>NC_087159.1:8932500-8937500 GCF_035594125.1 Scylla paramamosain
TCTCCTTTTACTCTCCACAGGTAGCTTCCATTCCCATCTTCTCTCTTCTCCATTCCTAGCTTTCTTCCTCCCTTCTTCCATATCTAACTCTCACTTCTTCCTCCCCTTCTTTCCTTTCATTTCTAGCTATTTTTTTCCTTCTTTCCTTCCCTCCTTCCATTCCTTCTTCATTCCTTCCATTCTAATACACATTTCTTTCCTTCCTTCCATTTTTCTTTCTTTCCTTCCCCTCCTTCCATTCCTTCCTCACTCAATCCATTTCTAATACTCAGTTCTCTTTCGTTCCTTCCCTTCTGCTTTTCCTTCATCCATTTCTAGCTCCTTTATCCTTCCCTCCCTCCTTTCCTCCCTTCCTCCCTCCATCCATCTTTCAATTACTAGCTATCTCCTCCCCTTCCCTATACCAAAAAGTCAGAAATCATTCAATCTGTCATTCCACTTCTTCCTTATCTCATCCTACTGACATCTTTCACTCCTTCCTTGAATGTCCTTCCCTCCTTATCTTCACCACGTCTTTATCCTTCCCATATACCTGTCCTTCCTTCCCCCCCTTTTTTTTTATCTCTCTCCTTCCCTTCCTTCATACCTTCCTTCTCTCTCTCCCTCCCCCTCTCATTCCCTCTCTCTCCCAGTCGTCCTCAGTCCTCCTCCGCCAGCAGTAGCAGAACATGACACTCAGACACGCACGCGGCACTTTTCTCACACCTGGCGGCCGCTTCGACAGGTGGTGATGGGCTTAATTAGGTGACTGGTGATGTAAAGCGTTTCTCTTTGTCTCTGTCTGTCTCTTGGTGTGTGTGTGTGTGGGGGGGGGGAAGAGAAGGGAGGGAAGGAGGGAGGGAGGAGGAAGATGGAACACGGAGCAGAAAGAAGAGAGAGAGAGAGAGAGAGAGAGAGAGAGAGAGAGAGAGAGAGAGAGAGAGAGAGAGAGAGAGAGAGAGAGAGAGAGAGAGAGTGGTAAGGAATATGTATGATAAATTAATACAAGTACGAATGGTTTGAAATATCTCCGTTTATAGTAATTTATCACGTGGAGAAACTTCCTAATAGAGTGAGGGAGACGTTTAGTTAGGGCTTATGAGGAAGTCAGCATGATGAAGACCGACCCAGGCAGTGATAGCAAGATGTACTACGGCGCTTCACCAACAAGACACTGCCATTAATTATAAAGAGGACAAAGAATGATTACGTACATTAACAATATTCTCTTCCCTGCTCGCTCTCTCTTTCTCTTCATCTCTGGAGCCTCCACACTATGCCCCATATTAGTAAGCAGTCCATTTCCTTGTAAACCTTGTGTAATACGTATTTAGAAGCTCATAAGGGTGTTTGTTACTTATAGATTTATACTTACTGTTACTTATAGAGATGTTTATATTCGATAATCCGATCCTAAGTCCACGCACAGCACGGCCACACGCTGATGCAGACTTTCACACTTTTCGGCGTCTTATTTCTACTGATTTATGAGGATCCAGTTGAAGTGACTGGGATTTTCAAGAGTATTTTCATGATTCTAGTGATAATTTTAACAATGATTCTGCAACATCAGTGAAGAATGCCAACTGAGTAATCAATTCTGTAGTCTTTCTAAATATTTACCATGAAGACCCAAAATGCTTAAAAACACACGTAGCCCATCCTCCCACTGACGAGGCCCAGTTAACAACGGCGAGTCGAACAGGAAATTAAGTGTGCACATGACGCGCTTCTTGGTGGGCCGTGGCAGCAGGCAGCAGGTGCGCCGAGTGACACACTGCTACTTGCGTGTCAGCCACAGTTTAATGGCAGCAGGATTTTGCTACACAGAGCACGTAACCTTCTCAGGAGGACGAATTCTATCGCCAAGTGTGTCCATCTGGTTTTAACTAGTGAGAAGAATGAAAAGTAGGTCATGGAAAATAGACGAGTTTGTAGCAACATTCTTGACTGATTGGCTGCCACTCAGACCAATCAAGACTAAAAGTGGTCTCATAACTCAAACCTGAGACATCCTACCGGACACACTGCACTGGTCGGATTTTCGTCAAATATTAAGGTCCCTCGATCCGTGCTGCCTTATTTGTCCCTTCCATTTGAAGAAACTGAAAGAGATAGGACTGCTAGGTAGTACATAAAGGTGAGGGAGAAGAAATGAGGAGTAGTAGCAAACTATTAGATGCTCTGGGAACAAGATGAGTTGGACGGCTCAGTGGGTGAAAGATCGGTTGATGGCATTGTTTTTCGAGAGTCAGCATGAAGTTAGCTTGTCTAGGAATGGAATTATATAGCAAAAAAATTAAAGTGTAGTACCAAATTCATATGAGTTTGGGAGGATGGTGTTTATCAGTCTGGTCACGACGCATCACTCAGCACTAATTGAATTATGAGAAGACGGCCTTGATTTAAATTATACACACAATACATTATCAAATCAGTAACTATTCAATTTACACTTCCTTCTACAAACAATAACTGTCGCGCATTACAACCTTTCCTCTACTCTTTTAAACTGAAGTGAGAGCTCTCTCTCTCTCTCTCTCTCTCTCTCTCTCTCTCTCTCTCTCTCTCTCTCTCTCTCTCTCTCTCTCTCTCTCTCTCTCTCTCTCTCTCTCTCTCTCTCTCTCTCTCTCTCTCTCTCATACACACACACACACACACACACACACACACACACACACACACACACTATAACAACGCAGTGTAGCAAAATCAAACGGTTTAGTAAGCACGTGCTATGTTGCGGTTTGAAATCCCTCGTGTTATGTCTTCTCTCTCTCTCTCTCTCTCTCTCTCTCTCTCTCTCTCTCTCTCTCTCTCTCTCTCTCTCTCTCTCTCTCTGTCCCGTCATCTTCGTCCTTGCCGCCACCGTCACCGCCTCCGCCAGCACCACAGCGACGGCGGCAGGTAATTACACGTCCTCCCGATAAATGTGATATAAAGGGTCATTAATGGTCCTAATTGTCTGTGTTATTACAGCCTCAGCCCAGACACACAGCGATGCCCATTACTACACAAGGTTCCCCCGCCCATTACAAGTCCCCTAGACCTACCACATTCTCTCTCTCTCTCTCTCTCTCTCTCTCTCTCTCTCTCTCTCTCTCTCTCTCTCTCTCTCTCTCTCTCTCTCTCTCTCATGATCATTTTTATGCTAACTTCTTGATAAATCTTTCCTTCTCCCTTTCCTCCTCCTCCTCCTCCTCCTCCTCCTCCTCCTCCTCCTCCTCCTCCTGCTCGTCTTCTAGCACACCTGTCTCATCTCACCTTTCCCTTTTCCTCTCCTATCAGTCATCTCCTTTCTGTATCTCCGCCAGAATCACCCCTATACTCGCTCTTTCTTCTTCTTACCCCTCTCCTCCTCCTCCTCCTCCTCCTCCTCCTCCTCCTCCTTTTAGTAACCGACGTCTGTCTTTATATCACTTAATTACCACGAACAAGACTACTACTACCACCACCGCCACCGCCACCACCACCACCACGAACAACAACTATAACAATAACAGCCACCTCTACCAGCATATAGGTTTATATTTTTAAAAAGTTTGTAAATCGGTGAGCCAGTGACGAGACAAAAGGGGTGGAAGAGTTGGGAAGATAAACATAATCCTACCTTTCTTCACTTCCTCCTCCAAGCCTTCTCTCCTTACCTATTCTGTCTCCTACACGCATCCTCCCCCCATTAGTCTTGAGCCTACAGCCTAACTTAACCTAACCTTCCCTTTCAGACACTACTCCCCACATTTCTCTGGTATTTATTTTTTTCTCTCTCTCTTCTCCATCCTCCTCTTACGTTAGGATTATATGAAGGGAACCCGCATGCTTCTCTACCTTGCCTCTAAAAACCGTCCCTCCCTCTGTCTTTATCTCTCCCTCCTCCCTCTCCGCCTTACTTCCTCCCTCCCTCCCTCCATCCCTACCCTCCCCCTCTCCCTTCCTACCAGCATTGTCAAGTTTAACTGTACAAATTTATTATCTTGCTGGCCGTGCATTTCAAATCATCTTTCTTTTTTTTATCTCTATTTTTTTTCTCGATTCCGTTGCCGTTTCTGTTGAATTTATTTGTGGAATTCTCTCAAGTCACTTTTCTCTTTCTTTGATAGTGTACACACATCAGTTTGTACTTATAATTCGGTTTGTTCTCTCTCTCTCTCTCTCTCTCTCTCTCTCTCTCTCTCTCTCTCTCTCTCTCTCTCTCTCTCTCTCTCTCTCTCTCTCTATAATGAGGAAGTCAGAGATTTCAATCAACGTGGCTTATAAACAATTTCTCTTCTCGTCCCTTTCCATTACAGAAGGTGACAGTGTGTGTGTGTGTGTGTGTGTGTGTGTGTGTGTGTGTGTGTGTGTGTGTGTGTGTGTGTGTGTGTGTGTGTGTGTGTGTGTGTGTGTGTGTGCATAAAACCTCTAGGTAAACTTATCATTCTTCCTTTCTTTAATCTCCCTTTCACGTCATCGAGTACGTAACACTATAAACAATACTCCTACCATCCATTTTCCTTCCCTTCCCTTTCCTTGTGACCTGCTTGACCTCCATAGGGACCACGCTAAGCCTGCTGGGAGGACTGAGGGGGCTGGTGGGAGGGGTAGGAAGAGGTAAAGGTAGACGGGAGGGGATGGGAGTATCTAGTGTTGCAGGGAGTAACAAGAGAAGAGACGCCCTTCTGTTCCTTTCCGCCCCTTTTACTACACCACCCTTTATCCTACTCCTCCTTTAACACTCCCCTTCCTTCCCTATTTCCATAATTTCACTGCTCCTTCCACTACTCTCTACTTTACACCTATGCTATACACTACCCACTATAATATATCTAGCTAGGCCCCCGTTCTCTCTCTAAACGCCCCCTCGTCCCCCCTTTTGTGCTTGGGTTGGGGGTGCACGTGTTGCGCCGGAGGGTACGTGCGCCACCCACACCCCTCCGTGCCCCGTGCGTAAGGCTCACCTCCTCTACCTGGGAACGGAAGGGCGAGGGAGACCTTCAGGTGCATGGAACAAGTCGCCTTACCCTCGCCCTGCACTAGACGCA
>NC_087159.1:8947500-8965000 GCF_035594125.1 Scylla paramamosain
AGAGAGAGAGAGAGAGAGAGAGAGAGAGAGAGAGAGAGATTTGACACAAGAAACAAGACAATAACCTAATTTAACCAGATGCACCTGTTGTTTCTGACCCCTCCCAGCCCCACCTCTCCATCACCCCCCTACAGGATCTGCCCGAGGGATAATTATAATATAACAAGCGTGCATACCTGTTCCCTTAATTGCACTGTCGAGATCGCCAATTAACGGAGTGAATAAAGGTGATCTTCATTAGAGTTCTTGAATAACATGGCTTTTTATCAAATAAGAATCGTCTGTTTTTTTATGTATGATTCTCTCTCTCTCTCTCTCTCTCTCTCTCTCTCTCTCTCTCTCTCTCTCTCTCTCTCTCTCTCTCTCTATCTATCTATCTATCTATCTATCTCTCTCTCTACATTCACGTCTCAGCAAGAAGAGAAAAGAAAATGGAAATAATGTTTGTCGTATATGCTATGGTTATGTGTACATAGGCTTTGGGTCGTAACATTAGGAGGAAGAGGACGACGACGAGGGGGAAGAGGGGAGCGAAGAGGGGGACGATGAGGACAAAGAGAGGGACGAGGAGGACGAAGACGAGGACGAAGACGAGGAAGAATAAGTTAAAAGGAAGGATGAAAAGATGAGACAGAGGATGAGAAGTATAAGGAAACGTTATTTAGACTGCGGCAACGGCGACAACGTGGAAGAGGGAGAGATGAAGAAGAAGAAAGAGAATGATAACGAAAAGATAAAGGGCAACGGGACGAGAACGAAGATTAAAAGGAGAAAGAATGAGGAAGAAAATGCAATGCCGTGTAGAAGAAAGAAGAAAGTAAGCCAAGAAGAGGAGCAAGAGAGCAAATGAATGAGAGAGAACACCGCCTCTCACCCTCCAGAAAAAAAAAAAGGGGAGAAAACTCATGAATACCCGTGAGATGCGGCAGCAAAGAGGCGGTAGGTAGCAGAGGTGGTGATGTCATGCCTTTCTTTACACCACCACCATCACCACTACCACCACCATCACTACCGCCACCGCCGCCACCACACCCTCCATTCCTCGTGCCGCCCGCCACTTCACTCCCCACCCATCCTCCTCCTCCCCGCCTCTTTCCTTCCATCTATAAACAGTCCGCCAGTTGTGCGCCCTCGCGGGAACCGGCCGGGCCACTCGGCACTTACCCCTTATCCGGATCCCATCTTGAACACGTGCCCGGTGATTTGCATAATGTTGCATAGGAACGAGAGAGAGAGAGAGAGAGAGAGAGAGAGAGAGAGAGAGAGAGAGAGAGAGAGAGAGAGAGAGAGAGAGAGAGAGAGAGAGGTAGTTGGGGATAGCCAGGCAGGCAGGCAGGTAGGCAGACAGACAGATATATATATAGATAGATAGATAGATAGATAGATAGATAGATAGATAGATAGATAGACAGATAGACAAAAAATAAATAGATGGAAAGACAGACTGACTGAATGACTGATAGAAAAAAATGAAAGGAAGATTGACAAAACATATACAGGTATACGGACAGACAGACAGACTGACAGTAAGAAAAACGGAGACAGAAAACACATGTGAAAAAAAAAAAAAGGAAACGTAAATGATGCAAATAGAAAAAAATCAATAAAAAAAAAATAATGTTACAGACACTGACCAGCAGATGGAAAGATCATCAAAAAGATCAAGGATAAAAGTCATAGACGAATTAACATACATACATACATACATACATACATACAGACAGACAGACAGACGTACAGACGGATACTTGCGTGCATACAGAGACACGATCAAAGAGAGTCAAATGAGCAGACAAAGAAAAAAATACTTAGGATACGAAGAGAGAAAAACATCCATGGAAATTCCGACACTCCCAGAGATAACCTGGAGCGATACTGTCTGCTGGAAATTCCAAGCGATCTTGCCAGCAGTGCCCCACCTTGCTCGTCTGCCCCCTTCAAAATTAAAAGAAGGGAAAAGATAGTGATTTTTTTTCAGTGCGTATGATTCATGCTTTACTAATTTAAAAAGGAATGAAAGTAATTAAAAGATGATTACACTCTTATTTTATTGCATGTGTTTCTTATTTTATAATTGACGCATGAGAAGTAAAAGGATTTTCTCCAGCGTAAACGTGGTTCTGTGGTTCTGAATGCAAAAACAGCAGGAGTACAAAAAACGCAGCAGCAACATTCTTATCAGCAAGAGCAGAAGCAAAAAACACCAACAAGAAGAGCACTGGGAACAGTAAGATCAGCAACAGAAGCAACAGCAGCAATGAAAGCAATAGGAGCACCACCACTACCAACAACGTAACAACAACTGCAACAATATCGTCACCAACAAGAACACCAGACACACCGCATAAACAATAAAAAAAAAAAAACAGCAGCACCAAGGGAAGGAGCTGCAACACCACTATTAAGAAAATGTACACAGGGGCAAAGAGGAGACAAGTTAGTAGGAAAACTGAGGTCGAGACACGAGTAATACTTCCCTAACCCAAGACGTTGAGTCGCCACAAGGAAGGAAGAAGCCGCCTCGAATTACCATAGATAAGCTTTCTCATATTTTTCCCCAAGCATATCTGTGAGAGAGTTGTGGTTTCCAGATGCTTGGAGCAGAGAGAAAAGGGGAATTCGATCCCTCATTAGCGAACCAGTACCCCCAAACTCCCTCACCCAAGTGCCTCCTCCTTTTCCTCCCTCCTTCCCTTCCTCCTTTCCTTTTCGGTCCACACGTCAGCCACCTTTTAAGATTTCCTCCTCCACGTGTAACCTTAGATCCCGGGCAAGTGTTTCCTGGTTGGGAGGGAAGAAAAAAAAAAAGCAGGAAGATCGAGATAGAGAGAAGGCAGCTTAGCAGGGTAGGCCTAACTAATTTACATAGGTCTCATTTGCATACCACCTCTTATCCCTCCTCCTCTTCCTCAACCTCCTGCTCCTGCTCGTCGTCTTCGTCTCCCTGCCAACCTGTCCGTCTCTTTCTTCCCACTCAGCGGTCAAGATGTGGAGAGATTAATAACTTTTAACTTTCTCTCTCTCTCTCTCTCTCTCTCTCTCTCTCTCTCTCTCTCTCTCTCTCTCTCTCTCTCTCTCTCTCTCTCTCTCTCTCTGTGTTACCTAATAGCTTCTCACACGCTTGATAGAATTACTTATGCTTTTTATGTGCGATCAAGCGAGCAGTTAGGGAGAGCAGGAAGGCGGCGGCGGCGGAGGCCGTGGCGGTGGCGGTGCCGGTGGCGGTGGAGGAGGAGGAGGAGGAGGAGCATGAAAAATAGTAATTTAAGCAACAATAAGTTGTTGCTTAGAACTGTTTTCAGTGGTAGATGTGAAATATATTAAGCAAAGTCCATCATCACGATTATTTCTTTTCCTCTCCTTGTTTCAACCTCCCTTTTTATCATTTTTATTTATCTTTCCCCTTCCACCACTCGTATGGACCAGCAGATCCGTTGCTGTTTGTTCTCTTTACAATAACTACTGCTACTACTACTACTACCACTACTACTACTGCTGCTGCTGCTGCTGCTGCTGCTGCTGCTGCTGCTGCTGCTGCTGCTGCTGCTGATGATGATGATGATGATGATGATGATGATGATATCGTTACTGTTGGTCCTAAAGCTCCTATTATTGATGTTGCTATTGTTGCTGTTATGGTGGTGATATGATGGTGGTGGTGATATTACTACTACTACTACTACTACTACTACTACTACTACTACTGGTGGTGGTGGTAATACTACTACTACTACTACTACTAGTAGTAGTAGTAGTAGTAGTAGCAGCAGCAGCAGCAGCAGCAGCAGCAGCAGCAGCAGCAACAGCAGCAATGGTAGTAACATCAGCAGTAACAAAATTCGTAGTGATAGCAGTTTAAGTAGTAATACCAGTACTATCATCAGCAACAGTTGTAAACTATCAGAACTAGCACTAGCAGCAGCAGGAATAGTAGCAGCAGCTCTACTGGAGGAGGTGGTGGCGGTAGTGATACGAAAAAAGCTCCACACAATTTAAAATATGTAGAAAAAAGCAACAAAAACTTATATAACCCCAGAACACAACCCGGAAACAACACACGGCGATGGTTCCAACGCGGCCGTCATCTTCACGCCCCCAGCATCCCCGCGAGGTGCCCAGAGACCCGCAGCACAGCCTCCAAGTGTGCGAAAACGGCCCGACAAAGAACATCTGGACGCAAATTCTCCACCAAACGAGTAAAAAAAAAGTGCCCGAATACCTCCGCGAAGCAAGTGAAGCCGCGAGTGAGACCGAAACGCATGGCAGGTGAACTTGTGGCGAGAGGGAGGGAGAGGGAGGGAGAGGGCGAGGGAGTGGCTGTGAGGGGAGGAGTAGGAGGTGATGAGGACAAAAACTGACTCTGGCATCCGGTCAAGACAGTAGGAGGTGGTGGTGCAGAGGAGAGGAGAGGAGAGGAGAGCAGAGGAGTGGGAAGGGAGAGTAGAGAGAAGAGGGAAGGGGGAGTGGAGAGGAGAGGGAAGGGGGAGTAGAGAGGAGAAAGAGGAGTGAGATATAATGGATGAGGAGGAAAAATTAAAATTCAAAGTTGAGAATACTGTGAGTACACTGAGAGAGAGAGAGAGAGAGAGAGAGAGAGAGAGAGAGAGAGAGAGAGAGAGAGAGAGAGAGAGAGAGAGAGAGAGAGAGAGAGAGTCATGATGCTACTTTGTTACTCACACCATTAAAGAACGCACTTGAAGAATGTGTCTTATTTTCGTGATTAATGAGTTCCTCTGTACTGGCAACACTGCAAATAAATCACATGCGATAAATAAAAATGTGTGTGTGTGTGTGTGTGTGTGTGTGTGTGTGTGTGTGTGTGTGTGTGTGTGTGTGTGAAAATTAACGAGAACAAAATCTTAGAAAGATTCGAAATAAGATTTACTTCGATGATTTGTCCAACTTTCAAGAACTATTTTAGATCGTATTATTATCTATTATTATTATCTTTTCTTTTTTTTTTTTTTTGCTTCTTATCAGTATTTTGCGTCGATTACAGTCTTCGTAATTAATAAACAAACCTAACCACAATATCGTTTAATATAACCTAAGCAAATGTAATCTAACAATCTAATTTTACTTACGCTAACCTAACAAACAAACTGACGAACCAACAATCAAACTGACTTAACTAATTTGGACTGACTTGGAATTAACCTAACTAACTAACAACAATCATTAACGTGCAAGCATGACCTGAATAACAAACTTTGGCACGTTCCCATCATACATACATCCACTTCCAGGTCACATCCTCATCCTTCATTCCTCCCACTCCATCCTTCACTTGGAGGGCCACAGCTATTCCTTATCCTCTCTTCCCTTTGTTTGATGACCCTTTGTGGCTCTGATTATAAGGTGACCTCCCAATGTTGACCCGGACCACATTTACTGAAGTCAGGTCAAGGCAAGGAGGGTCAAAATGGCATCCGGTGTTCTTTTTGTTAGTTTCCCTTTTTTTTTTATTGTGTTCTTTATCTGTCTTTTTCCTGGTTTGTTTTCACTATTTTTCTTTAAGCTTGATTCCAGTTTTAAGTGAGTTTTCTCTTTTCTTTTCTTTTTTTTTCATTCCGCGTATGTTTCTTTTTCGTGTGATTTTTTGAAGCTTACTTTTTGCAATTTCTTACTGTGTTTTATTACTGTCTATTTCTGTCTTTGGGTCTCTCTCTCTCTCTCTCTCTCTCTCTCTCTCTCTCTCTCTCTCTCTCTCTCTCTCTCTCTCTCTCTCTCTCTCTCTCTCTCTCTCTCTCTCTGACAAACTTTCCCTCTTATATTCACTTCCTTAATCTCTCTCTCACTCCTCATCTCTCACCTTTTCCTTCCTTTTACTCTTTCATCTCTCCCTCGTCCCTCGTCCTCCCTTCCCTCCCTCCATCATCTTCCTAAACACGTGTAGAAAGTCACGTCCTCTTCTTGACGTGTCTGTGGGGAGGTCAGGTCAGGTCAGGTGAGTAAATAAGGCACCGGAGGAACCCTTAACTCACCTGTAATTAACTTGCTAATTGTCCCCACACTCGGGTAATTGTAAGAGTTAATCAGACTCAATGGTAGGTAATTGCAGCGTGTACAGATGTGCATCACCTGCTTAATTGATCAAGTAAGAATTTGGGATCCTTTTTTTTTTTTTTAAGTATATATTCATCAGTAGTTCGAACATCAAGTCAGTAACGTTTTTTTTTTCTTTCTTTCCCTCTTCAAATAAATTCGCCAGGTTACGATTTTTTTTTTCACTGTACATTCATCAATAATTCAGATATCCAATTACAAGGCGAGTCTTCGTGTTGCAATGTAAAATGAAGCTATAAAGAGGTAACAGGCACGTCCCAGGCTGCTTAGCGAGAGATTTATGAAGATGTGGCTTAGGTTTCAGCACGAAGCCAATCGATCATTAAAGAATTCCAGGAAGGGGGAGAGAGAGAGAGAGAGAGAGAGAGAGAGAGAGAGAGAGAGAGAGAGAGAGAGAGAGAGAGAGAGAGAGAGAGAGAAAGAGAGAGAGAGAGAGAGAAGCTTGCTGCCCCGGGTGTAATTTCATATCGGGTGTAATACGAGTACCAGTATCATCACCGTTAGTTTTTTTGCCCTTTTGTGTATCTGCCTCTGTGTGTCTATCTGTTCGTGTGTATCCTTCCATGTCTCTTTATCTGTTTGACTTTCTATGTGCTTCTCTGTCTATCTGCCCGTCTGTCCATCTGTTTGTCTGCTTACCTGCTTGTCTGTCTATCTCTGTGTGTGATTATCTGTCTGCCTCTCTGTCTATCAGTCTGTTTGTGTGTCTGGTTGTCTATCTGTCTGATTTTCTACGTCCCTTTCTGCATGTCTGCCTTCCTGTCTGTATGTGCTAATGTATGTACTGCCCGTATGTATTTCTGTTTGCCTGCCAACCCGTTTGTCTAAGTGACTACCTGCCAGCCAGTCTGTTTATAGTGCATTCTGCCTCCTTATTTATCAGTTTGTTTCCACATCTGTCTATCAGCGTATCTATCTGTTACGTTCCAAGTGGGTGGGTGTCTACGTGCCAGTCTGGTTGCCTTCCTGTCTGTGAGTCTGAAAGTTCGTTTAGATAATACCAGTTTGTATGTATGTCTATCTGCATGCATGTCTGTCTCAGCTTGCCTGCTTGTTTGTCTACGTCCCCCCCCCTCTCTCTCTCTCTCTCTCTCTCTCTCTCTCTCTCTCTCTCTCTCTCTCTCTCTCTCTCTCTCTCTCTCTCTCTCTCTCTCTCTCCAGACCCACCTCTGGAGATCACTAGAGCAAATATTGTCCCTCCGCAGTGGTCGATGGTGTCACCTCGGGGCAGAAGCTTACAAATGTTCGCTAATTATAGAATTTCCAAGGACGACCCAAGAGGAGGGGGACATCTGGCGCTTGTTTGATGAAGGTGGTAGGGGTAGTGGTGGTGGTGATGGTGAGGGGCGGGAATGACATGCAGAGGTAAGAACATGAGATAGGAATATAAAGAAGGTTACACAGAGCAATAGGCCTTCACAGCTATGCCTAAGAGAATGTTCAGTTATCATGCCCGTCCAGTATATCTGTCTAATCATGACAGCGGCAATGGATGGAGAATGACATGCAGTGATAAGAATGTGAAAATAACATATGTGGAGCTGCAAGAGACCAGTAACCCAACACGTACATACTACTTATCTATATAGGTCCAAGTTTCATTGCAGCTCCTAAATTTATCTAATCTCATAAAGCGACCTACTGGATGCTCTAAAAACCTGATAAATTGATGTACACCAATCAATTCAATCCTGTGTGAGAACCAATTTATTCAGTCAGGGAGTGTTATTCTTATTTTTAGACCAATGACAATAATAACGACTCTGGTTTACATACGAGTGTCACATGGTTTAATATCTTCACATATAAGGGATTATCCTCTCTTATCTGATGTAGATTAACAAAATAACTCAAATATCTATCAGTTTATTTTGCCTTTTTTTCTTTCTTCGTCTATTAATAATTATATCTACGTTTCTTGATATGTAATTTTTTTTATGAATGGCGCCTTAGATCAATTAATTAATGTACTGTATGTGAATTAGCACCGTCTCTCTCTCTCTCTCTCTCTCTCTCTCTCTCTCTCTCTCTCTCTCTCTCTCTCTCTCTCTCTCTCTCTCTCTCTCTCTCTGCTTTAATTAACACTGTCTTATTAATGGCGGTTTATTGGCAATTCTTCCGTTTGTCATCACTTTATTTTTTATTACTGTTGTGAGTTCTGTTGGTCATTCATTAAGTGTTTAGGTGCGAAGTGCTAAAACAATTCAGGTGTGTGTGTGTGTGTGTGTGTGTGTGTGTGTGTGTTTAAGGTGGGCAAATATTTGTAATGTTTGGCTATAAACTGAAGTGTTTGTGTTTGGCCTGTGCTCTCTTGTGATTGTGGAGGCCCGGATGTGTGTGTGTGTGTGTGTGTGTGTGTGTGTGTGTGTGTGTGTGTGTGTGTGTGTGTGTGTGTGTGTGTGTGTGTGTGTGTGTAAGGGAAATCAGATATCATGTCTCTCTATATACTGTCTATTCTTTATTTATTACACACAAGCGCGTGCACACACACACACACACACACACACACACACACACACACACACACACACACACACACACACACACACACACACACACACACACACACACACACACACACCTGATTTCTCCTCCCTTTTCTCAACCGTTTCTTCTTCTTCTTCTTCTTCTTCTTCTTCTTCTTCTTCTTCTTCTTCTTCTTCTTCTTCTTCCTCCTCCTCTTCTACTTCTTATTCTCTGTCGTCTTCTTCTCCATCCCCTCTTTGTTACATTTTTCTTCCACCGTTTCATCTCTCCTCTTTTTTTTTTATAATCAACCTGTTATTATATATTTTCCTCAGTCTCCTCATCTTCTCGTTATCCGCGTTCTCTTTTCTTTTCTTTTTTTCAACTGACCTTTTCATTTCTTCTTGCATATTCTCTATCACCTCCATCTTCTCATTTTTATATTCTTCTCGTCTTTTTTTTTTTCATCTGCTCTTTTCTGTGCATTTTCCTTCTCCTGTTTCTCCTATATCATGTTTTTTTTCTTTCTTGTTCTCTCTATCATCATCATCATCATCATAACCACTTTTTTTCCTTATATTATCTCTCTCTTGTCTTGCTTTCTCTTCATCATCATGCTCATCATAATCATTATCATAATCATTTTTTCTTCCTTTTCTTCTTGCTTTTTTTTTCCCTTATATTCTCTCTCTTTTCCTTGTTCTTCCTCCTCCATCTCCTTCCGTTTCTCTCACAGTACCCTCTCCTCCGCCTACTCTTCCTCACTTTTCAGGTGGCGAGGCATAATAAGGGCCGGCAGGGGCGTACCTGATGAGCCGCGCCCTTGATTTCAGTACCTGGGGAGGGCGTGGGCGGACAACACCTGGGTTCTACTTCATCAAGTGTCCCCGAGGGCACCGCCTGCCTGCCTGCCTCGCCTGCCAGTTTTTGGTCGGGCGCTGCGCTACCTAAGGCTTCACTTACTGCTTGCTCGTATTATTATTATTATTATATTTTTTATGGGTTCGTAATAAATGTGATGTACTCAGGTACGGATGGTGTTGGTTTTGACTTAGGGGGAAGAATAGGAGAGAAAAAGGAAAAAGGGAGAAATAAATATATAAAGAAAGAAAGAAAGATACAAAAGAAAAAGAATGATAGAAAGAAAGAGTAGCAAAAAAAAAAAGAAAATAATAATATTACAAAATATGATTAATAGAAAATATGAAGTAAATGTATTGAAATTTTATTATATTGTTTTTAAATTCAACCTTCTGAATGGCTGTACAGTAAAGATAATTATGGAGACAAAAAGTATTCTGCTCCTGAATTTCTGTAATACTAAGAGCAACGAATAATTTGAAAATGTTATCATAGTGAATAAAATGTTTAGTGTCTACGCATTTATACCATTTGCATTAAAAAAATGGACTTCTGAATAAAATAAATACAATATGCACTTGCAACCTAAGCTTTATTGAGCTAAAATGCATCTGACTCTAGTTTTAATTGTTGTTTTTTTCACGTTTTTTTTATCATAATAATAAAACACCAAGGCAAAAATTACTGGTGCTTTTGAATAACAAATAAAATAATGTAGAATTTACTGAAGTAAATCGTTCCTTATTTTGAAGAGTATTAGTTTTCAATCTTCACCATTAAGGCCGAATATATTTCACAGTCCATCACGTCCAGGAAGACACTCACTCTGAAATTCGAGCTTCAATGTGTGCTTACTATCAATTACTTCAGGATTTATTCACAAAATTTAATAGAATACCTTTTGATTTTAAAGTGTGTGTGTGTGTGTGTGTGTGTGTGTGTGTGTGTGTGTGTGTGTGTGTGTGTGTGTGTGTGTGTGTGTGTGTGTGTGTGTGTGTGTTTGAACCCCGAGGGAGAACACCTGGATGGAAAGCCTAACCCTTTCACCTTCTGACCCCCCTCGGCCTGCCTCTCGCCCGCCCAGAAAAGAAGCCAACGAGAGGAATTAAAAGAAAAGGAATTCTCTCTCTCTCTCTCTCTCTCTCTCTCTCTCTCTCTCTCTCTCTCTCTCTCTCTCTCTCTCTCTCTCTCTCTCTCTCTCTCTCTCTCTTCTTCTTCTTCTTCTTCTTCTTCTTCTTCTTCTTCTTCTTCTTCTTCTTCTTCCTCCTCCTCCTCCTCCTCCTTTTCCTCCTCCTCCTCCTCCTCCTCCTCCTCCTCCTCCTCCTCCTCCTCCTCCTTTTCCTTGCCTTCTACTTCTCTTTCTTCTTCTTTGTTTCTTCTTTTCTTCTGCTTTTCTTTTCCTTTTCTTTCTTATTCTCCTTATATTTCCTTTATTTCTTCTCATTATTATTATTCTCATTTTCTTTTTTTCTTTTCTTTCGTTTTTCTTCTCACTTTCTTTCTTTCTTGTTCCTGATCTTGTGTTTTCTTCTCTTTTCTTTTCTCTTTTTCCCTTTTCTTAATTCCTTTTTTCTTTTCAATTTTTTTTCATCATAATCATCATCAACATCATCATGTTCCTTTCTTTCTTTCTTTTTTTTTCCTTCTTTTCCTTTATTCTTTACCTCCAGCAATTTTCTTCTACCCCCTTTGCTTTTCCTCCTTTCAACCTCCTGTGTGACCTTGGTGTGTCCAAAGCGCCATCTTTGACTCATCATTTCAATTACCCCTCTCTTACTCCTGCTCCTCCATCACCACCACCACCACCACCACCACCACCACCATCTCTACATAACTCAACCCCAAGCTCTGGCCTCTCGACACAAGCATATAACACAAACAAACATCCCTAATAGACTGGCTAATAAAAAAAAATTAAAAAACACACACAATGAACCACTATCACCGCCACCTCTACTACTATTACTAATACCACCACAACTACAACCACAAATTAAAAAAAAATAAAAATTCCCCCCAGCCCTTTCCCTGAAGACAAATTCATCCTAGCGGGAGACTCCGGTCATCCTCACTTACAACAAAGCCGATGATTAATCACACCCCAATCGCGATGTCTTCCAAAATGCCCCTCACGCGCAGCTAATCCTTCTCTCCCTCCCTCTCGCTGCCCCTGGGAGAGTTACCTTCGGGGGCCTGGAGTCTCTAAGCTGAAGACTCTATTGTGAGGAGGCGAACAGCGGGGGCCAAGGAGGGAAGTGGGAGGTCTTTGTGTGCAAGACGATCCACATATGTTGAGGTCTTGTAGGGCCCAGCAGGAGGTACTGAGAGAGAGAGAGAGAGAGAGAGAGAGAGAGAGAGAGAGAGAGAGAGAGAGAGAGAGAGAGAGAGAGAGAGAGAGAGAGAGAGAGAGAGAGAGAGAGAGAGAGAGAGAGAGAGAGAGAGAGAGAGAGAGAGAGAGAGAGAGAGAGAGAGAGAGAGAGAGAGAGAGAGACGAATAAGAAGCAAAAAGGTGGCATGGGCGGGGGGTTGGGGGGACAGTCGCGTATGAGGCCTTCGTGGCTTGTACAGGAATGAAAATAAGGTGTAATTGAAGACATGACGTGAAGCTTAACAGAAAGAAAGAAGTACCTTCAAAATATCCATTACAATTCATTACCAAGTTTCCGTCATGAATTTATAGATGACAGATAGAAAGCATGGCATCATTAAATTGAATTATCATTATTATTATCTTATTGCTTCTGATTAAGTGTTTTTACCGAGGCGAATCACTGATCAGCAAATTTGTACGTGAGAGAGAGAGAGAGAGAGAGAGAGAGAGAGAGAGAGAGAGAGAGAGAGAGAGAGAGAGAGAGAGAGAGAGAGAGAGAGAGAGAGAGAGAGAGAGAGAGAGAGAGAGAATTCCACAAACACTGATATTCTTTTGGACATGGGAAGGAAAAAGGACATAGGCATGGAGGGGGGCAAGGGGACAGGGATCTTATATAATATGGCTGAGAGGACAAGAAAGCAGGAGGGCAAGAGGGAGAGGGATAATAAAAGTTTCTAGACGAGTGACTGAAGGAGGCTGAAAGGAGGGTGACTTGTGGCTTGGTTGCTGCAGGAATGTTCGCTGACCGCCGCCCGGGAAGGTGACTTATAAAGGAGACAAAATACCTCTTTCCTCTGCCCGGAGTCACACGCAGCCCCTCCAGTACCATCCCTCCGGCTCCCCCATCCTCCTTTGTGCTTAAAATAACGTCTTCCACCTCCTTCCCTACCTCCCTCCTTCCCTCCTTCCCTCCCTCTCACTCCCTTATCTCCGCGCTCCTCCGTGCTCCACCTCCTCCGTGCTCCACCTCCTCCTTCTAAGAGTAATGACAATATTTTATAACATAATGGGAGGCTGGAGGGCTATTGGAGGTAATCAGGGCATCTGCTATATACACAACACTTTGTCTCCGTCGCGGCCTCTCCCTGACCGCCTCCTCACCACACCTGGCCTCTGTAATTATAATAAACACCCTGTCCGGTTCTCTTCACGCCCCTTGAACCACCGCCGCGACGCACCACCACTATCACCACCACTGCACCACTGCCCGCCACCACCGCAGCCTTAATTAGTGTATGATTTTTGCATGATTTAAGTATCTATAATTTCTCTTAAGGCAGCAATGATAAACTGGTATGGCGAGTACACCCACCTTGCTCTCACCCCCGTGAATGTACTAGGCGCACGCAATGCGCTATTCTCGCTTGCACGCACACACCTACATACATACGTGGCGCTTACGAATATGACTGCAAGCGATAGGACATGCCAGTGTGTGTGTGTGTGTGTGTGTGTGTGTGTGTGTGTGTGTGTGTGTGTGTGTGTGTGTGTGTGTGTGTGTGTGTGTGTGTGTGTGTGTGTGTTGCTCTTGACTATGATTGCAAGTGATAGGACGTGCCACTGTGTGTGTGTGTGTGTGTGTGTGTGTGTGTGTGTGTGTGTGTGTGTGTGTGTGTGTGTGTGTGTGTGTGTGTGTGTGTGTGTGTGTGTGTGTGTGTGTGCGCGCGCTCTGGGTGTGTCTGGGTCGTGTCGCGGGGATCTGGGCGGTGTCGCTGCTTGGTGCCGCTGTCTCTTCACTCATCCGCAAAGGGCGGCCATTACGAGGACAAAAAATATATATGACGAAAGCCACTCCGGGGAGGTGGTCTCGGCAGCGGGCCAAGTGAGGGCTGCGAGGGCTGCTGAGGACTATTAAACATGGGGTCTGCACAGCGAGGCCTCAGCATCCGTCACCCTCATCATGGTTATTATAGCATTAACTCCTCAAAGGGATGAGTTAGATTTCTTTCTGCTACTCGGTTGAAATCACCCACGTGTGCCAATCACCGTCAGTCTTGGGATCTCTGCCAGTGCCGGCCGTGGAAGGTTCCCCAGACACGTATTTCAGGGACTTCCAACAAGTAAAATAACAAGTAAAATAAAATAGAAAATTGAGTTTTTCCACATATTAAAACATTTTACTATTACTATTATATTATTGCATATAATATTTAACGAGTTTGCATTAGTTGCGATAAAATATACGATTTTTCGCTGGATCAGAAGAAAAAAAAATAATGTGTCTGCAAGATTCTGAAATTTCAATACCTGCGCTGCGTTGCATACTGCATGGTTCCTTTATTTTCATTTACTGAAGGGCAATACAACAAGAAACAGTTATTTTTCTTGCTGGTCAGTTTTCCAAGGACAAACGAATTAAATATAATTGGAATACAAATGTTTCTTGCACACATTTTGAAATTGTATTTTCGTTATATCCAATGTGTTGATTGCTAATAACAAATATAGCGAGGAAGTTTTCTTTTTATTAGACGAACGAAAAAAAAAAATTGAAAACACATGAAGCTCAGTAACGAGTAAATTGTTATCAACGCAAGGAAGGTGAAAGTATATTCTAAGTTACAAAAGTGCTATCTCACTCAGATTTGCTTTAATAACTTAATTGTCTTGTCTTGCTCGTGCGTATCTCTTGAATAATGACACACTCCGCGTCTCAGCAGGAGTCTTTCTCTATTACTGTGAGTTAAGGCCTTGTCAACGGCAGCTCGAGGTGTTGTTGGTCAAGTCATGCAGCGCAGGAGCCGGGTTGGCCAGCCTGGTCACCTCGCCACACACGAGAACACGCTGCCCTGCCTCGTAAAGTACAGAGAAATGCGATAAGGGAGCGTCAACAAATAGAAGCCAGCAGGTTCATACCAGCTACGATTTTCTTCAAGTCGTGTAGTAATGGTAGGTACGGCTAGCAGTTAAAGAATTAGTATAGTATAACAACATAATATAGTAAAAAAAAATCCACGACAGTGCTACAGTATATATTTAAACTCAATATACAAAACATGTTAAATTAATGGAATACTTCACGATATTCTCTCGTAATTCTTCACTACAATTAAGCTTTTAAGATGATGATGATAACTCGCACTAGTACATGTTATATATATATATATATATATATATATATATATATATATATATATATATATATATATATATATATATATATATATATATATATATATATATATATATATATATATATATATATATATATATATATATATATATATATATATATATATATATATATATATATATATATATATATATATAGAAAGTACATGCCTTTTTTTCTCTCTTCCAGTAATTCTTCGCAACTTTTTTTGTGGGGGAGGATAGGGAGGGGAGGAGGAGACATTGAACGCTTAGATTAACCTTTTTTTTCTCATGGTGTTTCAAGAATAGCTATACCTGGCTTCCTAGTAAATAATACTCAAAATAAAATTATGCCTAGAAACATTATTTTCGGGAGAGCATTTCTCCGCTGATGGCAGATAGGCAGAGAGGCTTTCTCTTATATGACCCTCACACCATTTTTTCCATTAGGCTTACAGACACACAGTTCATATGTCTTATCTTTCCTTATCCACCACACCTCTGCCTCTACCTGTCTGTCTTTTTGTCTATCTGTCTGCCTATCTATCTTTGTCTGTCTACCTGTCTCTCTGTCGCTTTGTTACTCTTGTGGTGCAGTTTTTTTTTTTTTTTTTTGCCGTCTGTCTGTCTGCCAGTCAGTCAGTATGTCTGTCTGTGTGCGTACGTCTATCTGTTTGCCTACCTGTATGTATGTCTGTCTTCTCAATCTCTTTCCATACCTAACTTAATCATCATCACTATCACCACCACCACCACCGCCACAACCACCACCACCACCTTCTCTCGACGATAACGGCCCGTAGTTTCATCATCACCACTATCTTCACCACCACCACCACCACCACCACCACCACCGAGACCTCTCTTGTACGATAACGGGAGACGCATCAGCCATTAGTATACACCTCGAGGCTCTCACCAAGGCCCTAAAGGAGAGAGGGAGAAAGGAAGAGTGTGTGTGTGTGTGTCTTTATCGAAAGGCGGCTCTCAAAAAAGACATTCCAAGGAGGCTCCAGCTTTCTTAACATTGTCCTGAAAAAAAAGGGGACCGAGAGAGAATACACATACAATAAAAAGGCGATGGATTGTGTGAGGAAAGTATAAGAAAATCCCTAATGTGAAAGCTTTGTGGGGTGTAATGGCCACAAAAAAAGGGGATTGGGGGTGACAGTGGGCTGAAGAAAACTGGAGTGACACACATCGCCACAATTTTTTTTCCTTTTTTTTTTTTTATTACGCCGCTCCGGCAATTTTTCCCTCTTTTAGTGTTTATATTATTTTGTCCCCCATCTCTTCGCCCCACGCCCGCCCTCGTCACAATAGGAGGGTGATGGCGCCCACACAAAAGAGCGACACAGGACCACAATTTCCCGCCAGATCGTCATTCGCACCTTGGTCCATTTTTTGAGAAAGAAGGAAGAAGAAGAAAAGAGAAGCGTGTGTTCGCAGCCCAGAAAAGAGAGATTGGGAGAGGGAAGGTTGGAAGAGAAAGAGAGTAGAAAAAGGGAGAGAAAAGGTGAGGAAGAATGGAAAAACATGTTCGTAGCTCTTTAAGTCGCCTGGGAGAGTGGTTTTCTTCCCTCTCTCTCCCTCTCTCTGGGGTTAACCTGTGGGGAAGAGTTTACAAGGTGGGGGGGAAGGGTTGAGGGAAGGACTTTTGAGGGAGGATCCTGGGAACGTGTCCCGAGTTGAAGGAGTAAAATGAGGAGCATAAAAGGAAGGGAAAGGAGAGGAGTAAAGGAGTAGAGGATCGGTGTATGGCTATGATGGGAAAGAAGAGGAGAAAAGGAGGAAGAAATCATGAGGAAGTGGCTGAGGGAGTGAGTGAAGGAGAAAGTGAAAGGAGAGGAGTAAAGGAGTAAGAGTAGAAAGGAGACAGGTTACGATATAATGAAATGTAAAAAGAAGGCAACGTATAAAGAGTAAAGAAGAAGAGGTGAAGGAGAGACGGAATATGGACGAGTGACTATGATGAAACAGTGAAAAGGAGCAAAGCGAAAGGTGAGAGCAAAGTTAAAGAAACGAGACAACGCAGAGGAACAGACTTGTGAGGATTATTTATTCATTTTTTTATGGATGCATTAGGATACATTGTGAATGTTGTGGTAGAAAAAATAAATATATATCACTTGAAATTTAGAGTGATTTTGCAGTCTGTAGGAGACTTGAAAGGTGAGAGTCTTAAAGAAATAGAATAAAATAAATAAAATAAAATAAAATAAGAAAAAAAAAGAAAGAAAACATCTAATTGAAGATCTGAGTTTTCTCGAGGCAAAAGAGACAGGTTAATTAACAGAGCCGTGAACAAAAACTGAAAGTGAAGAATTGAAGAATAATAAACATTTCGAAGGAAAGTAAGATCATGAGTTAGAAGGAAGGTGGAAATGAAGTGAGAGTGAAGAACCTGAGAATATAAAGTTTACTAAAAGATGAAAACGCTAATGGAGAAATTGTAAAGATGAAAAGTTTAAGAATGACAAGCCTTCTGAAATACAAAGCATGAGGGTTATACGAGTGGGTGGCAGATGAAGGTGGAGGGAGTGGCGAGGCAGTGGGCAGCCCTCATCATCAGGCCGCTTCCTCACCACCACCAGGAGGAAATCGCCATCAGGGCCCTCGGTCAATATTAACTTATCCTGTGTT
>NC_087159.1:8970000-8982500 GCF_035594125.1 Scylla paramamosain
AGGAGGAGGAGGAGATGAATAAGCAGAAGAATAAGAAGGACGAGAGAGGAGGAGCAGGAGACGGAGGACGAGAACAAAATAAAAGAATACCAACAGGAAAATTGATAACAACAAAGATAACATCCAGAAAGAAAAAAAGAAAAACCAGATAAAAATGCAAAAAAAAACCCTCAATCCCTCCCCCCCCAAAAAAAAGTCAAAACCCACATACTTCTGAAGACCTGCTACCACCACCACCACCACCACCACCACCACCACCTCCATCACCAGCACAGAAACACACGTCTCCAACAAAACTAATAATCAGACGACCCAGCGCGACAAAGGAGACAGTGTGCGCCTCGTGTCATCCAGAGGGAAGATAAATTCACCCTAATGAGGCATATCGTGGGCAGGAGGGACCACGACGATCTTAATTACCGCGTTAATGAGGGGACTTAAGATCATTAGAGAGAGAGAGAGAGAGAGAGAGAGAGAGAGAGAGAGAGAGAGAGAGAGAGAGAGAGAGAGAGAGAGAGAGAGAGAGAGAGAGAGAGAGAGTTCTAAAGCGCCACAACAACAGATTCATGCAACGCTACACATTAAAAAATATATATAATATACCACAAAAAATCTATACAACTGTTGAAGGAAAAGATAAAATACCATGACTGAATGAAAAGAAATCAAGAAAAGCAAGGAACATTTCAGAGAGAGAGAGAGAGAGAGAGAGAGAGAGAGAGAGAGAGAGAGAGAGAGAGAGAGAGAGAGAGAGAGACATATGGAGGTAGCAGCAATATTAAGTGAGGTTCCCCAGGGCATGCATGTGGTTCCATTCTTAATTGCGTGGCTCCATCCGCTCCTAGAGTCCTCCATGTATATTTTTCTCTGTTTCTCCTTCCCTCCTTTTTTTTTCAACACATACTTCTCCTTTAACCTTTTGCTTTAGTTTACAGTCCCTATTCCTCAAAGTTTCAGTGTTTTACCTCCTACATTTTTAACAGGCTCTAAAGAAAGTCACTGGGATTTTCAAAGGATTGTTTAACAAGTATTCCCTATTATGAAATTAAAAATACATCTGATAGCCAGATTAATTAATTATTTTAAAGTCTTTGAAAACAGTCCACATGAACGGCCGATTTGTTTAGCAGTACATTATCAGATGGTGCAGTTAACAGGCAAGTCAGGGTCAACATCTCTGCTTCTGTTTCTTCTTCTCCTGCTAGGATGCAAAAAGAGAGAGAGATAGGATGCAAAAAGAGAGAGAGAGAGAGAGAGAGAGAGAGAGAGAGAGAGAGAGAGAGAGAGAGAGAGAGACAGAGACAGAGAGAGAGAGAGAGAGAGAGAGAGAGCCCGTCAGATCGCTCATAACCGTTCTCTCTCACTCCCTCTTTCAGCTGACCAAGGGGCACTGAGATGAGAGAGAGGTTGGGGGGGGGAAGGGCAGATAGGGGGAAGCAGCGAAGCAGTGAAGGGAAAAAAGGAAGGGAAAAATGGACGGGGCATGAGAGAAGCGGGCAGGGCAGGAGCTCGGGTGGAAGGTGAGGGGCGGAATGGACTTAACAATAGCATCTCGTAACCCTTCGTCTGGTGGTGTCAGGCGAGGCGTTTCTAATACTTTTCTTGAAGGGTATTCACCTCCGCCTTATGACACGATAATGGACACACACACACACACACACACACACACACACACACACACACACACACACACATACACACACACACACAAAAGGGTCATCGAGTGCTGGTCAAGTCCCTCTCTCCATTGTCATCATAGTGTATGGTTACTGTATGGGTATTATTGTTATTATTATTATTATTATTGCCAGTACTCGTATTTCCACACACACACACACACACACACACACACACACACACACACACACACACACCACAACACACACACACACACACACACACTTTCTTTCAGTCTCATACACAGACTTTATACTATCACATCAAACACATAATAAAGCGCAAACCAGACAGACAGACACACAGACAGACAGACACACAGACACACAGACACAGACAGACACACAGACACAGACAGACAGACAGATAAAGAGACAGAGACAGACAGATGATTTAAGATGAAGGCATGGTAAAAGAAGAAATAATGATAGGAATGAGAGGGAGGAGGAGGAGGAGGAGGAGGAGGAGGAGGAGGAGGAGGAGGAGGAGGAAGTGCAAGATGGATGGTCCACGGTGGATTTATTAAGTCCAGGTAATCACAACTTCCACCTTGTTCCTTGTTCCTGGTTATACCCGTGATGCACTACTGGAGGACACACACACACACACACACACACACACACACACACACACACACACACACACACACACACACACACACACACACACTTTTTTTTTATTTCGAACGTGTACATGTGTGCGAGTAGATGTGTGTGTGTGTGTGTGTGTGTGTGTGTGTGTGTGTGTGTGTGTGTGTGTGTGTGTGTGTGTGTAAAACATGGTGGGTGGTCGCAGTGTTGCAAACGAGAGAGATAGAGAGAGAAGAGGGAGGGATGAGAAGAAGAGAGGAGGGGAGAGACTGAAGGGATGGAGGAGGAGGAGGTGGGGGCTTGCTTCTACTCCTTGCCACCTCCGGACCTGTCACCCACACCCCCCAGACGCCTTCCACCTTATCCTATCAAGCCTGTGACTCATGAAGCCACCCACGACGGAGCTTGTACTGGTGGTAGTGGTGGTGGTGGTGGCGGCTGTAAGGATCAGTGACGCAAGGGTGACGATGAAGTAAAGATAGGAAGAGAAGGTAGAGGGCGTGGACGAGGGAGAAGATATGTAGAGGAGGAAGGGTACTAAAAATATATAATGATAATGGTCAATATACTATAATAATAATGGAAGGAGGAGGAGAAGAACAAGAACAAGAACAAGAAAAAAATAGCAGAAGAAAAAGAAGAATTATGACGTAAGAGAAGAACAACGAGACAGTGAAATATATATCTACATTTATAAGAATGAAAGAAAGCTGGATAACCAAAGTGAAAAAAAAACGAAGTATTGAAAACATAAAAGCAACATACAAGAAAATATAATTAAGATCCGTGTATAGCTTTGCAACGAAAACCTATTATGAGAAACTCGATATACACACTAATGGGAAAGAAAAAAATAACAAGAAGTATAATCATAATATCAATAATGATAATCTGGATAACAGCGGCAGAGAAAAAAAAAAAATCAGACAGAAGAGAGAAAATATCAGCAATAAAACAAATGAACTGTACTTACAATTCCAAACAGTGATAAGGAAGTGAAAACGATGAACAGAGAAATTAACAATGAAAACCAGGAGCTGTACTTAATAAATGAAAATAGTAATAAAGAAATGAAAATTAGAGACAAAAGACGAAAAATAAAAACTACAAAAACCATGAATTGTAATCACCGAAGTTGCACAAAAAATATATTCCATTCGAACATATCATTTCTTGCTGGCGCCATGTCTCCAATTTTTTTTTTCTCTGCAAGATCAATGAAAGACCACTTGCTTTCCTGCTTTTTCTTCCCTTCCCAAGTCGTCCTTCATGCACTTGATTTTCTTGACGACTTCCTCATTTTTTGTCG
The DNA here is from genome assembly GCF_035594125.1 of Scylla paramamosain. Lineage (NCBI taxonomy): Eukaryota > Metazoa > Arthropoda > Malacostraca > Decapoda > Portunidae > Scylla > Scylla paramamosain. The sequence continues at coordinate 8,973,577 of NC_087159.1, forward strand.
TCATCCTCTTGTAGTAGTCTTTTTCTTGTATCTTTTCCCCTGGGAGCTAAAGATATATAGCACTTTTTTTTTTCAGAACAAGGAGTAAGGCTTCCTTCTAGTGCTGGAGAACATGTCACCGTCTTGCTTTCCGCTGATCAATTTTTCGACCCAAGTTTCTTGCCTATGTGTCATGAACCCTACGGCTGATAAACCAAATAACCAAATAAATAAATAAATTAGTGAATAAACAAACTCCTTATTATTAGTTTTGCGACTCATTGTAAACCTTCATTGTTGACGTGTTTACATGCTTGTCTAGACTAGAGTGAGCCAATACATAGTACCTCGATCCTCCTCTATCCCTCTTACATCTAACACACACACACACACACACACACACACACACACACACACACACACACACAAACACACACACACAAACACACACATTCCTATAACGCAGGAAAATAGGGAATCATGACCAACTATCCCCATAAAAACTAACAAGCTAACTAATTAACTCATTGACCAACTATTTCTTAATACTCACCATCAGTACTCTCTATTCATCCCATTCCAAACACTACATCTCATACAACTACCATTTCTTCCTCGCACTTCCTAATATCTCACTTGCTCCATACTCGTACATGTCACTCCTCTAATATCATGTTCAATCTCACCACTCCTCCTTCCATACCGTGCAGTCACTACCGCTGTTCCCTTGTCATGATATTACCCTTAGCATTCTAAAACTGTAGCATCCTCTTGTACGTACTTTTTGCCTAGCTTCTCTAACACGACCGCCAGCAATGTACTCCGCAGATCAAGTGGCGCTATGTTTCATCAGCGACGTATCGACTCATCTTGAAAGGTATTTATTACACGGACAGGTACAGTATCTCCCCTGACCCCCCTCCCTCCTCCTTTCCCCTCCCGCCTCACCCCAGCCAGGACGCAACACCTCTGCAGTAATAACCTGAACACCTGGTCTGGCTCGGGTCTCTTAAATTATGCTTAAAGTCAACGTGAAAAAAGAGAGAGAGAGAGAAAGAGAGAGAGAGAGAGAGAGAGAGAGAGAGAGAGAGAGAGAGAGAGAGAGAGAGAGAGAGAGAGAGAGAGAGAGAGAGTTAATGAAGTATTTAAATTTGTTCATGTACCACCACCTCCATTTTTCTTCTCTTTTATTATTACCATTATTATTCTCCCTTTCCTCCTCCTCTTCTTCCCCCTCCATCTCCCCTTCACCACCACCATCTCCTCATGCCCCCCACCCATCTTCCCTCCCTCCATACCTATACCTGTCGTCAAACTCCACCTGCTAATGACCTACGTGTTTCTATGGCTCAGGGATGGAAGGTGGGGGGGAGGGGAGGGAGGGGTGGCGGTGTAGGGAGATGAGGGTTTGATGAGATAGTGGAGTAGCGGTATGGGGGCTGGCAGGTAGGTGGAGGAGGGGTGGGGGGCGTGGAGAGGAGGGTGTAAGGGGGTAGGTCAGCTGGAGGTCAGCGGCGTCCCATTATCCACGGGGGTCGCACAAAGTCCATGTCGTCGGTCTGGCTTCATTTGCTCGCTCATTACAGAAGTCGGGCGAAGCGGCGGCGAAGAAAGGTTCGTCACGGTTCATTTGAGTCAGTCACTCTTTCCTTCCTCCCTCCTTCCCTCCCTCCCTCTTTGCCTCCCTCTCTCGCTTGCTCACTCGCTCGCTTCTTCCTCCTCTTCCTCTTCCTCCTCCTCCTCCTCCTCCTCCCCCCTCCCGCCCTTCTGAAGGCGTGGTCATTTTGAGAAAGGTTATACAAAGAACAACACAATGTTGCCCGCGCGGGTCTGCAGCTCAGAGAGAGAGAGAGAGAGAGAGAGAGAGAGAGAGAGAGAGAGAGAGAGAGAGAGAGAGAGAGAGAGAGAGAGAGAGAGAGAGAGAGAGAGAGGAAAACAAAAGCATACTTAGAATGAATGTAAATGTGAAAGAGAACCAAAAACATAACAGATGTATAAAATAAAAGGGCAGAACACCAAGATTTATTCTCTCAGGCATTAAACCCCCTCCTCTCTGGCGCGTCTCTCTCTCTCCCTCTCTCTCTCTCTCTCTCTCTCTCTCTCTCTCTCTCTCTCTCTCTCTCTCTCTCTCTCTGGACGCCCACAATACTTCACGGTTCATCTCCCTTCACTAATCCGACTCGCCGCAGCACCAGAGGGGAGAGGAAAGACATTACAAGACTCATCCACGCACCTAAGAATTCCAAACACCTCGGAGCCTAAGAACACCAGCAGTCCACTCCGCGATAACACACTAACAACTCCCGAAGAAGGCGCAGCAGGGGGTTCTGGGTTATCGTCTTCCCCCTAAAGCCCTCCTCTAACACAGCAGGAGCATTTGGGGTCTCTGGGTTCTATACAGGGTTCCTCCAATGGACAGTAGCTTTGGGTAGCGGCGGCGGGAGCGTGGAACCATCACGCCCTCACGTGCCAGGGAGGATATGGCAGCTCCGGGAGGCGAGGTAGGAAGGGGGGGAACGGAAGGGTGATAGAGGAAGAGGGAGAAAAGGGAGAGGTCATTACGTTGATGGAAGAAGTAACCAAAGGTGCCGCCACTCCACTCCTCTCCTCTCCACCACTCCTTCTTCTCCTCCTAACCCGCCCACCTACTCGTAAAGCCTCTCTCTCGTCTCCCCGCCCCACACCAAACACCCTCCGGCCCGCCCACCTGCCACGCACCCCCACGCACACACTCACTTACTCACTCACTCACCACCGCGCCACACCTGCAATTCACTATTTAGGTGCAGTGGGCTCCTGTGCCAGGGGCTTGATGACGAAAAAAGAAGCTCCAAGCACCACGCCCTGACAAAGAACACTATTTTAAAAGACAAAACACTAGTAAACGCTGACCTGGCCTCTCCTTACTTCAGCAGAATGGCCTTCCTGCTGCAGCTTGTACCGTTAATCCTCTTCTCTCTCTCTATTCCTTTTTCCTATAACCAATTGCACTGAAGATTGGAGCTTGGCAAAAGACGATCATAAAACCCCCCGGACGCGGTGGAGGGCACTCAGAGGAAGATGATGAAGAGGAGCAACGGGAAAGGAGGAGGAGTAGTAGGAGGAGGGCCATCGCCGCCGCCTCCGCCGCTGTCGGGTATTAAGACATCACACACGGCCCGACGCTAATGGCCGAGAAACAACACATTACGGCACAGGGAGGATGACGGATGGGAAACAGATGAAGCACGGGTGACGCTGCACATCCACCGCCGCGGGGCTCCTGGTGGCGGCGGCGGCGGCGGGCGGTGGTAGTGGTGAACTTAAGAGATACAAATTAAGTGCAACGTTGGGAGAGAGAGAGAAAAAAAAATACGGTAAGAAACTGCTGCAGAAAAATAGAGTACGAATTTGCAGGTGTTTGAGTCAGAGAGAGAGAGAGAGAGAGAGAGAGAGAGAGAGAGAGAGAGAGAGAGAGAGAGAGAGAGAGAGAGAGAGAGAGAGAGAGAGAGTTTTCACCATCCACTAATCGTAAAAATTTTTCCCCTATTTTTTTAAAAGACACCAGCGTTCTTTCTGTACAGTTAGTGAGATTGTGGGACACACACACACACACACAGAGAGAGAGAGAGAGAGAGAGAGAGAGAGAGAGAGAGAGAGAGAGAGAGAGAGAGAGAGAGAGAGAGAGAGAGAGAGAGAGAGAGAGAGAGAGAGAGACGACCTGAGTGTAGCCAGAAGAGGAGAAGATTGATGTACTCGTACATTCATAACTTGCTGCTTTTAAGGATGTAACATTATTTACCACCACAAATAAGAGACAGATACCACACACACACACACACACACACACACAACACACACACACACACACATACACAGGAGCCACAAAACGAAGATCTGTGTCCAAGATAAAAAGATGACCAGAAAAGTGAACGAACTAAATCTTTGAGAGATGAAGGAGGAGGAGGAGGAGGAGGAGGAGGAGGAGGAGGAGGAGGAGGAGGAGGAGGAGGAATGGAAATAGAAGAAGTGTTGTAAGTGATTATTGTTACTACCTGATGTCAGTTCATTTTTCTTTCTTCTTTCTTGTCCCACGATCTCATTACTTCTCCCTCCCGTGGAATTAACTGAAAACGTACTGCCACCTTCTCTTATTGTATTTTTTTTTTTCCCCTCGGCGTGACTCAAGCCTTCTGGGAAAAGGTTCCCTACTCTCCTGTGTGAAAATGAGAAATTACTCATTAGTTTTCTTTAATTTTTTTTTCCTGGTTAATTTTCTTCCCATTTGTCTTTTTTTCTCATTTTGTCAATGGTTTTCTTGTATCACTCATTGATTTTCTTTCTCATTACATAATATTTCTTTTTATTTATTCATATTTTCATCTTTAACTTGCTTTTAATTTGCTTTTCTTTTCTTTCTATTTCATGTTTTCCACTCCAATATCCTGTTTGATCTTTTTAGTTGAAGAACGCGGGTTTTTTTAAGATTATTATTATTATTATTATCATTATTATTATTATTATTATTATTATTATATTATTATTATTATTATTCTTTTTTACTGTTCTCGTGACAGATTAATTAACAAGATTTCTGCATTATTAAAAGAAGAAACAGTCCTGAGAATCTGAAAATACTGAAAGAGCAAAAGCGTTTCCGAACACTGGCCTAACTTCACCTGAACCAGAACAACTTTTACCAGCACAACCCATTTCCCCAAAACAAACCTGCGTCAGAACATTACATTTCTCACCCCCACTTGCATTTCTCCCTCATCATGCACCACCCACAGTGAACTTCCATAAAGTAATACCAGAATAACAAGTACCTATCCAAGCTAATTCCTCAAAAGCCCATTCAAAACAGCAATTTCTCTCGCATGTGCATTCTCCCTCCTCCTTACCATCCATGCAGAGTTCTCGCACACGCCTCGCCTCCTATGCACGTTCAGTTTCTTCACCAGACACCCCCCGAGGCACTCCAGGGGTCATTTGGGGTCAGGCAGAGGTGGGGAGTGGAGCGTGTGAGGATCGGCACGAGGGGGCAGAGAGTGAGAGAAAGAGAGAGATGGAGGAATGAAGAAGAGCAAAGGAAGGGGAGATGGAGGACAAAGAATAAGGACGATAGAACGAAGTGATGTGATATGCTGGTACTACGTGGGTCCAGAGGGGCATGGGCTGTGGGTAACTGGGTATGTTAGGTAAGAGAGAGAGTAAGAGGGAGTGTGAGGGAATGTGAGATGCGGGTATAGGCTGGAGGTATTTGGGAGGGAGGAAGGGAGGACGGGAAGGTGAAGGTGAAAGGCTGCATGTGAGATATTGAGGTGTAGATGAGAGATATGAGGTGAAGGGCAGAAAGGCATCAGGCAGGAGTGTGTAAGATCTAAATGACGTCATGTGGAAGAGGAGGGGGAGTGAAGGAGGTTGGAGGTTCGACACTCGTTCAACAGAGGCGACAAGGAAGGGGAGGACCGAAAGGAGGGCTGTTGGTCCCGCCTTCACACGTGACCTCGATGCTTCATGCTCCTTATGCTCCTTCCATTTCCCCCTCGTGACCCTCCACCCTTTGATCCGCCATGCCACCATCCAGCTACACCCTCCTCCACCTGCACCTCCTCCTGCACTTCAATTCCTCTCTTATCAAATCGTCAACAGTTCACTCTGCGTACTTTCGTTCTGGCTGTCATCGGATGCCCTATAACTTCCTCCTCCCTCCTACTTATGTTCCTGTTTTTGTTCCTGTTTATCCTTCCCTTCCGCCTCTACTCCTTTTGCTCCTCCTTGCTCTACATCTCCTTGCCTTCGTTCTCTACCACCTCCATCTACTGCTGTCCAGTTTCTTCTTCGCTTATCCAGTTCATTCCACTCTCCTCTCATCTCTTCTGCTCTCCTCCCACTGCTCAACGAAGAAAAAAAGTGAAAATATTGTATAAATGAAAAAAAAAATACTTACTAAATCAGTATATATAATTCAGCCTGAAGGAAAGCTCCCCAAAAATTACCCTGACAATTACAGAGGAACAATAACTGTCTTTGTTAAACTTGGTAAGAGTTACTCTCCACTCCTTAATTAACTGCTCGAATTCAAAACCTGCCCTGTCCTTCCCTGCTTTGCCCTGCCCTGCCCTGCCCTGCCCTGCCCTGTTCCCTGCATCCCCCTTCTCCCACCGCCTCCCCCCAACAGCCCTCCTGCAACCCTCCCTCCACCTAACCCTCCACCGCACTCATTCCTCTCCCGCACCTAGCCCCTCCCAATCACACCTGTTCATCGACTCCTGTACCATTACTCCACCTGTACTTTTTTCGGCAGGTAAATTCTATCACCTGCCTCGACTCACCTGTGCAAGACCCACCTGAAGAAACGCACGTCCTTAGTTAAGAAACGTTGTTCCCCTGAGAAGATGAGTTTATGTGACGAAAAACCAGGAATAGTCAAGGGGGAGTGGTTGGGGGGAGAGGGAGTGGCAGATGATACGCGGCTTGTCCTTCGGTAAGAGGACATGCAGGGAGGAAAAGGACGGAGGGTAAAAAGAGGGAGGAATGGACTGGGCTGAAGGAGAGAAAGAGAGGGAGGTAGAAAGAGAAGGGGAAGGAGAGAAAGACACGGAAGGCAAAGACAAACGAGTGATGGAAATTAAATGTCACTGATATGTATTGCTCTCTCTCTCTCTCTCTCTCTCTCTCTCTCTCTCTCTCTCTCTCTCTCTCTCTCTCTCTCTCTCTCTCTCTCTCTCTCTCTCTCTCTCTCTCTCTCTCGCCAAGTATCCCTCCACGCTGCTCCACCCACATTGCCTCCCTCCACCTCCACTTGACCACACCTTACACCGCGCCTATCAAAGGAGGTCATCTGGGTGGCGGGAGGTCAGCTGAGTGACTGACCTTCGTTGACCTCCTCCACTGCTTCTTCCTCCTCCTCCTAATTCTTCTTCTCCACCTTCAGCTTTTTTTTTCTCTTTTTAGTACGTGGCTTCTCGATTATAGTGTGTGTGTGTGTGTGTGTGTGTGTGTGTGTGTGTGTGTGTGTGTGTGTGTGTGTGTGTGTGTGTGTGTGTGTGTGTGTGTGTGTGTGTGTGTGCGCTGTGAATACTCGGAAATTGTTGATTCTTCATGCCTGTTGCTGCGCTGCCCACCACCAGTACCACCACCACCACCACCAACAGCACCATCACAAACATTTGGTCACCGGGAGCCACGCAGCACGATGGTGTCATCACGCTGGAAACTGAAAAATTGAAGGTGGTGAATTCTATCGTTATTTTTACCCTTTTGTCTAAATCATACAGGTAAACAGATATTCTCTACAGAGACCAAGAAATATAGTGGTATGTTCTATTAAATGTATCTTCATTTTGCACATTTCTTTGCGGTGTAAGAAGCGTGATCGTATTTACTTCAAACTGGAAAGAGTACGTAAAGTTTTCACTATAATGATATAATCACTACATTAACTTAAATGGAGAATATTCAGTACTGCTACTTTAATTTACACACACACACACACACACACACACACACACACACACACACACACACACACACACACACACACACACACACACAAAACATACCAAGCTAATACCTGACTCTGCAGGAAGCAAATAAAGTTTTAAGTGTATTAAGCTGCGTGATACATTATGCTACACTAAACAGGAAATACATGGTTTGTCTTTTCCCCCTTAACACAAAAGATAGACGTGTTCTCTTGACTTACCAGCCACCCCACTCCGCCACAACACATAGAGCTCTAATCTAAGTATAATGGGCGAGTGAGGACAGCGGCAGCCTCCGTCCAGGTGACCACAAGGGGCCGTGAGGGACAGAGGCAATCCGAGCTGCATTAGTGAAGTGTTGTTCCCTTAGGGCTGAGAGGAGGGTAGATGAGAACGTGTGTGTGTGTGTGTGTGTGTGTGTGTGTGTGTGTGTGTGTGTGTGTGTGTGTGTGTGTGTGCGTCAGAGAGAGAGAGAGAGTACATATGAGTACGCAAGGATGCATCACAATATTATCATAACGTAATTTTGTATCAGGACTCTTCCGAAGCATGAGGACATTGACGATAATGAAGGTGACGAGGAAAATTAGAGGATAAATTCATTATTTCTATGTTACAGTATTCTCGCAGGAACATTATACTCCATCCCAAGCTCCACTTTATCAAGAAGGTTAAAAATAAAGATCAGAATACCAACTGCCGGTAAATTGATAGTAAGCTCGGTAATGTGCCCCGCCAAAAAAATTGAATTTAAATTTTAAGCCATCAATTTTCAAACAATGGACAAAAAAAGTAATTGGATAAAGAACAGAATTTCACTGATCTTTATGAAACACAGAGAGCTGAAACTTATCAAAAACAAAGAGAGAGAGAGAGAGAGAGAGAGAGAGAGAGAGAGAGAGAGAGAGAGAGAGAGAGAGAGAGAGAGAGAGAGAGAGAGAGAGAGAGACCAAAAAAAAAAAAAGTAATATCAGAAAAGAAGACACCGATAATATGGCCTCACAGACTGGGCGAATATTACAGGCAAATACGAGAAAAATAAAACATGAACAAAAAAAATAGAAAGGTACGTACACTTGGCTGACATAACCAGTTTGGCTGCCGGACCAGTATTGTGACAGGGATGTAATAGATGGCAATGATACCAAGCAAAAAGCAGAGAGAGAGAGAGAGAGAGAGAGAGAGAGAGAGAGAGAGAGAGAGAGAGAGAGAGAGAGAGAGAGAGAGAGAGAGAGAGAGAGAGAGAGAGAGAGAGAGAGAGAGAGAGAGAGAGAGAGAGAGAGAGAATCTAATAATTGGTGAAGTGTCTGGACGGATAAGATGGCGACGGGTGATGAAGATGAAGCCGCGGGCCAGCCATCTTGGTCGGTGCTGGCTGAGTGATGGAGAGGGTGATAAAACTCATTAAGTGGGTGGAGGGGCGGGGCGGGAGACTAAATACGTCTAAATGATGTCCTGAGGGGGTGCAAGGCGGCG
>NC_087159.1:8985000-9015000 GCF_035594125.1 Scylla paramamosain
ATAAACAACAACAACAACAACAACAACAACAACAACTAGGTATAACTGATCAATAAAGCAGTTATCAGAATCAACTTTTTTACAATATATTCCGAGGCACACAGTCAGGAGAAGGAGGAGGAGCAAGAGAAGGAAAATACTTAAAATAAGAGGAAAACTTCCACTCAAACAATACAAAATACAATAGCATAATAAAAAAAAATATATATATATATATATATCACAATGAAATGTAAAATAAAAAAGCGATTTACGAAATAGACTAATAGATATTACAAATTATACTGCATGAATAAAACAAACATTATTTTCTTGGCCCGTATGGGGATCGAACCCACGACATCCGCGTTATTAGCACGGCGCTCTAACCAACTGAGCTAACAGGCCCGAGGGCACTTAGGCGCACCGTAATGTTATCAACACCAGAACTATATAATATTTATCACCTCTATTATGGCAGTAGTCGTTATTACTTCCCTTGCTGGTGTTTATTGACAAGGCTAAAATGATGAGTGATAATAATAATAACAATAATAATGATAATGATAATAATAATAATAATAATAATAATAATAATAATAATAATAATAATAATAATAATAATAATAATAACAATAATAATAATAACTCATACCACTATTGCTACGACTACCTGCGTCAGAGCAAAAATAATGATGATAATGATAATGGAAGAGAGAGAGAGAGAGAGAGAGAGAGAGAGAGAGAGAGAGAGAGAGAGAGAGAGAGAGAGAGAGAGAGAGCATGTACAAACCTAATAACCATCATTTACACCTTAAGATTTTCAAATTTACGCTCCTTGGCCCTACAGCTTCCAGACCCTCTCATTCCCTCTCCCTCTCTCTTCACCCACCGCCCATTCACAAGGTCCCATCTTCCCCACGCACGTTAAAGGGCGCACCTGCTTCTCCTTCATTCATCCTCATAATGACTTCCGGCGCCGTCGTGAGTGTACCTGTGTTAATTAGCTAATCTCCTGGGGCTGGCCTAATCCCTTCCTCTGTGCCTTCCCCCTCATCTCCCTCTCTCCCTCCTTCCCTCCCTTCCTTCCTTCTTCTCTTTCTCTTTCTCTCCCTTTCATATATATATTTACCCACCTAACGTTTCCAATCATTGTGAAAGGATCTCATCTCGTGCTGTGTTGGGTTACGTACGCTTTCATTAATCTTGTTTTTCTTTTAAATTCTTTTCCTTCGTTTTCTTTTTTCCGTATTTTTATAGATTTTCATAATATTTTAGTTTTCATTTTCTACCTATTTATTCGGTTTATCTTTTCTTTTTCTACGTTACTATCTTTATTTCTAGATATACGAGTTTTTTCTCGGTTCAACTGAAGTAATATTTTCATTATTTTTTTTTTCAGTTCGGTAATTGTGCTGTAGATAAAAGAAGTGATTATTTAATTGTGGCGCTATTTTGTTAATCCTCTTCTGCATTGTGTTCACGGCGCGGTGGCTTTTACGACTGGTATTAAAGCTGTTGTTGCTTAGTCTGTTAACTTTTATATCAAAATTAGATACACCAGATTTTTCTCCCTTACTATTGTTCCAGATAAATTGTACTCTTTCTTATCATCGTTATCATCACTATAATCATCACTAATATTTAACGAAAATCACTAAGGAGGGGTTGTGTGTGTGTGTGTGTGTGTGTGTGTGTGTGTGTGTGTGTGTGTGTGTGTGTGTGTGTGTGTGTGTGTGTGTGTGTGTGTGTGTGTGTGTGTGTAAGTATCTATTGCCATTATTATATACATACATATGTACATAGTGTAAATAGTTATATATATACTGTGGTCGACATGGAGCTCACTGAGAGACATGTTTACTAGTTAATACCTGAACCCGATGGAGAACATTGCATAAATAGTGACAGAGCTTTTCAATTCTAAGTGATAAAAAATGTTCAAAAGATTAATTTCACACAAGTTACACGTCTCATGGTAAACCTGTGTGTGTGTGTGTGTGTGTGTGTGTGTGTGTGTGTGTGTGTGTGAGTGTGTGTGTGTGTGTGTGTATTTCTATGTAGGTTTAAACGCGAGTACTAATGAATAACTGGCACACTCTCTCCTTCATCGCCCAGCCACTCTCCCTTCATCTCTCCTCTCCTTCCTCCTGCCCTTGCCTCCCTACAGCCTTCCTCTCCCTCTCTCCCCCCTCCTGCCACCCCCACTAAGCCATCTGGTGTGGTGGCATTTGGAAACAGATTATTTCTTTGTCTCCAAATTATCCCAACACCCCCACTCCAGAATCCTACCCTCCCCCCCTTTTCTCGTTTCTACCACTCCCCCCACCCTCCCTCCATCTACTTATTTCTACTCCTCTTTACCTTTCTCTTTCCTTTCCTTCGCTTTCCGTTTCTTTCTGCTTTATTCTCTACTCTTCTCTTCTTTTTTCTTATCTCTTTCCTTTCTTTCAGTTCCTTTCATTTACTTTCGTTTTCTTTTCTTTCCTTTATTCATCTTTTGGTTCATTTTCCTTCTTTTCGTATATATTTTTTTAAGTTTTATCTGCGCTATTATTGTATTTTCATTATATTCCTAATCACTAAGTCTTTTTTTTATTTATTATTGTTTAGATACCAGCGTACGACATCTTTTTACATTCCATAATCACTAAATATAATTACTAGTATACTCTATGTATGCATACTGGTATATAAGGTTGCTGCATTTTAATTAATCACAATACGCATTTCCTGAGTAGCGAAGATTCAGTTCTACACAACGTCCTCGATACAGAAAAAAAAAATATCCTTCCTCTAAGAAATATCACTCATAACCCTCCTCCTCCTCCTCCTCCTCTTCTTCCTCCTTCTCCTCCTCCTCCCTCGCTGCCTCTCCCCTCCTGGGCTCCTCCCCGTCGCTCTCCAACACGTGGGAAAGTGGGGCAGGTGGCCAGTATGAGTGAATGAGACCTGGCCTTCCTCTATCCTTTTTTTTTTTTTCCTTTCTCTCTCTCTCTCCTCGGGGGCGATTCTGATGATGAGGGTGGTGGTGGTGGTGGTGGTGGTGGTGGTGGTGGTGGTGGCGCGGTGCTAGTGAGTGGTGGTTTAATTGGTATTGTTATTCTTGCTGTTGTTGGTATTACTGTTGTTGTTGTTGTTGTTATTGTTGTTACTGATATTTTCGTTATTGTTTTTTTTTTCTTGCTGCTTCAATTATTGTTTACTTTTTTCTTTTATCTTGTTTAGAAAAACGGTACAACTATTCTGGCCATATAGTGTAGAAAAATCGTTACTCGCATATTCAGAATTTAGGACAAAGTGTACTACTGAAAATTCACACACAGTTTCCAGTTAAGAGTAAGACGTGCAAGTATTTAGTCGTTTAGACAAAAAATATTCTGTGTTATTCTGCTGCGGCATTACCATCTCCTCCCCTCCTCCTCCCCTTGCACATTACCTCGCCTTGGCAAAAACCAGTAACCTATGTAATATAAGGCTAGCATGTAGTGTGCGCCTGATGGAGGAGGAGGAGGAGGAGGAGGAGGAGGAGGAGGAAGCAGGAAACTGAGATAAAGGAAAAGAAATGGGGAAGAAAGGCAATTACACACAGATTGTGAAATCAGGATGATACTCGTGTGAGTACAAAAGAAGTAAGAGGAAGGATAAAGGATGGAGAAATGGAGGGAGGGAGGGAGGGAGGGAGGGAGGGAGGGAGAGAAAAAGGGGAGAGGGAGGGAGAGAAGGATCTGGGGGACTAGATAAATACAGGGATAGATACGTAATCATATTTGTTACAGACACAAAATCTTGAGAAATCCCATCTCTGCCCTTGCCTCCTTCCATCTTCCTTCCTCTCCTCTCCTCTTCTCTCCTTCCTCGCATCCAACCCGTTCCTTCCCACTTCCCCGTATCATCTCTCCATTCACAGATGTCCAGCGGGTAGTGGAAGGCGAGGAGGAGCAGGAGGAGGAGGAGGGAGATGCGAGAGGAAGTGGGTGACGCAAATTTGGGTTCCCACGCTCTGCCTCACCTTTCCGCCCTCCCCCTCCCTCCTCACCCGCCCACCACACCTGTTGATTATGCCCACCTCGCTCCGCGCCCGCACGTGCACGCCCACCCCTGTGCATCACAAGCCACACCCACGCCCAGCTGCCGCGCGCAAGGGGTGAGGACGTGTGGCCGCGGACACTTAGTTACGGATGACAGGGTGGAGAGAGAGAGAGAGAGAGAGAGAGAGAGAGAGAGAGAGAGAGAGAGAGAGAGAGAGAGAGAGAGAGAGAGGGGTTCAATAGATATAAATGGATGACTGAAGGAATGGTGCGGGAGTAAAAATTGTACATAATAATTTTCATGCATTAGTCATCGTTTACAATGCTATCTCATCTCTAGCTCTTTGACTTAAATGGCTCTCTTCCTGTTTACTGTTCTTTGCTCGTTTTTTTCTTGTCTTATCTTATACTTTATCTTATGGTTCGTCCACTCTTCTTCTTCTTCTTCTTCTTCTTCTTCTTCATATTATTATTATTATTATTATTATTATTATTATTATTATTATTATTATTATTATTATCATTATCGTTATTATTATTATTATTACTATTATTATTATTATTCCTTTCTTGTTTTTATTTCTCTTCCATACATCCTGCAATTGTCTGCCTTAACCTATTTTTTTCCTCCTCAAACTGTCTTTTTGTTCTTTTGTTCTACTTCCTCCTCAATACTTCCACTTTTTCTTTCTCTTACTGTATTTCTTTTTCTCCTCCTCCTCCTCCTCCTCCTCCTGTTCCATACTGCGTCTTATTGTTTGAATTCCACCTCCTCGTCCTCCTCTTCCTCCTCCATACATCACAAGGGCCCTGACTCCCGCCTTGAGGTCGAGTGCGCCACGTAAGACTACAGAAGGTGGAGCAGCACGCGAAACCTGATAAGCTTAGGTTCTCACCATTGTCTTGGTGAGAGGCGCCGATAACACCCTCGCTACCTCGCTCCCTCCTTAGCTCTTATCTCTCGCCTCTCCTCCTCCTCCTCCTCCTCCTCTTCTCCCCTTGCTGGCGTTATCCTTTCTCTCTCTCTCTCTCTCTCTCTCTCTCTCTCTCTCTCTCTCTCTCTCTCTCTCTCTCTCTCTCTCTCTCTCTCTCTCTCTCTCTTTTAAATGCGCTTGTAAGTATACACACACACACACACACACACACACACACACACACACACACACACACACACACACACGTGCGCTATTAAACTGTAAAAAATACGGAAAAGAATACGTTCATATTATTTCACATCATAACCAATTACATAAATCACTTTCATAGAGTTGAAAAGGTAAAGGAACACACTGTTAAGCGCATATACCTAACACATACTTTTAGGTAAATCATGTAATTGCAAGACAGACACAATTGTGTTAGGCAATACTTACTCTTACTCAATCTGATAATCTACTAGCTCTACCGAACCTAACCTAACCTAACCTAACCTAACCTAACCCAATCCAGCCTCTTAATCTATTCTAATCTAAACTAACACTAACTACGGATTATCACCATTAACTCTCTCTCTCTCTCTCTCTCTCTGCACTGGTGCTTCAGGTAAGGTAAGGTCGCGCTACCTGACCCAAAGATTACAGCTATCGCGGGTAAGAAGACTTAGTGTGTTATCAGGAGTTTCCCACACCCATCTGGCGGCCGCCGCAGCCTTATCTCGCCGTGGTCTTGTCACCCGGCGGCCCTCGCGGGTGAGTGTGTCTGCGTCTCATAAGGACGGTGACTCAGAGAACGACACCTGACTCACTTCTTTGGGCAACACTTGGTCCTTATACTTTGATGCCTGGACTGGACTTATCACCGAATCAGAGGGAGCGCGTCTTGGCTGAGTGATAAATGGTGGCCGACTTGCCGCCGTCACATTTCACAACCCAGTAACCTATTATATATTTAGCGACTCATCGTACTCTACTACTGGGCTTTTAATTACCTCATTATAGCAACTTTTTTCTTTATTCCAGTGATAATGAAGTGATGATCAGTAAAGGAGTGACATACGATTTTTTTATTTTTTCCTTTTGTATCATATTGGTAAGATTAATGAGGAATTGATCGATAGACTGACAGATTGATTTACTGACAGACTGAAAATTTTGGTGTTCCAGTGAAGAGGTCATTTTGTGATTAAAAAAAATCAGAAAAATGTAAACAAATTAAAAACAAATACAACTGGTCTTTACCCACCTACACACACACACACACACACACACACACGTTGTTACAATACCCGGAAGCGGCATCTTTCAGGCACCCAAGACCACCCCTCATCCCCTCAACCCCCCCCCCACCCGATCAGGCAAACACTGGACGCGAGGGTGACGAGGGAGAGAAAGAGAAAAGGAGGGAGGAAAGGTAAGGAAGGGAGGGAGAAAATGAGGGACCCGGAGAAAGATAATATTAGGCTGAGGCAACCATTAGTGTTTGTGAAAGAGGAAGGAGGGACAAGACGGTCTCAGTTTCCTCTGTTGTCCCAAGGTTTCTCATCCGGAGGTGTGTGTGTGTGTGTGTGTGTAAGTCGGAAATTGGAGTGTCATTTCCGTATAAACTAATGTAACTGGTTGGAAGTTTTTCAGGATGCGGTGATTGTCAAGGAAGACGGAGAAGGTGAAGGAGAATAAGGAAGAGGAGGAGGAAGAGGAATATTATTAGCATCCGCGAGTGAAGGAAGGATTTGGTCAGCAAACAGAGATCGTACAGTTGACGCTAATATGCGAAAATTGCAATGGTGTGAACACGTAAAGGACTGGACAGTAATCACAGCGAAGTGACAAGAAACGGCGGCTGATCGACTGACTGAATGACGGAATTTTCTGAGGGAGCAACAAAGAAATCGGATAAAACAAGACATTATGAGTATTTTATTGGTGTCGAAGGGAGATGTTAATGCAAATAGGAGATAAAAAAAAAGTACCCATTTCATTAACATTTTCTATTACATTATAAAAACTGCTTTAACTACGATTTTTCTTACGCAGTTAGTCTTTAAATCTAATTCTTACTAAACAAATCAAACACACACACACACACACACTGTCCCTATTTCCCATGTCAGTACTCTCTCTCTCTCTCTCTCTCTCTCTCTCTCTCTCTCTCTCTCAGATGATTAGCCACAGGTAAGAATGAATGACCAGCTTAATGAATGGCGCCTCGGCCCACAGGAAATGCTCGCACCTCGCAGGATTCCGCCGACGCCGCGCCAAGCCCTTGATTAGGCGGACCGGAAATGTGTCCCAAGAAACCTGCCCAAGGGGACACTCGAGAGGTTTTGGGGGTATGTAGGAGTGTGGTGGTGGTGGTGGTTAGGTATATATGATTATGTATATATTTATTTAGCATTATTGCTTCTTAATATCTGAACCTTTTTTTCGGATTTGTATTACATTTGCAAAAAGTATCATTATTATTATGATCAACATCACCGTTATCATTTCGTTCATCTCTTGAAAGGTGACAGAAATAATAGTAAGTAGAAAACAAAGTAAAAATCGAAATTTATCTACAGTACAAAGGTACCACAAGAACAAACCACAACCACCATTATCACCACCACAATAACCACCACCATCACCGTCTCAATAACAACCACCACCACTACCCACAGCATGACCACCACAACCACCATGATGACTGCTATAATTACCACCACCACCACAGCCACGTGAATTACGCAAAACAAGGGAGGGCGAGATAAATTCCACCTCCTGTTGACGAAATCTTTCACCATACATCCGGAAATTCTCTAGCGATTGTCGCAATAATCTGGGGCGAGATGGGCGGGTGAGGGGAGTGATGGGTGGGGGGTTGAGGCGAGCGCTATTCGGCCACATGGGGAGAAAGGAAAGCGCTATTCGGCCACATGGGGAGAAAGGAAAGCGACAAGTAATCATGAATGATTACTTGTCGATCTCATTCATTTTATTTTCTAAGCAATGCAATGGCAGTGGTGGTGAGGGCAAGGAACTGTCTTGTTGGCAAGGAGAGAAGAGCATCCCTGGGGACAAAGCAGGGGTGGAAGGGTGCCCTGAGGCATGGAAGGGAGAGAAGTGCCTCCAGGCTCTGGGCAAGGGAGGTGCCTGTAAGGGTGGAAAGGATTAACTTAAAAGATGTGCCGGAGGGGATCTTTCTTGCAAAGTGACAGTCAGCTGGCGAGGAGGCGGAGGAGAAGGACGCAAACCCTGTTGCCTCTGAGGTCGTAAAGGACGTGGGGAGGTTGTGGGAAGGGGAGAGGTGCGGGGAGTGAAGAAGGAATGATACTCGTATACATGTAGAGTTGATTGTACTTGGTCATCTCCATCCAGCAGTATCCGAGATACCCGCGTCTGGCTCTGCCGCCCATACTTCCTGCTACTGCCTTCATTATGGAGCCCACCTAAACCCGCGGTGTCTGGGATGCCCCGACACGCTCTTGAAAGTCATACACCCCAGAGGACTAACAGCTCATAGCCAGGTTAAGTCAGAGCCCAGCCATGGCCGAGGGGCGAGGGGAAGTGTTGGAGGGGGGAAGGGGGAGGGAGGCAGCCGCACGGGGGACGCGGTTTCATTCAGTAACAAAAAGTGGCCCGCATGGCGCCTCGTTGTGCCTCGTGCCGGAGCTTCCAGATGTCGCTGGTCACTCATCCTCCCCCGCACGTTGCCCTCACCCCCTCCCCCTTACTTGCTGCTCCCCAGGCCTCCTCATGACCCTCACGTGGCTGTATGTCATCATTCTGGGCTCCGTGTGTGCCTATTTACCTGTGCGGACCGGCCACTATAAGCCAGGTAGCGGCCACTCCGTCACGTGCCCAAGTTTAGGAGCGGGCAAGTGTGTGCGTCTGTGCGTGCGGAGCGGGGAGGCGACGGGGCGTGTGTTCGTGCGTGCGCTCCTCACTGAGACTGTGGGAAAACATCTGCCCGTGTCTTGAGACATTCCAGCGCACCCCTCCCCCTCCATCGCCTCCCCTCCAACGGTGTCCCTCCCCGCCCCTGGCCGACAACCCCCCCGCAGTGAGCACGGGCTAAAGAGTTGCCGCGAGCCGCCATATCCACCGGCCCGTTTTTTTTTTTTTTTTCTTTTTCTGTTTAACACTCTCTCTCTCTCTCTCTCTCTCTCTCTCTCTCTCTCTCTCTCTCTCTCTCTCTCTCTCTCTCTCTACTTCAGTAAGCAGTAACCAGGTTTCAGCAGTCACGGTGGCTAGCAGCACCCCCTAAGGAGAGTGCTAGAGGGCCAGCACCAGGTGAGGTCAGCATACTCAGCACCGCAGCGCACCTGAGGCACGCTGCCACTAAGTAGCACTGTGCTCAGGCTACTCGATGCTTTTCGTGTGCTGGGCAGTAAAAGCTGTTAATCACGCCATTGCACGGAACTGCTCTAAATGTGGATGTAATTGGCGTACGCGGGTGAGCGGGTGAGGGGCGAGAGCGGGGCCATGGCGGTATCTGGCAGGGAGGCGGCAGCTGCGGCGGGCAGGTGGTCTGTGTGTGGGAACGCGCCCGACCAGCCCGTTCTCACGCTCACTAAGCTCCTCCCCTTCCTCGCTCTCCCCTATAAAACGAACCGGAGCAGCCCCGGACGCCAGACTCATTCCAATACTCGCTGAGAGCAAGGCAGCCCCGCCACACTCAGCACAGCTCCGCACACTGTGAACTCTTGGCTGATTTCTGCGACACTTGTGTGTGATCCACGATGGCGTGTGAACTGGAGCCCCTGTCCCGCACCTACCAGTATCGCAAGGTGATGAAGCCCATGTTGGAACGCAAGCGACGGGCGCGCATCAACAAGTGCCTCGACGAACTCAAGGACCTGATGGTGACGGCACTGCAGACCGAGGGAGAATCCATCGCCAAGCTGGAGAAGGCGGACGTGCTTGAGCTGACAGTAACGCACCTCAAGAAACTTCAGCGTCGCAACCAGCTGGCAGTGCGTCCCATCCCAAGCCACCAAGACAAGTTCCGTGAAGGTTACAGCCACTGTGCCTCCGAAGTGTCCCGCTGCCTCGCCTCCGTGCAGGGTGTAGATGTCACTCTTGGCACCAAGCTAATGACTCATCTCGGCATCTCCCTCAACAACTACGAGAAGCGGGCGCCTCTCACCATTCTAGTGCCCCAAGCAGAGCCTTCACCAGCACTCTCCTCGGCTTCAAGCGGCTACTCCTCCGCCTCCGAGCTGTCTCCCACACCATCCACCTCAAGCAGGAACAGCTCCTCTCCCTCCTGCAGCAGCGGCCCGAGCAGCAGTATTTCTACAGTAAGCAGTGGTAGCAGCAGCAGCAGCACTAGCAGCAATATCAGCAATAACAGCAGCAGTAGCAGCAGTGCCTCCCAGCGTCCCCAGGGATTGCTGACCCTCGCGGCGCCTCCCTGTCCAATGTGGCGCCCGTGGTAACGAATCATCGCTGTCCCACAACACTGAACCAGCTACCTCAGCCAACCGTCCGTCGGCAACCTGTTGAGCTACCCAATCAACTCTACCGAAGGAGTCGACTACACGAGAGCAGCCAATGGAGATTGCGTCTTCTTGCCTTCTGTGATAGCCCCGCCCCCAGGGGCCCGCTGTGATAGGCCGCCCTGCGGAGTGATACCTTCTGTGATATTCACCACCATCATCCCCACTACAATTGCAATCATCATCATGATCATCAATCATCATCATCAGCATCAATAATATATTGAATAAAATCAATGGTTAAAATTATCCACCTCTTTAAATGATCCTTCCTGTTCTCTCCCAGTAAAAAAAAAAAAAATGCATGGCTGTAACAAGGTAACATGGTAATATAAAAGCAAGGTAAATCAATCAAATGGAGTATGTACAAAATAAAAATACTAAAATATTCCTGAAGAAAAAAAAAAAATATATATATATATACAGCACTTTAAAGTAACCAGGCCAGGTGTCTGTCCATAAACAGGGCAGCAGCATCACGGCACTGACAGCGGCACACCTGACAACACAAGGCTGTAGCGCCACGCCAACTCCCTATACTTCCTCCCCCCCTCACCCAAGACGCAAAAAAAAAGTCTACGGAAGTTGTACATTAGATTTAAATTATTACAAGGAAAAGAAAATTTGAATGGGTAACTAATTTAGATTACACCCCTCCCCAAAATATATATATATATATATATATATATATATATATATATATATATATATATATATATATATATATATATATATATATATATATATATATATATATATACACACACACACACACACACATGCTTACTTATCATTATTCTCTTTATATTTTCAAAGAACAATCTCGATGCGATAGCTGTGTTCACGTCAGCTAAAACATCTGTGAGGGATGCGGTCAAATCCTTCACGCCTACAATATAATGTTTAATGATAATTACTTTACTTGGTTTCCAAGTTCCACTATTAAGCACTTAATGTTAACACCACGCATCAACGCGGAGATTTCTGGGTTAACCCTTCATTGCTAAAATCAGGCTAAAATAAGTTTTCCCGATGTTCTGCAAACTTAACATCTACGAAAAAAAAAAAAAGGTGTTCTCGCAAGCGAATGTTATTATTATTATTTTTTTTTTTCGTGTTGGAAGTTAATAAGAAATATCAGGCAGGTGACAAGCATCCCACAAATTTGGCACTACGGCAACCTCTGCCAAAATATCTACATAAATAACAATTACAATGAAAACGTTATCATAAATAAATAAATAAATAAAAGCAAAACCCCTTTAAAAGGCAATCAAATAATGGTGCAAATGTGTGACAGTATGTCACATGAAAGATGCGTACTAACAGTGACTGGCAATGTCACGAACACCACTGATCTCATGGTCTGGTGTACTGAGTGTGTGGGAGTGACAAGCCAGCCTGGGTGTGCTATATGAATAATAATTCCTACATGCAGTGCTGAGTTGTGGGCACAGTACAGTACTCACATAGCCTGGCCGGTGCTCACTTCCGGGAAGAAGGTTCCTCACCTGCTAAGAAGAAAGATAAAGATGTCAGTCACACGTCAGTTCGTGGCATTACCAGCATCAAATACCCACCGATACTTCGCTATTCGAGAGTAACATGCAAACGTTCAACACTCCACGTGTAATTTCTGCCATTGAAATAAAAAATAATAAGTAGTAAACAAATAAATAAAACTTCTATGGCACAGATCACAACTGACTTGTTCTACGATTTTCTTGTAGGGTCTTACCTCAAATTAAACTCACCGATTAACATAGAAAATGGAACTGATAGAAAGTGAAAGACACACACTAAAGTAAACAAGGATTTCCTGTATTATTCGAATGAGAGTAAACTATAAAAGCAGGATATATATATATATATATATATATATATATATATATATATATATATATATATATATATATATATATATATATATATATATACACATACACAGAAACGAAAGCAAGACGAAATTCAATGGACATAGAAACATAACAAACCGAACACAAAACTCCAATAAATTCCAGCCTTCAGTGAGCGATAGGAAGGAAGCTTCACTGCAAACATTCATGTTCCCAAGCAACGGACGGT
This sequence comes from Scylla paramamosain, assembly GCF_035594125.1. NCBI lineage: Eukaryota > Metazoa > Arthropoda > Malacostraca > Decapoda > Portunidae > Scylla > Scylla paramamosain. Next base: position 8,997,514 of record NC_087159.1, read on the forward strand.
GACGGAGGATTATAGACATTGGTGCACGATATAATGGTGTGCCAGCACTCACACTACGCCACACTCTTTCCCTGCACGATAACACCCATCCATTACCACCACACTCACGCCCCAGCCCTTCACGTGTCGCCCATTCCTCCACCGCCGCCAGGTGACAATCAATGACAGGGCTCACGTTCACGTTCCCCTCCCCGCCAGGAGAGACACGGCGGTAAGCTACACACCGCCCACGCCTATGCTGAAGAGAGAGAGAGAGAGAGAGAGAGAGAGAGAGAGAGAGAGAGAGAGAGAGAGAGAGAGAGAGAATTACTGTAGCACGTGGATACAAGTTGAACGGATGAGTGATGCACTTTGGAGAACGAACTCACTAAGTTTAATCTTCCCTTAAAAATAAAGAATAAATAAAAATATTACGTAATGATTTTGTCATTCCTATGCTACATGAATGAAAATGTAACTTATCAAAGTAATAGTAGTTGAGGGTGTTAGGAGCGGCATCACTGCATGAAACTTTTTACTTGGCCTCATCTTTATTCTGTCCGCCTTACTAATGCAATAGTGTCTTCACTCCTTCGCTCTTTTTTACTGGGATATTCTGGAACTCTCTTCCTCTTTGTTTTTCTTCGTGATCATGACCTGAACTGTCTCCAGGTAAGAGTACCAAGACATCTCAGAAAATAAACTGGCTTTTCTCTTCGTTTTCCTACCCATATTTTCTTTTTTGGGAACGGCATATGAACGCTTTTACTTTTAATCCATTTTTCCTCAGCTGATCTCCCTGATGAATAATAATAATAATGATAATAATGATAATAATAATAATAATAATAATAATAATAATAATAATAATAATAATAAAATAATAATAATAGTAATAATAATAATAATAATAATAATAATAATAATAATAAAAAAAAACAGCGACAACGAAGTCTTCATTCTCTGATTTAATTCCATGGAGGGCATGGACATACTGTACAGTATGTAGTACCTATCCTACCTAATACACATGTTTCAGTATGGAAAGCTACTGAAATCCTTCAGTAGTGTCTCATTCAGATCCGCATATCCCATCCCTGTGTAAAGGACCGTAACTGCACTACGAGGCAAAAATATAGATGTATATAAAAGAGAAAAATCGTGGCATAAATAAGTCAATAAAAAATAACATCAATGAAATAAAACATAAAATATACATTGGTAATAACAATAACAATATTGATCCTTCTCAGCTGAAGCAACATGATTCACTCGCATGATAAACACGTATTCGTCCCGTGGGTTGTCAAAGGTCACGGCGATGTCATTATACCGACAGGAACTTATGAGAGAGAAATGTTGCAAGCCTGACCTCATTAACGTTCAGATAAAAATTTAATGATACATACGATTATCATATTAATTAAATTTAATAATGGTGGTGGTGGTGGTGACATAACTCCTACCTTTGCATACTTCCTAATGTTGCAAACGCAGCACATAATAATGGAGGACAGATTATGTATAATTAATGTGCAGACAGTGACATGTTCCTGATGAGTGCCAGGCGACCGACGTGTGATGAAAAACCCGATTAATTTATTCAAGGATAGGTAGATAATTAAATTTGTCTGTCTGTGTGTATGTATGTATGTCTGCCTGTCTGTAAGAATGACAATAATAACAAGAAGAATGATAATAATAACAATGATAATAACAACAAAAATTGTTATAAAAATAACATGGACGACAATAAAAAATAATAATGATGACAACAACGATAACAACAACAACAACAACAACAACAACAACAACAACAACAACAACATGACTTCCCTACAAATATAAAAGTAATGAAAATCCTAATAAATACAATGATGCAGCTAGGAAAGGAATGAGATGACGCAAGAAGGAGCATACAGTACTGTGTCTAAGCACCGTTGAGAGCAGCGACCGCAGGTGTGGCTTACCCCTCACCTGATCCTATACAGACAGACCCAAGCCTCTTTTCTCCCTCCGTGAAAGGCGTGAAGAAGCGATACAGAAAGAGATCTTCAGGATGGTCATTTTTATCGAAGCTGCAGCAGGAGAGAAAGCGAGGAGGGTGGGGAGTGTTTGGGAGGGAGCGGAGGGAGCGATCAGAATAAAATTGCTCCACCGCCTCCTGCTGGTCTTGTCCCCGCCGACACGAGGGATCAAGGACGAACATGTGAATAAAAACGTCCCTTTCCAGCACTCCGGGAGCCTTTGACCTGGTGCTCTTTTCTCTGCCTCTTCCCCCCAACACCCAACACGGCTCCCTTCCTTTGTGAGAGGGGGGGGGGAAGCGGAGGGAAGGAGGACAAGCAATCTGGACCGGAAAAGGAAGGAAGAGGAAAGTACGTAGGATGTCGGAAAAGGAGGGATGGCGAGAGTGCGGAGTTATTTTGAGTACTCTTTTATTTATTTATTCTCCTCCTTCGCTTTTTAGTATTTCATCTCATAATTTATCCTCCATTACTCTTCCATTACTCTTCCATCTCTCTCTCTCTCTCTCTCTCTCTCTCTCTCTCTCTCTCTCTCTCTCTCTCTCTCTCTCTCTCTCTCTCTCTCTTTCTCTAGTCCCCGGAAGCTCTCTAAAGACTACTCTTCCTTAAGTGGACAGTGACCCGTTTGCTTGATGAATAGCAGCGGCGTGGCGGCGTGGGAGAGAGAGAGAGAGAGTGAGGGGGGAGGGAGAGGGAATGGGGACTAGGGAGAGAGGAGGGATGGGAAGGATGGGTGGGGAGCGGAGGAGGGTCGTGATCCGGGCTTCCTGGATCCTGTGTGGGCGCCTTTGAAGGGAAACTTGAGGCTTTGTGTCCCCAAACAAGTGATAAGTCCGAGGGCCTTTTTCCCTGCGCCCTCTGACCCCGCCGCCCACCTACTCCTGTACGAACATTCTGCCGCCCATCAGTACTCTCCGCCCCCCACCCACACACTCCAGCACCCATGCCAACACCACTACACTCACTTATTGAAATATTTGCCGGTCCAAGCATACACTCTAGGACTCTCAAACATCCTCCCCATCCTCATTTCCCCATCCCCATTTCCACACAATGCCTCCACCTTCACCATACACACAATGCATTAAGTCCCAAACAAACAAGTGTAGCTAAATATTACTCCTTTCTCCTCTTCCATAGTTAGTCTTTCTCTACTACTGCAGCAAGTGTAGTGTAATGTAGTAAAAAGTTAAATGGGCAAACGTGCGATTAAAGATCTAAAGTTAATGATGTTTGAATTTTTTTTATAGCTCCTTCTTCCCTGCATACCTTGGCACCCCTTTTCTGTGCACACGCTTATTGCCACGCACACTTTTATGCTCCCTTACATTATAACGGAAAAGAAAAGAAAGAAAGAAAGAAAGAAAGAAACCAGGAGTACATTTCCGTGTGTCTGTAAGTAAATCACTGTCCTGACATTAGCTATAATCACCGTAATACTGCGAACAACAAAGCCCTTTCTCTCTCATGCCTCGAGGGTAAACTGTGGCCCGAACTCGCCCTCGGTTGGCTGTCCCTTCTTTTTTTCCTTCTCTTTTTTTTTCAAGGGTCGTATTTCTGGTCAGCAGCCCTCCTCTCCCCACCCCCTTACCGCTGGTACTACTGGGGTCATCTCTGCCATTCACCACTCTCACAATAACAAGTGAGGGTCACTGCCGGTGGTTGGGAGAGAGTGCATTTCCTGCTCTGTAATTAACTCATATCATTTCCTTCTCTGTAATCATCGTCTCACGGTCACACGGAAACTTTCACCGGGAAAGGTTTGATAAGTGAGCTACAAAACTTTCCTGATATAGATTTAATTAATATTCGTACTACACAGACAATGTTAGGTACTTATCTATTTATCAAGGAAGTAATTTCAGTTCGTCTATAGGAAGATAAATTTTGAGATGCGGCTAACAGAAAAAAAAAAAACGCGATATTGCCAGAAAATAAATATTTAATTAGCTCAAAACACATCGAAACCAATTAGAAGGAAAATAGTTTCATATAAATGGACACTGACAAAAAAAATGTAGTTTTTTGGAATATAAATATGAAAGTTGTGCCTTCTTTTATATAGGCTTAATGGATAACTGTCAAGAAACTAATACTAATTGGATACCGGTTAGTATTTACACAAGTTGCTGTTCAACCGTTTTCTTTGAATCGGTCTCAGAAAACTCCTTTCATATATATCGGGCAAACATAACTAATTTTAATTTTCTATGGAAGCTCCACAAACAAATCATGCTCATAAAATCAGAATAAAAAAAAAAAGAATTAGCGCGTGAGTCATCACCTGGGCTGAGCATTCACATAATTATCTTCATTAAAAACAATTACAGCAGAATTAAAAAGTGAAAGGTTTTTGCTCACGCAACCTTCACTTTCTTCCGTGTTCACGTGACTTTTTCTTTCCAGGTTGAGGAGAGGAGATCCTTGCCAACACTTCCTTGTTCCCAACTAGAAGGTTGCTATTGTACTGCTCTTTTCACTGTGGCCTTTTATCACACAATTACTGCACCACTTATTATAAAACACCATGGCAGCACTTATTATTCTTTAATTGTATTTATCACATTGGCAAACCCTTGTCATCGCCATACAACGCGAAAATTTTCTTTTAAGTAATAATCTCTTTATAAACAGTTCAGCAGAAAACATAATAATTTAACTTATCACCTTTACTGACGGCGCTGAAAGATATAGGTACTAAATTTGGCTGCCCTCGTGTTCTCGCTGGCAAGGTTTCTCAGTTTTCTCACCACGGTTTCCTTGTGCCCAGATGTGCATTCAGAACAACGGTATCTGCCTGCCACCTATCACCAGCTCGTCGCACCGCCTGGTCTGGGTGGCTGTTTCCCAATACATACAGTTGCATCGTCGAGCGAGGGAGGGACAAACTTACGGTATACTACAAACCCGTTTACCGTAAGCTCCCACCAGGCGAAGTTTCCCTCATTAAAACTCTATCCCATTAAACATTTACCAAAATAATTTCCTACGTGGTGCACTGGGCTATGTTATAGAAAACCGGGGGAAATGAACGATTAAAAAAAAAAGGTGCGAATATTTTGGTGTTTTTTTTACAATGGAATCTTAAATGGGTGTAATTTGCTGAAGCAGAATAACATGGAAACATACATATTTCCGAGATATTCTGCAATATTACAAGAAAACAAAATAAATAAACAAAATAAACAATAAAAAAAATACAAACATAACCATTGCAAATAATCCATGAAAGTGTGAAAGGGATTTCAGAAGCAGCGCGGTGGTTGGGGGAGGGAGACAGACCAGAATGAAACAGCTGGGCGGAATTACTACAAATCTTGGGCTTTCCTACAATACGGTCTCGAACGTTATTCACGATTAGTCTGTAACTTGGCTGGAACTTTCTTTTACTTGTGGGTGGGGATTATTAATAATGGCGAAGTGGTGGTAGTGGTGGTGGTGGTGAAGGAAAATGAGTAAGATAAATTCCCTGAGTAAGGTTTTCCATCATACAAGCTCAATAATAACCTAAAATTTCAGTGTTAACTCGTCATTTTGATCTGGTACCACTCACTCATCCCACCCACCCACCCACACAGACAAAGATAGATAGATATACTGTACACACACCCACCGACCCACACAAACAAAGATAGATAGATATACTGTACGTACATACACCCACCCACCCACACAAACAAAGATAGATAGATATACTGTACGTACATACACCCACCCACCCACCCACCCACCCACACGCACACACACAGGCAGATGAGCAGACGGCACTCGCATAAAATTTTCTCCCACCGCCTCTCCACACACCACTCTCGCCCCTTTCACTTCATCCACGGCCCTGCTCATCACCAGCCACCCCTTCCCCTTCCACGCCGCCCCACGAGCTCTCTTCCCTGTCAGTCTCCCCCATGCATTCACCCTCACCACCATCACCTCCACTACCACCACCGCCAGTGCAGCAACACCTCATCCACCTCATTCAGTCCTCCACCGTCCGCTTGAGTGCATTGCCGCGCGCCGTCTGTTCCCTGGCTACTGTCACGCTACCCACAGTGCACCAGTGAAGTGGGCCAGAACCTAACCAGTATCCAGGCTTATCCTTAGCAGGATTTTGAGGTGCTAAGGGCAGCAGTGTGTGGGAGTGTGGAGTGCGCGTGTGTGACCAGCGTGCCGGTCTGTCTGGGGAAGCTTTTGTCCATCTCTCGCTCCGTTTCCAGCGTGTCACATTTGCCTCCAAGTGTGACCAGAAGACCAGTATGATGGTAAAGTATTTTTTCTCTTTTTTTTGTTTTTTTGTTACTACTACTACTACTGCTGCTGCTGCTACTACTACTACTACTACTACTACTACTACTACTATTACTACTACTACTACTACTACTACATTAGCAGTGGTGGTGGTGGTGGTGGTTGTATTGGTGGTGGTGGTGGTTGTAGTAGTAGTAGTAGTAGTAGTAGTAGTAGTGGCAACATCAACAACATCATTCCCTCCAGGTAGGAAGAAAAGTCATACAACACGAAAACACTGCATGGAATTTTCTTAGGAACAAAATAAGAATATTTCTACTGCCACTATATGCCAAATAAAATGTAAATAGTATCAAATTATCATTAACCACATGAAGAATAATTTGAGTTTTGATACGATAACGTATAATATATTAACCGAGGATTAGAAGCTTTCAAATATCCTGGGCCACGTTATACTCAGGTGGGTAGCGCAAAGGTGGGGCGGCGTGACTGTAGCCTTTAACTTACTGGGAGTGTTACTGATAACAAAGGCAGTGGGAGAGGTGCACTAACTGTACCACCAAGGGGATCCCACACACTGCCTTCCCCTCCTCTCCTTCCCCCTGCCTACCCACACCACTCATCTTCTGAAAGGGCACTCACCGAGGCCACCCAGGATTCCTCTCACCTCACGCCAACCCTCAGCCTATCCTGGTCCAGTTCTTGTCCTCTCTTCCTCCTCTTCCATTAACCTATCCCAGTCTTCCTATTCTTTTATCTTCTGTTCACCTTTACTAATAAAATAAATATCATTAGATGTTGCTCTCTCTCTCTCTCTCTCTCTCTCTCTCTCTCTCTCTCTCTCTCTCTCTCTCTCTCTCTCTCTCTCTCTCTTTCTCTCTGACCTCGTTCTTGGAGCCACCAAACCCTACATTCCCTTTACTCAACTGCACAGTCAATTTCTACGAACCCTTTCACATGAGCCTTGATGTGGCAATTGACTGCCTGTGCCAGTTCCGCGTAGAAGCTGTGCATTATTATGAAAGCAAAATGAATTTGTCACGTATGAAATCCCTAATTCAGAATAATGTCAAGAATCGCTGCAACTGACTGCCGCAACCAGCTGCTTCGCATGAACGATACCTTAATCATGACTTACAGGGATGACAGCTTAGAATGGCACCACACTGAGAGAGATGAAGAAAGGAGCGAGCTGAAGCAATGTGGCGAAAGGGAAAACGAGAGTAAAACCAATAAAGTGGGGAACAACAAAGAGGAAAAAGCAGACGAAGAGAGAGCAGCATCTGGAAGGGAAGACAAGACACCTCAAAGGGCGTGTACGATGCACTGAGGTCGAAATAATTACTCAAAGCAAGAAGGTGAAAGTATGGAGATCTGTGCCATACTGCGCTAACCTAACCTGCTGCCTCAGCCTGGTTCACGCGGCAAAACAAACACCACCATCCATGTGCCAACACTCTTCCTGTGCTCTATTATTCCTGCTGACATTTGCCACAACCGTCATAAACAAGAATATCAGGTCAGTATAATTACCTGAGCTCGTGCTCACCTTTTTCCTTTCTGACCTACTGCCATCAATGCCTCAATAAATTTACTGATAAGTGTTGTATATATTTTCAAAACTTAAATCGTTAAAGTTAAACATTCACTGCAGGTAATATATATACAATATATGATGTATATAATTTTTTTTCATAGGAAAGGTATATAATTTTTTTTCATAGGAAAGGTGGGAAATCACACACATTAAATGTGAATAAACAAGGAATAAACATGTTAACTTCTCACTGCTTCACTTGATTAATTTCTATTCAGAGAAATTATCAAGTTTATTTTCGAAGCAGCTAATTACGAATTTATGATATAAGATGGTGCTAATGAAGCGATCAAGTTCCTGTCTAAAATATGCGACCAATATAACGTCAAAGTTAAAATCGTCATAGGCAGGTGATCTATTTGAATAACGTGTTATAGAATTAATGTTGTTGAACAATGAAAATGAGAGTGGAAGTGGTAATGGTAATGACAGTGGTGATGGTGGTGGCGGTAATGGTTGTGGTGATAGTGCTGGTCAAAAGAGTGGTGGTGGTAATCATGGTGATTGTAGTACCAATGGTGGAAGTACTGGATGATGGTGTCGGTAAAGGGAATGGTGGTGGTGGTGACGGTGGTGGTGGTGGTGAAATGAAAGTAATGGTAGTAATGATGGGAACGATAGTTGTGGTGATGGTAGTGGTAGTAAGTGAGAGTGAAGGTGGAATGGTGGTGATGGTACTGACGATGCAGCCGCGTTAGCAGCAGCAGCAGCAGCAGCAGCAACAATAGTCGTAGTCATATAGAGAAGCGGTGTTGATGGTGGTAGTGGTGGTGGTAGTAGTGTTGGTGATAGTAGTGGTAGTAGTAGTAGTAGTAGTAGTAGAGTTGCTGGTGGTAGTGGTGGTGGTGATGATGGTGATGATGGTGGTGGTCTATGAGGTTACCTTACAACCTTCCCCCTGTTTCCTAAATCAGCCTCAGGTCAGTTACTGATGACACAAACGTTCACTGTTCCTTACACAGCAACACGGAGCCTCAACACATTATACTGGATGACCATGGCAGAAGATATATCAAATTTCTCTCTCTCTCTCTCTCTCTCTCTCTCTCTCTCTCTCTCTCTCTCTCTCTCTCTCTCTCTCTCTCTCTCTCTCTCTTACGAAATATGTCGCATGTCTCAGACAAAAAAAAATAAAAGAGAAATCTTGTAATAATATATTTTGAAGGTGCAAGTAAGTGACTCAAATTGCATAAGTTATAAAAAGAAATAAAACTAGGCCTGAATTCTCTCCTTATTACGTAAGTGCATATCTGCAGTAGTAGTAGTAGTAGTAGTAGTCATAGGTAGTAGTAGTAGTAGCACATAATGAAGAGTTCATCACCGAGTGCGCGAGAAATATGCACAAACAACATGGAGAAAACAAGAGTGGAGATGTTACGTAAGAGGTGGAGGTGCCTATTGCTGGATGGCAACTGTGCATGGTGGTTGTAGTGGACAGGAGGAGGAGGAGGAGGAGGAGGAAAAAGAGAAGCACACTTTAATGATGTTGGGAATGAGTTAGGAAGAAAGAACCTGCACACATGTTCGTATAACACACCACCTGGTCGTCCTTCTCTTCCTCCTCCTCCCCCCAGTCACTCCGTACACCCGAGTTATAAGGACGATTAGTGGGATAAAATTAATAAAAAAAAAAAAAAAACTAACAATAACAAAGACAAAACTATATTTATCTATTTATTGAGATTTACATTTGTCTGTATCTATTTCCTCAATATAGCTATGTATGTTATATTACTGACAAATTTTACATTTACATATATTCCGAAATGTGTGTGGTAGAGAGAGAGAGAGAGAGAGAGAGAGAGAGAGAGAGAGAGAGAGAGAGAGAGAGAGAGAGAGAGAGAAAGCGTGCGATTCGAAACTGAAATTCTTCGAAACAATAGTAAAAAAAAAAAAGTTAACGAGTTTTCACGAGACAGACGGCTGTAGGCAGAGAGGCAGGAGTTTATAACAAGTCATTCTTTTATCATTTTCCTTTTCCTTTTCAAACTGCGATTTCTTTCAACTTTCACTCTTCTTTAGGCGAATGAAAATTGTGACATCGAGTAACTCAGTGTTAAAATGGTAAACATAAACCCAAATATAGTCTAAAAGCTCTGATATTGTGATATATAGTGATTACACACACACACACACACACACACCTCCTATTTACACAAACACTATTTTTTCTCTTTGTTCAAACGGTACAGCTTGCGCGCGCGCGCTCACCTGTATGTGTGTGTGTGTGTGTGTGTGTGTGTGTGAGAGAGAGAGAGAGAGAGAGAGAGAGAGAGAGAGAGAGAGAGAGAGAGAGAGAGAGAGAGAGAGAGAGAGAGAGAATCTGGAAAGCGGTATGAATACACTGGAAAGCGATATGAATACAATGTCCCGCACGCGCGCGCGCAAACACAGGCACGCACGCATGCACGTACACGCACGCGGGCGCGCGGCGCGCACACACACACACACACACACACACACACGTACACGCACGCGGGCGCGCGGCGCGCACACACACACACACACACACACACACAAACACACACACACACACACCTTTCTTGACAAGGCTGAACAATATACGAACATACTTCAATTACCACTTTTTTCTTCTCTATTTTAATTTTCAATGATTTTATAATGATTCCTGTACGGCATCAATATATAAATATTTGTCTTGTTTCCCGTGTTCGCGTTTATATTTGGCAAGTTCATTTACACTTCGTGGCAATGACTTTTTTTTTTTTTTTCTCGTGAATCACATACTGGTTTGTTTAGGTGTCAAGTACCAGCTGTGTGTGTGTGTGTGTGTGTGTGTGTGTGTGTGTGTGTGTGTGTGTGTGTGTGTGTGTGTGTGTGCGTGTGTGTGTGTGTGTGGGTGTGTGTGTGGACATCCAAGGGTAAGCGCGCATGAGTGGCTTTTAGAGTCCGCACCTTTAAAGGCTGCGACATTTCCCACGAATTTTTTCTCGAGCTCGCACACGGTTTTTTTTTTTTTTTTTCTTTTTTTCAGCCGTCACACTCCCACCAGTTCAACAGCTTCAAGTTGAATCTCGTCAAGGTTGCACGTATTTGTGCTCTTTTATTATAAAAAAAAAGGAGAAAACACAAAAGGAAAAGACATTATTGGTAAAAATTTACGATAACCCCTTCACATAACTCCTCTCCTTCCTCCCAACAAGCTTGGTGGACCAGTGGGCATTTTTTCAAACGACTAGAAATAATCTGACCCGGGAGCTGCGCATACCCCGGACCCTCCAAAAAATCAGTAACCTAACCTAATTTAGCCTAACGTAACCTAACTAGGAGGGCTGCGCCACCCCATGGATGTCCTCTACCTTACCTTACCTTACCTAACCTAAGTAAAATTGCAGTTTAACATAATACATCATATATTATTCTCCTCTTTCCTCAAGAAACTTGGGGAGCTGGTGGGAAAGCAGGGTCTTTGGGTGGGGGAAACCAAATTCGTCCAAATTTGCACATTCATGAAAATGTCTAAGGATGAAACGGCATAAAATGAAAACTGGGAAAATTTCAAGCCTAACTTTACGTAACCTAACCTAACCCAGTGGGTTTCGCCCAACCCCTTGGGCCTTCCTCTTAAGGGCACTAACATAACCTAACATAACCGTGGGGCCTTTGTCCCCTCCCCTCTGAACCACCTCTTAACCTTTTCAGTGCTACACGAAACAATTACCAGCACCGGAAGCAATGCATGAAATCTTTATAAGCATTTACAAGAAAGAAGGGGATGAAAAAGAATAGATTTTGCAGCTACTGTAGTTTCAAGATGGAATGTGACTGTAGAACAAGTAAAGATGTTTCAGAGTGATAGGTAATTAAGGAAACGTACCAAATAGCAGTCAAAGGGTTAAGGACACCCTGACCTTACCTAACCTAACCGGGGCTTCGCCCCCCTGGACCTCCCCTTAAGGACACTAGCTAAATCTAATCTAACCTCTTGGATCCCCTATTTAAGGGTACTAGCCTAACCTTATCTTACCTAACCTAACATAACCCCCTGGAATCCCCATTTAATCACAATAACCTAACGTTATCTAACGTAACATCAGCTCTGGAATATTTACCTAGATAGGACATACTGAATGAATTTGGTGACACGGAACTCATCAGCAGATATTGTTTAGACCGTGCAGGTATTCCCTTTTTCACCGATCTTGTGAAGGAAGACTTACAGAGAGGAGAAATTCACTTACCCTCCGAAATGAAGGTGTTTATAACATTTAGATATCTTGCTGCTGCGAAAAGCTGCTAGGAAAATGGAATTGTGCAGTAGTGATGGCCTTGGGGATCGTCGAGAGAGCCATCCTTGCCTACAAACCAATTGAAAACTGTCTGTTTATAGTGAGGCGCTCCTACGGGATCACATTTACCGCATCTCAGACTGAATTGCTATCTTATCCACTGTGTCTCTTCTCCCAATACATAAAAGAAAAAAAAAATTTATAGAAGCTATAAATTAATAGTAAACAGCAGCTTTTGCTTCGTCTTTCATTGAAATCAAGTAAGCGCTACATATAGCAAACGGTTATGATTGTTAGTTTCGTTCAAGTCATAACTTATGACATGCGACTTATCATTAACGTTCTAAGTTATGATACGTATCTGCCGTAGCTATGACGTCATAACTTTATGAAGAATACGACTCCTGCTGGACACCCCATTTAAGGACACTAACCTAACCTAACCCCCTGGATCCCCATTTAAAGACATTACCTTAACCTTACCTAACGTAACATAATCCTGAGACTTCGCCCTCCCTGGATTCCCCCTCCTCGTCATTAAGGATACTAACCTAACCTAGTCTAATAATCTTAAATCATCATATATTAGGAAATTAGACACATTAACACTCACCAAGAAAATGAAAAAGAAAATGAAAACGGGCATTTCCAAAGGAAACGTAGATCACAATCTTTCAAAGTTTCATTAATGACGGCTGGAGTCAGACTGGCACGGCGTCATGACACCTTCCCTGACGGGGCTGCGCTGAATAATACACTTGTAGTGTCCTTTATATATTTCACATATAGAATGTGCCTCATAATAAAATGCTCATAATAAAATGGTTATCGTTCAATAGTTTCAATACAACGGACGAGCTGAGGTTACGTACAGACAAAAAAAAAAAAAAAAAGTTAATTTTTATATACTCGTATTGTACTTACATATGAATTACTTCCTGAGGGGCAGAGAAAGTGTTCCAGAGTTCAGTGTGTGAAAGGAGCAGTAGTGATCGTATTGTACACACAATTTGTGGTAAAACTTTTACAGACGCACACTAAAAAAAAGTATACTATATCTTCATGTCAAAGTTCAACACCAAAGTAAAAATGAATTATCGTAAACATTAATCCATATGGGTATTAAAAGATTCTTGGTAGATGAGTGTGTGGAGGGGGGCGAGTAGCAGTGACAAGTGAAGTGTTTTGCATTAAAGACAAAAAAATACATGAACTCTCTCTCTCTCTCTCTCTCTCTCTCTCTCTCTCTCTCTCTCTCTCTCTCTCTCTCTCTCTTTGTGTGTGTGTGTGTGTGTGTGTGTCCTGTCCACGGATTGCATCTAGTAATTACTGTAAGCCGTATAGAAAGCGGTGACTACCAGCACAATGCTAGGAAGTGTGCAGTAATACACCAAAGGTATACGTAGCTATCTGAAGCACACCTTCCACCTGCCTTTCATCCACTATATCCCGAGCTACTCTATTAATGGATGTTTACAGAAAGTTGAGAAATAAATTAAAACAGCAATTCAGGTTTCAGTTTCAAAGCTTGAAAACATTTTACCATGGAAACTTGTTCCATGTTTCTTGCAAGGACCTATATTAGTGTTTTTTTTTTTATCTCTGTATTTAGGGGCTACCGCCTTGATGGAAAGTGCAAGCAAAAGGAGCATTATAATAAGTACTTCAGAGGGCATAAGCTGCAAATGGAACACAAGAAATGTGCAATTTCTTGAATCAGGTTAATTTCTAGAATCATTTTACTAAAAAGGAAGCCTGAAGAGTGAAAATATATATGTTTTACGCATTTCTACACGAAATCATTACATTGGAGACCAATAATCAAGGGTTGGTAGGGAGCAGAATTGGGTGGCAGAGGGAGGACAGGCTGAGCAGCGCATGAAGCAGTGGCGAGGATTCGTCGGCTGCTTCATTGGCAGCCGACGCGATTCGTTCGGCTATGACTCTTAACAAGAGTGCAATGTTCCAGCGCTGCGACCTTGCCAATACAATACACTAGTGAGGGAAGACCCTATATATCTCCCAAACTTCCAGTAATTAGTAACAAAGCAGGAACCACGAACACATGGGAAGCCCAGGAAGCGAGAAGTGGTCGTGAGCGTGGAAACGGGGATGCGGGATGGTGGTGGAAATTAGTCACCATGCTCACCATCACACTGCTACAACAGCAAGCCGCCTCAAGCCACTCACCCTTTCAGATGGTCATTCCAGTCTTCAGACACGCTCTCTGTACACAAAAAGTCACGTCGGAACACAACTAATCACACTAAACACGGGCACACACACGGTCGCACCGGTCACATCTCGAGTTTGCAGCTGACTGACGCCTGAGCCCAGATGATGTCACTCCTCGGATGTGATTGGCTCTACGTATCAGACAACTCTTGACTTGCCAAAGATTGATAACTAGGAAATGAAACTATTTATGCTTTTTCTTTTGTGCAATGTGAAATATATGAATGAGAGTAAAGCTGTTTTTATCTACGTAGGTGTTGCGGATGATGGAAGCGGTGGTGGTGATTATCGTGACGCTAAGCTTGGGTGGCAGCGGTCTGGTGGAGGCGTCGACGGTGTTGGAGGTTGGCTCATGTCCTAACGTCACATCGGTCCGTAACCTGGACCTGGGCAAGGTATGACGGTACTGTCTGTGCAAGTTTTCCATGTATCTAAGTAACCCGAAACATTTAATATCTAAATTTCTATATACAGTCTAAAAATTATCCAAGTACAGTCCCAGTGGTTCTTTAATGTTTTGATAACTCAAGTTACCAATTAATGCAAAGCAGCAGGAGGTGCCACGTTACATTACAATAAAAAAGTAGTTTCACTTGGTCGTGAATAGTTAGTATGAAATGTCTGTAAATTTAATATGCGTCATTCCTGCACCATTCGTCACATTCTGGCGCAGCTGGAGGGACGGTGGTACCAGATCCTGCAAATACCCACCGAGGACAACAGTATTGCCAGATGTACTCGATCCACCTACACTTACACAGGTAATCATAAGTCTCTGTACTTTTTCCACTATATAACTCATCAAAACGCATAAAACCACCTGATAACTTTAAGAAATCACTCTCGCCTCATTTTGGAGTACATATTATTGTGTTGTATATGTATTGTATGTAACTATAGCATTTTTTTCTCAACTAAACTAACCGCTACAAAATCCTTGTTACCCCTCTAAACAAGAGTGATAATGGCATACTGTACAATAACAAAATATACAAATTATATTTAACAAAAAAAGAAGGAAAAAAGTACGTAGTTTCGTTTAACATGATTTAAAATCCTTACCTGTACCTGTCATCACTTATTCCGCAGATGGGTACCTGAAGGTGGTGACGGAGGGACGCAGTGCTGGAGGTGGGGAGGTGGCCAGGACAGGGGTGCTGGCCAAGCTGCCCCACTCCCCCTCCGGCGCCCTCCAGCTGGACATGGACGGCAGTGAGTATCAACCCCTTCACTGCTATGGCTTCTCCTCAATAAGTAATGTGGTGCAGGTCTAGACAACAATTTCAAAAGGCACGCCGATATGAAGAGTTCCTGTAGCTTTACTTTTGTTCTGTATAATCGTGTAGGGTTACAAAAGTCAAGAAATAGATCATATACTATCGCAAGTCACACACACTGTTAAGAGATTTACGAAGAAGTTGTCCCTCCCTACCTCCCCCCCAAAAAAAAAATAAAATAAAAAATGGAAAATAAATAAATTAATTAATAATAATAATAATAATAATAATAATAATAATAATAATAATAATAATAATAATAATAATAACAATAATAATAATAATAATAATAATGATAATGATAATAATATGTAGAGAAAAACAAACGGACAGCCAACAGAAAGAAAGGAAGAAGAGAAGGATTAGGTTTACGTAAGAGAAGAAGACTAGGTGAAGGGTAAAGTCGAAGCAAAGAAAAACAAGTGGTTAAAGACAAAAGTAAAAAAAAAAAAAAAAAAGGAAAGGAAGGAAGCAAGGTCAGAGAAGAGAAAGGCAGTGTAATGAAGGCCGGACAGGGAAAAGAAATAGAAAGAGGGCTGACTGATTCTTCCTTAGGAGGTTAGGTAGTATGCACGAACCAATTATTCTGTTTCAAAGTAAGACGACAAACAAAAGGTAAGAATTAATTCAGAAAAAAATATCAGTATAAAAACTTCTGTTAAGGCGGGATAAGATGTGGGAAAATAACCCACGTGAGAAGCAGAATTGGGGTCAGGGATACGCAGAGACGGATAATGAGTGGAGAGAGGCAGGTTTTGTAAATAATGCGAGTGGAGATGAGGTGACCATGGCAGTTACGTGTGACTCAAGCTAAGGAAAACTAGATTTGTTTCCCGTCACAGTGGCGAGAGTGGGAAAGGAAAGAGCTGGGAGATCTGAGGGAAGAAAGTTAGGGAAAAATGGGAAGGAAGTGGAGATCTGAGAGACGGTAAAGAAATTGGAAAGGAGAGCGACAAGCAGCAACTCGGCTCACTCTTCCCTTCCGTCATGGTAACAAAGCACCTCTCTAGTGCAGCAGTCAAACACAAAACTTATTGCCGAAGTGCACATTTGCATTGCCATACCATCATTTTTCTTCATGCTGCATCTTACCAAAGTATGTAAATGCGTTTGTCTTTTCATTCTTTTTTTCTCTTACTTTCCTTTCTTTCTTTCTTCCTTTCCTTTCTTTAAATCATCAAGGCTTTATTTATTTTTTTTTCCTTCTTAGTCCCATTCTTTTTTCATAGTCCCACTTTCACCACTCAGCACACGGTAGCCATTGTTGATGTAGCCTCGGCAGCAACTTTCGAGGCCGCCTTCACCACGCTTGCCTGTCTATTTCTATCTCTTCCTGTCTTTCTTTATTGATCTCTCCCTGTGTCTGTCTCTCGTGTGTCCTTTGAATATACGGAGAGTTTCCCTGATGTGCGGAGGAAGATTATGGCTATGGGTGTGGTAATGATAGTGTTTCTCCCTCACCTCTGTTCAATGTAATCTAACAGCAGCATAAAGGAGAGAGAGAGAGAGAGAGAGAGAGAGAGAGAGAGAGAGAGAGAGAGAGAACAGAAATTCTATCACAACAAATCCACTCCAAGTTGAATTAAGTAAACCTCTCCCATCCGATTGTAATCAGCAAATAATAATTTCTTCTAAGTGTTGCATTTTTTTTCTTTTGACGACATGAAATGATCAGGTTGCAGGTCACTTAACAATATACTCGTAGACCATGCCCTCTAACAAGTCTTTCCTTCTTCTCCCCCCCCTCCCCGCAGTGCCGCCCCTGGACATATGGGTGGTGTACACTGACTACTCCAACGTCGCCTGCCTGTACTCCTGCGCCGAATTTCACGGGCTGAAGGCGGAGTGGGCGTGGGCAGTGGCAAGCTCCCCAC
>NC_087159.1:9020000-9037500 GCF_035594125.1 Scylla paramamosain
ACCACAAAACAGGATATTCATGTCATTATCCCACAAATTAATTAACATGTGCATCACACTACGTACAGCTTTCTTTGTTTTAAATTGTGAGTTTTGTTTGGAAGAACCTCGGACGCGTAAAACTGAATAAGTAAATAAATAGATACAAAAAAATATCAATCACCACGACATGCGAGGCAGGAAAGACGGGGCTGAAAAAAAAGTTGCAGTTAGACATACGGAAGAAGGGAAGTTGAGTAGATTAAAAAAAAGAACGGAAAAGACGAAAGAAAGGAAGCAAGGAAGGAAAGGAAGGAAGGACGAAAGGAAGAAAAGAGGAAAGGAAGGAAGGATGGAACTAACGAATGAAGGAAGGATATAGTAGAGAGCAAAAGGAAGATAGCCACTTAAAAGAAAAAAAAAAAGATGGGTGTATTAGTAGTAGTAGCAGTAGTAGTAGTAGTAGTAATGGTAAAGATGGGGTTGGTAGTGCTGGCAGTAAAAGCAGCAGCAGCAGCAGCAGTAGAAGTAGTAAGATGAGGAGTGGGGGGAGGAGGTAACAGTCACGTACCCTCGACTGTCTCGTTGGCGCAGTAATAGACGTAAGAGGCCTGCGGGTCGAGGGTCCAGGTGGAGGTGGGTGGCACCCCGGTGTAGCGCTCGCCACGCGGCACCACCTCGGTCACCTGGCCGTACTTCGCCGCTTCCTTGGCTGCCTTGGCCGACCACGACCCTGCATGAGGAGGATGAGGGATCTCAAATGGGAACATATCCTTGCTGAGCAGTTTGATTTAATCACACTACACAATGAGGAAAGCCTTGTCGCCCTGTGTAGATAAGGATGGTTGACAACAGGAGATGTCGATTTACGCAATATGATCATAGAATGACAATATATTTTTGTTAGTTTTTCCTCACCGCAGATGCCACAATTACTTCGTCACTTCAATTATGTACTAAAATGTTCATATATCCTTATATACATATTAATTCATCAATGAATTAGCAAGTTATTATGATATCTATGACAATATTACTCTACTTAATTAAACTTACTCTGTGCTATGAAATATTGTTACAGCGATCATAATAATCTGCTAATTATTGAATTCATATACATATACATGGAAATTATGGTAAATAATTGAAATGACAAGGTAATTGTGGCATCTATGATTTGAAAAATGTAACAAAATATGATGCATCATCCTATGGTCATATTGCATCAAGCTTCCTAACTGTTAACCCTTCAATACAACGTAACCATGGTATAAAATGGTATAATCTACATTTTTCTTAAATGGTTTCTTCGTGAGGGCATGAATCCCTGTCAGCATGGTAATGTATAATTTAGGCGGAGACGTAGTGCTGTGGAGGAAGGGAAGTGGGAGTAGGAGTGAGGAAAATGAAAAGTTAATAAAACGATGAAGATGGGAAGAGGAAGGACAGACACGCTAAACATCGCAGACATGATGACAGTATTGAAAGACGTGAATTAAACCTGAAATTGTTATAAAAGAGAGGAAGGCTGAAAATAAATATCATGAAGAGAATACGGCTTTGTTCAACATGATGTAATACATAAAGCTAAAGAACAGAAAGAAACTCCATTAAAATAAAAAGAAAACACTTGAAGAAAGATTTAAGAGGTTAAATCAAGAACATGCGTGAGTTGCTGATCAGGTTGTTATAAGAAACCACTCCATCTTTTCCGGTTATGATGTACATTACAGTACTATTTAAGAACCACTTTATACCGTATAGGTATCCTTGCACTCTTAGTTTACTCTATTCTTACTCATACATGCATGAGAAACTATGTAATACTTACACACTAGCACGTTTTATAAAGTGACACACTTTGACATCCGGCTCTTTCTACTTTTGTTTATATCTGTAACACACACACACACACACACACACACATACTACAACATTAATATCACCTCGAAAAATCTGATTCGTAGACATTTATCAGTTTCATTACTAAAATATATAAATAATCAAATAAACAGATAAAATAAATAAATAAATATAAAATGATAAATAAAAGAAATAAACATCACCCATACACGTGAAGCGATTGCACCATGTCAACTCACCTAGAAAATTTTGTCCTACTAAGCTGACAACTTGACTGCTGACGCGTCCTGGGAAGTCCTTTTTGTATTCATTATTCTATTTCATCATTTCCCCATCCAGCAGAACTCAATCCCCCTTACTCTTGTCTATCAACTCCATCTACTTATCAGTCCTGGGAAGTCGTTTTTGTATCTATTACCCTGTCTCTTATTTCCCATACAGCACAATTAAACACTCTTCGTTTTTCGTATTAATTTTGTCATCCTGTATCTTCATTTTCCCACCCAGCACAACTTACTCCTCCTTGCCCTAGTCCATCAACTTCATCTGCTTATTCTCCACCATCCGTTTCATATCACTGGTAACATTGTGGGTGCTATACTAGTCTTTGTAGAATCTTGGGTATTGTGATTTCTAAGGATGAGGCGAGAAGAAAATATATATTTATCAGAGTGAATAAAAGGAATTAAATTGTTTTGCTAGTGCTTATTCTCCACTATCTGCCTTAATGTTTGTTATCATTGGTACACGTGATTATTGTTGTCACTAGTGTTTTTTCTTGTTTTTTTTTTTTTTTGTAATGTTCTCAGTCCTGTGAATATTTTGCTTTCTCGAGTTGTTGACTTATTGATAAGAAGTTTTCTTATTTATACTACTACTACTACTACTACTATTATTATTATTATTATTGTTATCATTATTATTATTATTATTATTATTATTATCATCATCATCATCATTAGTATTAATCAGCACATCTCGCTCCTTCATCCCACTTCATTACCAGCAGTCAGCATGCCTTACAATTTCCTTATCGCCGCCTCGCTTGTCTTTCCTCGTCCAGTACCCTTCCTTGCTGCCTCACGCCTCCCCACGACTCACCCGTCACGAAGTAGTCCGCCTTGCCCGTCCTGGCCATGAGGTTGAGGGGCACCGCGGCGAATTGGCCCGTCCCGCCGCCCTGCATGAACACCACCCGGTAGTTGGAGGGGACATTCCTGGAGGAGAAGAGTGGTGTGAAGTGCATGACTCACCCTTCCATTGTACAGTTATAGGATGTAACTTTCGATAGTGCAGTTATAGGAAGTAACTTTGCTATTGTAATTCTGGGGGGGAAATATCGTAAAATCAATAAAAGAAAAATTATCAGTCACACACACACACACACACACACACACGTAAATCATGTAGTAAATTATGTATGAATGTATGTATGTATGTATGTATGCGTGCATGTGTTTAATGTGAAAAAAAAAATCCTACTCATACAGTACATGAGAACATAAGAACATAAGAAATAAGGGAAACTGCAAGAAGACATCAGGCCTACACGTGGCAGCCCCTGTATGAAATATACCTACCTATTTCCACCTATCGTCCCCATCCATAAATCCGTTTAATTTCCTCTTAAAACTCCCTAATGTCTTAGCACTAACAACTTGATTACTGAGTCTGTTCCATTCATCTACCTCTCTATTTGAGAACCAATTTCTTCCTGTCTCTTTTGAAACCTAAATTTTCAAGCTTGAGCCCGTTATTTCTTGTTCTGTATCTTTTCTGTTTTAATTTTTGTTTTTCGTTTTCCAATTCATAAGCAATATTTTCATCACTACTCTTCCGATGCAGCCAAGACCCACATGGTGAGGAGAAACTGAGGTGACAGCTTTCTAAAGTTTCCCACCACAAACTCTCTAAAACCTCATCTAACCAGTCTTGTTACGTCGGCGATCATGGACCTCCACCTTCCTCTATCAATGGCCATTCTCACAACTTTCGCCATGTTAATTAAGTCTTCCTTCTATGTCCTCCAACAGGCTATCCATATATTTAATCTCCAGATTGCTACGTCGGAGAGCAGACTGGTCATCTCCCACCATAGAGAGAGCAGTAGTCAAACATTTCATGGAAGCAGGATGATTTCACCAGGAAGTGACAAGGTATGACGAACAGGTATTTCCTTCACATTACTATCTTAAAAGGTGTGGTGGTTGAATGTCGACCTTTCGCAGTTCGAGGTTGATATCGAATCACCTAATGTGGAGGAAATACCTATTAGTCATGCCTTGTCCTTTCCTGGTGTTATCCTGGTTTCACTAAATGCCTGGATATTGATCTCATGAGGAGTTCTCCAGGAAGGTTAACTGCGGCCATCCAAGACACAGAACCTTTCACCATGTGCGTCATGCTCTGTCCTTCCCCTTGTGAGGTCATCCTGATCTTATTAAATGTTTGACTCTTTCAGGTGCAGGATGAGCAGTTAATTCTCAGAAGTAGAGTTCTAGAGAATAAATTACCTAGGAGCATTGCAATGACCGCTTTGTAAATTCGCAAACTCTATGCAGACCAATTTCTTCTGCAGTATTCACGGAGGCACTGAATGGTCTTGCTTGCTTATCCCTGTCCTAAATTGAAAGAAGTTGCATGTTCCATCTTTGCAGTGTTGCCTTGTGATGATGTGGACACCGGAAAATGCAATACATCCAGTGTGTTCGTGGACATCATCATCATCATCATCATCATCATCATCATGCGTACCAACAACAAAAATGTTGCGCAGGTTGGTATTTCGTATTAACTACAGCCTCTCAGTAAGAAGAGGGTGAGCCGACTTGCGAAACAAAAAGTCTTGCATTTGTCAGTCAGGGACATTAGTGTTTCCGGTGATTCTCTTCGTTCCATCTCAAAGTCCCTGGTGATTGAGTCCTTCCTTCATAACAGCATTCGTGTCTCGTGTTGTTGCGCAAGTGTGTTAGGATATGTTAAACGAGGCGAGGCGTAATTTTTTTTCTTTCATAATTCATTTTACGTATTTATCTTCCTAATTATATGTACACACACACACACACACACACACACACACACACGAGAGAGAGAGAGAGAGAGAGAGAGAGAGAGAGAGAGAGAGAGAGAGAGAGAGAGAGAGAGAGAGAGAGAGAGAGAGAGAGAGAGAGAGAGAGAGAGAGAGAGAAAGTACATTAAATCTACTGACACACACACACACATACACACACAATGTAAACATTTCACGCAGGGAAGCCACAGAACGCCTGACTTCTGATCTTTCTAAAATTTCTGATTGGGCAGAGCAACCTTGGTATTGTTCAATGCCTCAAAAACTCAATTCCTCCATCTATCAGCTTGACACAATCTTCCAGATAACTATCTGCTCTTCTTCAATGCCACTCAACTGTCCCCTTCTACGCTGAACATCCTCGGTTTGTCATTTACTTATAATCTGAACTGGAAACTTCACATCTTATCTCTAGCTAAAACAGCTTCTATAAAGTTAGATCTTCCGAGACGTCTCCGCCAGTTTTTCTCAACCCCACCCCCCCACCAAGATGCTAACTCTGTACAAGGGCCTTATCCGTTCATGTATGGAGTATGTTTCATATGTTTGAGGGGATTCCACTCATACCGCTCTTCTAGACAGGGCGGAATCAAAAAGCTTTTCGTCTCATCAACTCCTCTCCTCTAACTGACTGTCTTCAGCCTCTCTCTCATCGCCGCGATGTTGCATCTCTAGCTATCTTCTACCGCTGTTTTCATGCTAATTGCTCTTCTGATCTTGCTAACTGCATGCCTCTCCTCCTCCCGCAGCCTCGCTGCACAAGACTTTCTTCTTTCTCTCACCCCCATTCTGTCTACCTCTCTAATGCAAGAGTTAACCAGTATTCTCATTCATTCATCCCCTTTCTCTGGTAAACTCTGGAACTCCCTGCCTGCTTCTGTATTTCCATCTTACTATGACTTGAATTCCTTCAAAAGGGAGGTTTCAAGACACTTATCCTTCAATTTTCGACCACCGCTTTGGACCCTTTTCTGGGACTGACATCTCAGTGAGCTTTTTTTTTTTTTTTTATTGGATTTTTATTGCCCTCGGACAGTGCCCCTCCTACATAAAACACACACACACACACACACACACACACACACACACACACACACACACACACACAAAGACACACGTAAGTGCTGTACATTAAATTATCTAGTGACACACACACACACACAAAGACACACGTAAGTGCTGTACATTAAATTATCTAGTGACAAACACACACACACACACACACACACACACACACACACACACAAGGAAAACTGACTAAGAAATGAATAATTTTTAAAAGAACACACACACAAAGACACACGTAAATGCTGTACATTAAATTGTCTAGTGGCACACACACACACACACACACACACACACACACACACACACACACACACACACACAAAGACACACGTGAGTGCTGTACATTAAATTATCTAGTGACAAACACACACACACACACACACAAGGAAAACTGACTAAGAAATGAATAATTTTTAAAAGAAAAAAAAAAAAAGACTTTTGAAATGATAAATAAGGGTATGTCTGTGACTTACATATATGTGACTTACATATAGTTTAACTGTTATGTTGAAAATGTTCCCTTTCGTCCTTTCCTACGTACAACATATCGATGAACAATTACAAGAATAATACTTTCATAGCGATTGAATAATTTATACAGTCGGATTTGAAGAGACTGCTTAGCAATCATGTGGTCAGCGCCAGCTCACTCTGTAGTTTCAAGAGGTTAGATTATTATATGGACAGAGGTAAAATGAGGTAATAGGAAGTTTGGCAAGGGTGGGACGCTCATGATTAGCACAGGAGCTGCCCAGTGTAAGGCTTTTTTTTTTCTTCATTCTTTTTCTTATATCGAGAGGTCTTTCTTTGATGAAAAATATACAAAACTAACTGTGGTTGATTCCATTTTGACTAAAAGTTCCCCTGTAAATAAGTTTGTGCCTAATTTTCAAGACCACGGGTGTTGTGCAACGTTTCGGATTCAGTTTATTTAACGAACAGCTCAGTCACTAAATACTAGACTGCATAATTCATAAAGACTTCAGGAAAGATTTTAATGCGGGAAAGGGCTGAAGGTGTCCAAGGTTAAAATTTCTGATGAGTTTCTTGTCTCCATTTACTGCGTAATTCCTGCGCCACGAGTAGAGAGCAGAGTAGGTACTAGCATGTAGGGCGCAATCAGAAGGGTGGTGACCTACCAACCCAGCAGTCTCGTCACACCTAACCCAGCGTGGCAAGGCTGTCTGGCTACACCTGCCCACGCCTGATTGTTTTGTCCTACAGCGAAATCATATAGGATGACAATGACTATGATGATGATGATTGTGATGGTGATGACGATAAATATGTACATCCATATAATAATAACAATGGGCTGTACTATATCCTTTCCCTTACGTACCAGTGCTTTGAAAATTAAAAATAAATAAATAAATAAATAAAGTTCACAATTTTTATTCACATCCGCTGCATGGAAATTTCCAGGGATACAGATATGAAATTATGATCGGAGGTCCCCAACGGAGAAGTAAGGCAGCAGCATAGGCAGCATTAGGGGTTAAGAAAAGATCAAGAATGATGGGCGTATCTCCAAGAGAGTCAGGAATACGACTAGGGTGTTGCACCAATTGTTCTAGGTCGTGGAGGATAGCAAAGTTGAAGGCTAGTTCACCAGGATGATCAGTGAAGGGAGAGGAAAGCCAAAGCTGGAGGTAAACATTGAAGTCTTCAAGAATGTAGATCTCCACAAAAGGGAAGAGAGTCAGAATGTGCTCTACTTTGAAAGTTAAGTAGTCAAAGAATTTCTTATAGTCAGCGGAGTTAGGTGAGAGGTATACAGCACAGATAAATTTAGCTTGAGAGTGACTCTGTAGTCGTAGCCAGAGGATGGAAAACTCGAAAGATTCAAGAGCGTAGGCACGAGAGCAGGTTAAGTCATTGCGCACATAAACGCAACATCCAGCTTTGGATTGAAAATGAGGATAGAAAAAGTAGGAGGGAACAGAAAAGAAGCGTCAGTTGCCTCAGACACCAGTGTTTCAATGAGGAAAAGAAGATGAAGTTTAGTAGAGGAGAGAGGATGTTCTACAGATTGAAATTTAGATCTAAGATCGCGAATGTTGCAGAAGTCAATTAAGAAAAAGTTGAGGAGGTGTCAAGACACTCAGGGTCGATACCAGAAGAGCGGTCCGACCTGGGGACATTTGTGGTCCCCCCCCCTCTGCCCCGATGGGGACTCCGAGGCTGGTGTAGGAGCTGCCATGATAATTTTAAATTTTGAGTGAAAGGTGTGCATGTAATTAGGTGCTTGTAGTTTTGTGTGAAGGAAAAGAGTTGTTTTTAGAGAGCAGGCTGTGACTGCCCCCTTGTATTGTGAGACAAAGGGAAACGTTCAGTGAGGTCACAGCTGAGTTTAACGATAAGTTCACAGCATCCCCTGATCCAGTGCTTTAGACCTCACTGAGAGTAATTATCGTTTCGGCAGGTACCTACTGCCTCCTCCTCCCATTATACTATAAGGACAAACCGAAAATGTTCAGTGTAGAAGACGGGGACAGTTGAGTGTCATTGAAGAAGACGGGGTAGTTGTCTGGAAGGTTATGTCGAGTTGGTAGATGGAGGAATTGTGTTTTTGAGGCATTGAACAATACCAAGTTTGCTCTGCCTCAATCAAAAATTTTAAAGATCAGAAGTCAGGCGTTCTGTGGTTTCATTACATGAATTGTTTACTTCCTGAAGGGTTAGACGCCTAGGAAAAGACGTGGAAAAGTGCAGGGTGGTATCATCAGCGCAGGAGTGGATAGTTCAAGGAGTTTGGTTTAGAAGATCATTGATGATGATGATGAAGATTGATGAATGACTGATGAAAAAAAATGGTTGATAGGACAGAACCCCGAGGAGCACCACTGTTAATATATTTAAGAGAACAGTGACCATCTACCACAGCAGCAATAGAATGGACTTAATGCAGAGAGCCAGTTATATGGAGACATATGCAATGGACAGGATTTTTTTTTTCAAGTTCACAAAGGACGAAAATTTCAAAGGTCCTAAAACTCGACACCAAACGCTAACATCTTTAGGGTCTTACTGTGCCTTCACGCCTTTTTTTTTTTTTTTTATGTAGGAGGGGCAACAGAGAGAGAGAGAGAGAGAGAGAGAGAGAGAGAGAGAGAGAGAGAGAGAGAGAGAGAGAGAGAGAGAGAGAGAGAGAGAGAGAGAGAGAGAGCCCACAGAGGTGCCAGTTCCAAAAGAAAGGTAAAAAATACCATTCAATACTGGTTAGCTGTGTCTAGTGTGAGTGCCCTTGAGTACTTTAAATGGTGGCGGGCACTCACTGCATGACTATGATGGCGGGCACTCATTACAACACTGTGCGTGGAGGCGGGTACTCCGTATAAGACTGAAGATGTTGGCGAGTACTCACAGAAGTTCCCTAACAGTCTTCTCCGTGGCCTGAATGATCTCCCCGAAGTCCTTGGAGCGATGGGACACTTCGAGGACGCTGATGTGGGTGTCTTTGTGGCATAGCAGCTCCTCCTGCAGCCTGCGGAGCACCTGTGGAGGATAATGAGGATTTTATGACCGTTTCCTCATTAACAGTTCGATCTAAAGTTGACTGCTACTTCGTGTGCGACATTCCAAAGGTGATGTTAACAAAACTTTGCTTCTGTGAACTGATTCTCCGATCCATATTTCACTTGTTTGACACCGGTACTTTAGTGTTGGTGGTGTGACACCTCCTGAGCAGACGTATAGACATGCTGTAATTACACCTTTAAACAAAGATGAAATAAAGAAGCCATAAAATAAAGGAAAGAAAGTAACAATGATATAATGGATAATATTTTGAAACGTTTAGTAAAAGACTATTTTCAAAGGTCACGGAGATAGTGAGTAATTTTCTCATGGAAGGTTTTTTTCCCGGTGATGATGCAGAACCATTGTTACATTATTATTTTGGTCATGAAAACCATCAAAATTGATAGATACCACTACAGCCTGATGAACGTAGTTGATGTAAGACACCCCGGAGTTTCATAATGCTGTGATGCTTCCGTTGTTGGACGGTCAATGAGGAGGAAACGAGGTAAAAGTTGTGAAGACGTAAAGATTATCTTAAATTAGGATGTTAGGATAACCCTTTTTTAGCTACAATCTTCGGGGACTAGCACTTGCCGTGAACCTTTATCTTTAGCATTTTTGTTCCCCTAGGCCAGAATTCCCTCTTACACACACACAAAAAAAAAAGACAATGTAGTGCAGCACAAAAATGACTATGAAACAAGATCCGCGGCTGCCTTCTCCCCGCAGGCTTAGGGCAGTGAGAACAGAGTGCGGTCTTTATGTGGAGGCTGTAAAATAAATAAACTAGTCTCCTGAGGAATTGAAAGTTCGAAACAGACTTTTTTTTTTCTGTCTTAATAAGAAGCAACAAATGGAAAAAGAAGGCGACTCACACACACTGACGTTATCTTGTATCTGACTTTATACTGCATGAGGCGTTCCATCCATGGCTCATAATGTAATGGCTCATAATCGCTTGACTTGCCACTAGCACACACATGAACACGAACACACAAACACGAACACACGCGCGCACACACACACACACACACACACACACACACACACACACACACACACTCTCCCTAAATCATAGTGGACACACAGTCCCTAAATCATAATAATCAGCGTCTCCCTCTGCCGCTCTCATCCCCGTGGTAGAAGAGTTGCGGTTAGAATTTGTTCCAATGAAATCGGACTATATATTCCTAAGATCAATTATAACATTTTATCAGTGGCTTCCCGTTTTTAGAGCTCTTAAAGTTATAACTTCTAAATCTTTTAAAAGGTCAAAATTTGTGAGAACATGATTCATCATAGCGAAAAGGCTAAGTGTTGTTATTCACCATGAGTGCACCCTGTTTATCTGAAGTAAAGTTCATCAACCCGAAGCTATTAAATCGATTTCAAAGTTTTCATACGAAATGTTAAAATCAATTCACGAGAGAAGTGAATAGTTTTTGTGAAATTTTCGATGAGTTTCTGAAGTATTTCTTATTATTACGTAATCGACAATATATATATATATATATATATATATATATATATATATATATATATATATATATATATATATATATATATATATATATATATATATATATATATATATATATATATATATATATATATATATATATTCTGTCGTCATGTGAAACTAACAGACCAGTGGTTGATGTCAGCAGTTTCTTGTTTAATTTAGTGACTTTAGCAGTATGATCACTAAAATTTTTCTTGATCAGTTTCATAAAACTTCAGGTACTTTGCCGTTCATCTTCTTTTTACAGATTCAGTAGGCCCTTTCCTCGGCAAGAAACTATTTTATATTTAACTGTTCCATCATTTTAGTTTGTCGTTTCGATATAAGGATGTACTTCACTGCGGTACAAATGATTCTACAGTTTTATTCAGTTTACTGATTAATAAATGAGGAAGTTATTTGTCCTCATTGTCCTAAACCGCACCGCAATCAATTGACATTTGCGAGAATCTCTCTACGTTTTCTAGTCTGCCCTTCGGTAACATGGTATATTATTTTTCTTTTCCATCTTATTTATTTACTTTTTTCTCCTTTTTGTTTAATTGATTTAAATGTTCTAAGGTATCACGCGGTCGCCATAGACACTGAAATCAGATCCAGATCACGTGACTATCAGGGATTTCTTTCACTGTTAGAATAATGCCAAAGATGTTTTCTCTCCTTGGATATTCCACATAGTGTTTAAGGAGTCATGCGATTCATTTGGGAATCATTCCACAGACTGTTCACTTGTGGTCGTCTTTTGCTTGACAACAAGGTAAGGAGGAATAGGAAGAGCTGTGGGGTGCAAGAAGCTGACAGGTTCCAAGTACTATTTTTTTTTTTCTTCCTGCGCCGGTAGTTAAATCCTTTATATGATTTATTTGATTATTTTATGACTGTCATCTCAACACCAGCGTGACTTTCAAGATGTCGACCTGCACCGGAAAGGGTCATGACACGGGCGGCGGGGAGTTATTTATTATTATTATTATATATATATTTTTTTTTCGATGTTCAGCTCAAACTATTCTCATCTCACTCATTTCCATTTCTCGCAGACGTTCTGCGCGCGTGTCACCTTTCATCTCCTTCACTAATTTAACCCCCAGTGAAGCGTGATGGGCGGCACTGCTTCACTGGCTGGGAGGTGCTGGCTGCTATTGACACCAGGCACTGATATCGGCACAGACTTCCTAAACACGACTCTCTCTCTCTCTCTCTCTCTCTCTCTCTCTCTCTCTCTCTCTCTCTCTCTCTCTCACCTTTATACAGAATTCTTTGATAAGTATAACGTCACGTGATCCCGCACATCCCTCGCCATGAGAGAGAGAGAGAGAGAGAGAGAGAGAGAGAGAGAGAGAGAGAGAGAGAGAGAGAGAGAGAGAATGCATGGTGCATGGTGAAAGGTTACAAAGTCAGGTTACAGTAAAGCCCCACTACCACGACGTAATTCTTCCCACAGCATATGTTGGAAATACCCACACCAGAAACACATCTGGACACGACATTTCACATTGCTGAACACGTTATGCAATGTTCCTCATACTATCTGTTAAATACGGGTGGTAAGCGGTGCCGTGGATTGCTCAGAACAGCTCACTAACAATATTCTGGTGGGATTCAGACCAGGACGAGGAGCAGGGAAAATTCCACGTGAGATTACAGCACAAGTAACGATACGCTCCAACAGTATGATGATAAGGAAACTACGACAGCAGTTGTATAATCCTGTTGAACCAGATCGCCTTAATTTTACGCTCATCAAGGTGGGCGCACCGGCATGGGAATGCCGGTGCGGTAACACCAAGGTCACGTGGAACAGAAGCGTGTCCAAACATGCTTCAGCTCAAGAGGGAGGTTTCAAGACACTTATTCATCAAATTTTGACTACTGCTTTGACCCTTTTATGGGACTGGCATTTCAGTGGGCATTTTTTTTTTATTGGATTTTTGTTGCCCTTGGCCAGTGTCCTTCCTACATTAAAAAAAAAAAAAAAGCTCCGTGGGGATTTTCCTACTTGCGCTGTAGAAAAAACCGCACTGCGTTAGATTAAGGACTCCCGCAATCTTTAGGACCCCCCCCCCTCTCTCTCTCTCTCTCTCTCTCTCTCTCTCTCTCTCTCTCATGACGAAGGAATGCGCAATAACATAGCATTAATGTACTTATAAGGTCTGTACAGTATGTGTGTGTGTGTACTATTATTACTATTGATACTACCATTACTACTACTAGTGGTACAACTACTAATACTAATAACAATAATAATACTGATACAATAACAACAACAACAACAACAAAACAACAATAACAATTACTACTACCACTGCTACTACTATCACTATTAGTCGAAAGCCTCCCACCACTCAGGATGAAGCTGAATGCCTTGTTAACTTCCACCTCACGCCCCATGGCCACCACTTCCCTCATACTAATCACCCAACTCTCTCTTGTAACTTACCTCCTCTGGAATCTTGGCCGGGCCGGGGGCAAAATAGCTAAATTCTTGAGTCATGGTGTGGTTGGTGAGGCTGGTACTCCTTGTGCTCCTGGGTGGATGGTGGCGCCCAAACTGGCGGTATTCAGTGGTGAGAGCCACGTCAGGCAGGCTGCCCATGGACCGCCTGCCTGAACACTTTTTCCACTCGCCAAATCGACCGAAGCTGAGGGGTCGGGCTGCTCAGACCTTGCCGGGCAGGCGCGCCCCTCATGTCTTTCTTTACTGTTTCGCGGCTCACCCTGGCATCCTGCGGCTCACCAACCCGAGCCAGTGTGCCAACAGCTTCCTAAGGGATTGTTCCTGATACACTACAACCACGATGTTTACTGTAAATTACGAAATAATCTGAGAACTACTGATAAAAGCTGCCCGGCATCTCTGTCTTACCATTGCCAACGTTGTCTGGTCGCTCCACCGCTCACTGTTGCCACCCAAGCGATGACTTATCCCCCCACAGCCACACCTCCTGCTTGTGTTCCCGTTTGTATTGTGTATAAAAAGTTGAATGATGCACTCTCTATATGATCACCATCTGGCGGTACCAATGACCCCTCAGCCACCCAGGTCTTGCTATTCCCATGATATAATGGGTGGTTTACGACGGACCTTCTCTTCTATCTCACTGAATGACGTTTCCTATGAATTTTTTGGTCCATATCTATGCAGTTACGCTCTCTCTCTCTCTCTCTCTCTCTCTCTCTCTCTCTCTCTCTCTCTCTCTCTCTCTCTCTCTCTCTCTCTCAATACTGCCTCCTCCACCACCTGAACAACAGTACCCACACGGCACAAATAACCTTGAGCAGACTCGTGAGGGAGGACTTCCAATTCCCGAGGCAGTGCCCGCCTGACACTGACGCTTCGCTGTCAGTGACATGGTATTACTTTAAGGAATTTTTTTTTTTTTTTATGACCACATACCTACATAATGAGATAATAGAGTATTACAATGTATGGGGGAGCAATGGTCGTGAATCTGTGGAATAAACCTGCACTAGTTCACGCAATGATTAAACAGAATAAAAGTAAATTATAGCGTTAGATGCTGGAGAATAATACATGGATAAGCCACGTAGGAAAAGTAATACTCTATCTTGAGTTAAGATGACGCTCTCTATAAAAATTATGGATCTTGTTTCCGAATCGAGACTAGTTTCTCAATTTTTAACGCATTCACAACCAACCGGATGTTGCCACAGGTCTGTGACGCAGGTACAGTCCAAGACCATAAAAAGTCTCCCACCTCTACCGACTCTGAGATGAGGCCCGGGGTTTTCCTAGACGACTGCTCAGCCAAACTATCATGGGGAACATACGCACGCACACACACCGCGAACCCTCTAGGCTGAGGCTTCGAATCCAGCGCGCATGTCACACTTAACAAAGTTTTTTCATCGAGATAGGCCCAATCCTTGGCTTCACAGACGTTAATATTCTCCACTATTACAAACTACACACCAGTGTTCTCAACAGGCAACAAATACCTTCAACCAGTAAATACCTGGTTTTGAAACTACAGAGGATTCATCAAAGTATGTTCGTGCGTGTGTTCGAAATATTTTGACTGCATCGTCGTCCAGAAAGACCCCAGACCTCGTTGCAGGGTCGGCGGAGGGAGGGAGACTTTTTATGGTCATCGACTGTACCTGCGTCACAGACCTGTGGTAACATCCGGCTGGGTGTGTATGCGTTATATGGTACTTTGCCGGCAATAAGGGAATCATCCCCCAGGAATTTTTGAGGACTTTTGTGAAAATATGATTCGTTTATATAATTTGCCTAACTATGTGCTATACTGATTTCCTTCAACTTGTTTGTGAAGTTAATTCTTTGAAAAATCTGAATGAAAAGATATTTATATCGTAAACTAAGATGATTTGGAGTTGAGAAGAAAAAAAATTCCTGTGTCCTCTTTGAATTTGCATTTTGCACCCATTACATCAGGGATTTGTCGTAAGATGGCAGAAAAAAAATCAAAACAAGTTTTATGAAAATTATAATTTAATTTATAAAAATGGTGTTGTATCACATTTTCTAAAAACTAACATTTTTTTCACTATAAGTACTGTGCCAATAATACCGTAAAAATTAACAAAATTCGCTGATAGTGTAGAAAATCCAGGATGAATCTTTTGATACGATGATGTGAATACATCATGCTAACAAAATACAATTTTTAGGAAATGTATCACACATCGCTGACACATTTTTACAAAAAAATATTTGATAACAAACGATCTGAAGAACAATGCGTCATAAAATAACGACAAACAAACAACAAACTATATTAATAGATTAATACATTATTAAATAAATAAGTTAAATAAGCATATAAATATGAGTAACATTAGAATAAAATTATTATTCCGTTTTAATATTATCAAGACTGCGTAGAATACTGCTACAGCTGCTGCAAGTGTTGTACATGGAGCACCTTAGGTCGTTAGCGTTATTTTTTTAAGGCAAATCTTTCAAGAATTTTAAACACGAAAGGAATATTCAAGTTTAGTGATTTACGTGCATCAGTATATAGATTTATAAGTACTGAACTGTGTAAATTTAATTTGTGTTAAATAAATTATCTATCTATTTTGTGGGTAATTGATGGTCAGGCGATGTCTTGTAGGATTAACCGAATCTTTTGATGGCGGCCTCGTGGATCAGGATAAGGCGACAATGACTGGCATGAGGCGCGCTCCGTACCAAAAACACCCTGACACGTCGTGTGATCTCCGTCAGCATCTCAGTTGCCGTTGCAATCGAACTGCTTAAATGACGTTGCTTCAGATCTGGATGGAACCAGACTCGCGCCCGAGGAGGAGGCAGACAGGTAGTTGCCTTAGGTAGGAAATGAGTCATAATAAGTAAATACAGCAACGTGATGGAACAAATGACTCACTAGCACTAATGAAGAAGGATAGAAAAGGTTGTATTGTGTTTCCTCTTCATCGTTTTCTGTTATGGTCCTATAACTTATGTATCCCCCCATTCCCTTCTCTCGTACACTACAGCTACAAGGGAACTGAATGAAGGGCGTGCTGAGAAAATAATAGAAACAAACACCTATACTGGAAGCCTTGCTGCTAGTACATTTGAATATTCTCCCACATCCTTCGTCTCCCTTCTCTCTCCCTCTATGTGTGTGTGTGTGTGTGTGTGTGTGTGTCTTCGAAATGAACCGGTTTCGGGGGTCAGTAGCTTAACACACTTTTCAGAGAGAGAGAGAGAGAGAGAGAGAGAGAGAGAGAGAGAGAGAGAGAGAGAGAGAGAGAGAGAGAGAGAGAGAGAGAGAGAGACGCACACCTGCCCACCCACTTAAACACACACCTACACCCACCCACCCGCAGAGACACATAAGATCATTGATCCTGTGGTGAAACTTTTCCTACTCCCTAGACACCACACGCCCGAGCTGCTAATTGGTACACTACACACATTGAGGTCAGGAATGCGGTGGAGCAATGGAAAAAATAAAAATAAATAAATAAATAAATAAATAAACCAAATAAATAGATAAATAAGATAGATAAATAAATAAATAAATAAAAATAAAGAAATAGAGAAAAGCTCATGCTGTGAAACAGATGTAGGAATTGATGGCTGGTAATAATTTTTCTCTTTCTCTTATTTTTAATGAACAGGTAGACTCTTAAAAATCATCTGAAAGTAGCTCCACAAGAAGAAAGTAAAAGGAAGATGAGGAAGAACAATAATAATAATAATAATAAAAAAGACTAGGGGAGAGAAAAAGAGAAGGGTTAAATAGCTTTATAAAAATGTTCTT
The DNA here is from genome assembly GCF_035594125.1 of Scylla paramamosain. Taxonomy (NCBI): domain Eukaryota; kingdom Metazoa; phylum Arthropoda; class Malacostraca; order Decapoda; family Portunidae; genus Scylla; species Scylla paramamosain. The sequence goes on from NC_087159.1 coordinate 9,037,288, forward strand.
CCATATCTCATCTCCTCCTGGACATAACATAAACCCATTAACTAACTATTCTGTTTTCTTCCCTGTCTTAATTTTCATCTGGTTCTATTGTCCGCTTGAAATGAATGGCAGGATGACTAACAATTCAATGTACAGAACACCGCCTAAATCTATTTGATGTGTGTGTCCCTCCTTCACACTTTTCTTATACTGATACAAAGGTGCTGAAGGAGA
>NC_087159.1:9047500-9052500 GCF_035594125.1 Scylla paramamosain
TCTCTCTCTCTCTCTCTCTCTCTCTCTCTCTCTCTCTCTCTCTCTCTCTCTCTCTCACACACACACACACACACACACACACACACATCACGTCTTACTCTATATATGCACTCCAACCACTATGGCTGTGACAGACACCAGAATGGAAATATTCAAGCTATTCGATACATAGTATATATATATATATATATATATATATATATATATATATATATATATATATATATATATATATATATATATATATATATATATATATATATATATATATATATATATATATATATATATATATATATATATATATATATATATATATATATATATATATATATATAAATGAATAATGAAATAAATAAAAGAAAGAAAAAATAATAAGATGTTCCAATGAATAATACATTTGAGTGTTTTCAACTGCCAGAGGCCATCACACTCTAATCCTCTGAACAACAACAACAACAACAACAGTAGTAATAATATTAATATCTCCAAGCCCACTGGCACCTATATTCGTTTAGCGCATGATTTTTTGTTTTGTTAATGAATGAATGAATTCATTCATTCATTTCTCATTTATTAGAGTTATCCAAATAACAAGTAAATCATAATCAGTTGTTATCTAAACACATCCGCAACAACTGACAGAATGACAGGCGGCGGCAGCTTGCAGGTACTTAATTTTCTCGGAGACACATTACTTTATGACAGGCAACCAACTCCACTCCAGACGATTTTCTAATTCCTTCTGGACATGGTAGGATTAGCTGAACTTGCTGCAGGATCACAGCAAATCGCGAATGACTCACAATTAATGTTATAGAACAAGGCAGATCTGTCTGAGAGGTTTTTGCACATCATTATTATTGTCATTATTATAACTATAATAATAATAATAATAATAATAATAATAATAATAATAATAATAATAATAATAATAATAATAATAATAATAAACAAAATAATAATAATAATAATAATTATTATTATTATTATTATTATTATTATTATTAGTAGTAGTAGTAGTAGTAGTAGTAGTAGTAGTAGTAGTAGTAGTAGTAGTAGTAGTAGTAGTAGTAGCAGTAGTAGTTGTTGTTGTAGAAGTAGCAGCAGCTTATCATTTCTTTTATGTTCACTTGAATTTTTCTCCTTCCTCCTTAAGAGCATAACGATGAAATTTCAAATTCCTTTTATTTTGTAAAATATATTTTTCAAAATTTTAAGATCAATCCTCTTTCTTGTTTTATCCTTCAGGAGGTAATGATAATGGGAATTTAAGCTTCTTCCTGTTTCCTTTGTTCAAAAAGTCGATTCTTCAAAATTTTAACATCAGTTATCTTTCTTCCTTCGTCCTGAAAAAATCAAAGGAAGCCCTAAATACCTGTCTTGTTTTCTTTAGGTGCCAAGTACGTAACCATTGCACAGCTGGTCGGTACTGGTGCAGAACAACACCATCTGATGAGGTCAGTGACCACAGCAAGGACAGCAATGCACTAGTGTAATTTATTATACATCCAGCTTCCTTCATGAGGTTACACGCGGCAAAGTTACATTTCGCGTCAGGTGCAGGACAGACCGCCTACTTCCGCCGGGCTCGATCAGGTAGGTAGCACGAATGTTGAAGCTTGCAGGAACTGGACAGTAGGATCTGCGACGCACTGGTCGAAGAATGCACGGGCATGATTCGTACTGTACAGACTTGACGGCCTTGAACTTTAATACTCATTTCGATGACGCAAAGACTAAGCATTTTCTTGTTGGTGGTGGTAAAGTACTTGCCTGGTGATAACAGTGGTGGTGGTGGTGGTGGTGGTTGTGGGGGTGATGACGACGATGATGATGATGATGATGATGATGATGATGATGATGATGATAATAATAATAATAATAATAATAATAATAATAATAATAATAATAATAATAATAATGAAATAATAATAATAATTCATATAGTAATAAAAATGAATGGTAATAAAAATAAACATAATAATAATAATAATAATAATAATAATAATAATAATAATAATAATAATAATAAATATCCTCATTATCATCATTATCACCGTTGTCTTTATTATTAAGAGCCTTGTCTTGGGTAACACCTTGCCCCCCTTTTCACGGAGAATGATTCCTGGTGTACTCGTATACAGTAATACATTAAATAGATTATCATTACTATTGACATAAATGTTCTCTTTCCTTTCTTCTTCTTATTATTATTATTGTTATTGCTATCATCATCATCATCATTATCATCATTACAATATTACTACTATCATCATCATCATCATCATCATCATCATCATCCTCACCACCACCATCGTCATTGTCCTCATTACTATGTTAATTATTAATTGGTTCCAAAAGATACTCTTTCTAAATGTCGATGAGATGTACAGTAGAAAATGGCAGAAGGCATTCCAGCATCATAATAATGACCATATGAACTCTTCTTTCATTTCACTGCGGTACTTGATGAATTAATAATCTGAATCACGCTCACGTTTTTCATAATTGATACTATCAGGTGAAACCGAGACGTCTTTAATATAAACGCAGAAAAGAAAGAGTGGTAAGTGACTCATTATGAAGGCCACTGCTATACGTGTCTACCCTTGAGAACTTTAACGTGGTATAAGAAATGCTTAAAAGAAAAAATCTCTAGAGAAGGCGTCTGTTGCCCCTCTGTTTTGTGGGGAGACTGTAAGCAAAAAAGTGCCTCGTTTATTTATTCTTTCAGATACTGAGTGCAAGTATCATCGATTACTGATTACCGTCGACAAACACCTGTCATGAGATTACATAAGATAATCAATCTCTCACCTCGCTAGACAGCGCCACCACTCTCATTCACAACACACCGGCAGCTTCTCGCGCTCTCCTTCCTTCCTGATATCACCACAACGCACAGCCACAGGAGAGTACAATGCATCTCAAGAAGAGGCGCGGATGTGGAGTTTGTTACTAACACACGCATAAATGACCAGCGACCTCTAACAGTGAAAGTTCATTATCGTAGTCTTACTCATTATGTACGACTCACCTCTCCCCTTACGTACACCAAAAGCACACAAATGAAGGTTCAGCAAGCACGTCACCACTCACTTCTGATACGTTTTGATATACCCTTTCGAGAGTTGTTTCGTTAGTAAATATGCTTTGTTTTATACGTAATTCATGAGTGAATTTCATCATTCACTGTACTTTCCCTTCGGCTGTACGAGAAATAGTGTTTGTCTGAATCACTCCAGGAAATTCCCTCACAGTGCACGCCTCAAATACTGAGTGAGGAAGCCCTCCAGTTCGCTGACAGACAGGAGAGAGTGAGGGGGCAGCCTCCGCACTGTACAAGATGACTAGCCTTTCCTACTCTATTTTGTGAGGGACTAGAAAATTCGCCCACCAGCAACTCGACGCGGCAGTATAAATTTCATGACGTGGTCGAGAGTGTTGCGTGTGTTGTTGAACATTGGGAAGAAGCGTGTACTGCGTGGCATCATCTTAGGGGTGACTGAAAGCGGGCATATTAAAAGTCGCTTGTTTGAAACATGCCGGGACATGACCTGGACTTTGGCTCTCTCGTATGCAGGGGATACTCTGTCTGATGCTGGTCGCAGTTTGTTTTGAATTATCCACTGCAAGGTAAGTGAGATCTTTTCGATTTGCTGTGTGAGGTGCAGTGAACCTGTGGACACAGCGCCGGCCTTGGTGTGGCCGAAAGTTTGCTCGTTCTCGGGTTTCTGCTGAGCTGTGATTGTGATTGGCAAAAATGCGAACACGTAAAATACAATAAACGATGAAAAATTGAGCTGTGTAGCCAATGTGAGTTTTCAACATATAGTATGCGTAATAATAATTCATGCTTGATCCTGCATGATCAATTAAAAATGCGATGTGGGCGATGAGGCTGAACAGGATGCTCATTCTTTCTTGTAAGACGGTGAACACACCTCTCTCCCTTCAGTCCTCTTCTCCCTGTCATACTTTTCTTTCGTGCCTTCTTAACTTTCTTCACACGCAGCACTCGACAATCGAGTGGCCCCACATTGCAGCCCTCCACCTAGTGAAGATGGATGTGCCGTCGATCAGTGTGCCTATCAGATGAAAACACCGTTATGATCATCACAGTGCAATATATTCATACAAAAAAAAAAAAAAAGACTAGTGGTGAAAATAAACCTGTGTGGCGCTAGGGTGAGAACAACATGAACATTGACTATAGCTTATTCAGACAAGGCTCCACCACGGCGGCCTGACTAGATAATAAACTAAGGCGATGGGATCGCCCCGGTGCTCTAGTGCCAAAGTATCATATGTCGTTGTCTCCAGGCTGAGCGGCCGGGACGGGCAGGCGGACAGACGGGCAGGCGGACACGCCACTCACAAACTGCTCTGGGGCCCGTCTGGGGAGAACCCTTGAAAATTGGCGTGGGAAAATATTTTAGATACATGCCAGCCTACTCTTATCTGAGCCACTGATAAAAAAAAAAAAATACTGCCTGCTTTTCCTCCTTCCTACTATCACTATGTAGTGAGGCATTCCTAGAATGCCTCACTACATAGTGATAGTAATTGCCTTACTTCTGTAAATATAGGGATTATTGATTGAAGCGTCATCATATTCGGGGAAACCTAGCTTAGGGTAGGCATATTTGACCCATCTTTTGGCCTGGTGGTAGAGCGGCTGAGAGAAAGCACTGTTGTTTTAAGGACAAGTTTTCCTGGTTAGGATGATTAGAGGAGTGTGTCTTGTATTGTGTTTAATCACATAACTGCAACGCAGTACTTCATTAGAAATAATACTAATCCGTCATTAATAGTCAAGGTATACCAAAATAGATCCTACCAACTCCAATTAGCTTGAGGGGAGCCACGTGGCGTCCGTAAAATCTTTACTTGTGCCGGCGGCGTGTGTTGTGTAATAAGGAAGACATGCGACCTCTCACAAACGCTCAAGGACTCATGACTCTGAGAACACCATTCCCAGAACTCAGTTTTTGTTT
>NC_087159.1:9060000-9080000 GCF_035594125.1 Scylla paramamosain
TTTTTCACATTAAATTCCCTTTCCCATTTCTTACTCCAGTCCCAGATTTTATTCAAATCCTCTTGTAGGATTTCAGTCTTTGTTGCTTCTTATATGTCTTTGTAATTTTGAATTGCCTGCAAACAAGCTCATGTAACTCTACTTCTTCAGGCATATAATATGTGCAGACCAGGAAAAGTATCAGTGCAAGCACTGATCCTTGTGGTACTCCACTATCTACTTTTCTCTTTTGATTTTACATCTTTTACCACCAGAAGGAGGCAGTAGACACTTGCCGAAACGATAATTACTCCCAGTGAGGACTGAAGCACTGTTCAGGGGGTGCTGTGAACTTATCATTAAACCCAGCTCTGACCTCACTGAACGTTTCCCTTTGTGTCTCACAACACAAGGGGGCAGTCACAGCCTGCCCTCTAAAGACAACTCTCTTCCTCCACACAAAACTACAAGCACCTAATAACACACACACCCTTCACTCAAAAATTTTAAAATCATCATGGCGACTCCTACACCAGCCTCGGAGTTCCCACCTGGGGAGGGGACCATAAATGTCCCCAGATCGGACTGCCTTTCTGTCGACGACCCTAAGTGTCTTGACACCCCCCTTAACTTTTTCTTCATTAATTTCTGCAACATTCGTGGTCTAAGATTTAATTTTCCCAACCAATAGGACTCTTTTATTACTTTTGATTAATTTACTCAAACAATGAATGATATCTTGTTATTTTCTCATATTCTTCCTTGTTCCAAGAATTTGTTTTGGATGGTGCATAGTTTGTTATTACTGTCAGTATTTCTCCATTATTATCCTCCAAGTTAATGATGTGTTAGTGGAAGGATGTAGGAAGACACCCATTTTAAACCTTATAATTTTACTTAGCTTGGACTGATGCTCATCTCATCATATTTTTACGCCTGCATAAAGAAAATAGTCCTTAATTTACACATCTTGTATCATTGGTCTCTCGTATAACAGATGCTTGTATAATGGGACCTCCCTGTATATGGTTTTCTTTAATCTCTTATTGTTTTTTTTTTTTTTACTTTTTATAATAATTGTTTTTTTTACTTTTCTCAGTAATTCCTGACCATCCCATCATCTACCAATACAATGACCATAAACATTCTGGCATCAAAGGTGCACTCCATCCCTGACATACATGGTGTCTCTTCAGCAAAAGCAATCCCAGTTGTTGTTGATGAAGATCCATCCATCCCTTTTATGAGTCACAAGCCTGCAATTCATTGCAGTAGTTGTGGATTAAGTATTAGAACTACATAAGTGTTATCTCCATATATTAGATACTACACCCATACTTACTGACTTCTTACATAATTTCATCACTGATATGCCAGGTACATCCCCTCATTCCTTTACAAAACAAGGAAAGGTCACATCTGTTCCTGATGAATCAGCTTTTCTCAGGGTGTCCATCCCTCAGAGTTTTTCATGATCATGCAAATATCAGTTAATTTTTTCCTCTCAATCTAAATATCTGATTTACTTTGGGCTGACTTTTGAAATTTTCCTCAGTAAAGACCAACAGAAATTAATCTTTTAATACCTCATTAATAATTTTGGTAGTGTTGGCAGCATAGTCACCTGTTACTGCACATCTGCAAATATATGAAATATGTGTGTCACTTTCTTATGATGATATAAAAACCAGAACTGAGTATCACCTATATGTACAGGGTGTCCTGGGAGGAAAGTCACTTCTCATATATGAAAGATCAAGTCATCCTGTCAGAAATATTCCAAGGTCAAAAGGTTTTAATGGCATGGGAGGAAAGTCACTTCTCATATATGAAAGATCAAGTCATCCTGTCAGAAATATTATAAGGTCAAAAGGTTTTATTGGCATGGTTTAGAAGTTACAGGATGTTTTAATAAGAATATCTGTATCTTGTCCTATTGCTCCAATCCCTCCTCAGGATCTCTCAAAGCAAACATGCCTCTGGCATTTTGCCTCTGTTAATTGGGGGGACCTGAGGAAGTATTAGATATTTAGATTTTCCTTGGAATGACTATCGCTTCCATGTCAGAGACCCGCTTCTGTGTTCTGAGCACATAACAGAGGTGATAGTGTCTGGCATGGAGGTGTACACTAATCACTCTTTCTTTCACTCTAAACTTTTCAAACCTTGGTTTAACTCAACCTGTTCTCATGCTATACATGGTAAGGAGGTAGCCCACAAAAGGTACTTGAACCTTCCATCATCTGAATCTGATGCACTTCATATTTCTGCCCAGAATTATGCAGTCTGTCCTCCAAATTGCCAAAAAGTCCTTCATCAAAAGAAAGCATCAAAATCTTTCTAGATCTAATTCCCCTCATGATTTCTGGTACCTAGCCAAAAACACCTCTAATAGCTTTATCTCTTGATCTTTCCTTCCTCTATTTCAACCTGATGGCACCACTGCCATCTCATCTATCTCTAAAGCTGAATTCTTCACTAAAACCTTTGCTAAAAACTCTACCTTGGATGATTCGGGGTTTGTTCCTTCCTCTCCTCCACCCTCCAACTATTTATTGCTACCTATTAAGATCCTTTGCAGTGATATTTTCCATTCCTTCACTTGCCTTAACCCTTAGAAGGCTTATGGAACTGATGAGGTTCTTCCTATTGTTTCCCAAAACTGTGCCTCAGCGCATGAACCTTGCTTCATCAAACTCTTCTAACTGTCTATCAACATCTACCTTTCCTTCTTGTTGGAAGTTTGCCTACACACAGCCTGTTCCTAGAAAGGGTGACCATTCTAATCCTTCAAACTACCGATCTATTGCTTTAATTTCCTATTCCTCTAAGTTTTAAATCTATCCTGAACAGGAAGATTCTTAAACATCTATCACTTCACAACCTTCAACCCGATCAGCAGTATGTGTTCCATCATGGTTGCTCTACTGGTGATCTTTTGACTTTCCTTATTGAATCTTGGTCATCCTCTTTTAGGGAATTCGGTGAAACTTTTGCTCTTGCCATAGACATAACACAAGCATTTAATAGTGTCTGGCACAAAGCTTTGACTTCGAACTACCCTCCTACAGCTGCTATCCTTCTTTCTGTAATCTCTTCTTAAGTTTCCTTTCTGACCATTATATTGCTGGAATGGTAGATGATCACTGTTCTTTTCTTAAGTCTATTAAAAGTGGTATTCCTCAGGGTTTCGTCATGTCACCCATTCTCTTCCTATTGTTCATCAATGATTTTCTAAGCCAAACTTCTTATCCTATCCACTCTTATGCTGATGATACCAACCACACCTATCCTATCCACTCTTATGCTCATGATACCACCTTGCACTTATCCTATCCACTCTTCTGCTGATGATACCATCCCGCGCTTTTCCATATCTTTTCGTAGATGTCCAAACCTTCAGGAATTAGCTCACACAGGGAAGCTGCAGAACACCTAACTTCCGACCTCTCTCTTAAAATTTCTGATTGGGGCAGACCAAACATAGTTTAGTCTCAAAAAATTCAATTCCTCCATCTATCAACTCAACATAACCTTCCAGATAATTATCCCCTCTTCTTCAATGACACTAAACAGTACTGTCCTTGTCTTCTACAGTGAACATCCTCTGTCTGTCCTTTACTAATAATTATTAGTAAAGGACAGACAGATGAGAAGTGAAGTTTCCAGTTTAGATTATAATCTAAACTGGAAACTTCACATCTCATCTCTAGCTAAAACATCTATGAAGTTAGGTGTTCTGAGTCATCTCCACCAGTTTTCTTTATCCCCTCAGCTACTAACTCAGCACAGGGACCTTATCTGTCCATGTATGGAGTATACTTCGCATGTAATAGGGGAGTCCACTCATATCGCTATTTTAGACATGGTGGAATCAAAAGCATTTTGTCTTATCAACTCCTCTCCTCTAACTGACTGTCTTCAGCCTCTTTCCCATTGCTGCAGTGTCGCATCTCTTGCTATAATCAACCACTATTTTTACACTGACTGCAATGTTGATCCTATAACTTGATGCCTCCCCTCCTCTGGCAGCCTCACTGCACATGACCTTTCTCTCAGCCCTATTCTGTCAACCTCTCTAATAGAGAAGTTAAACTGTATTCTAAATCATTCATTCCCTTTTCTAGTAAACTCTGGAACTCCATGCCTGCTTTCGTATTTCCTCCTTCCTATGACTTGAACTCTTTCAAAAGGGATGTTTCAAGACACTTGTCCTCTGTTTTTCAATAATCCTTTTAGCTTTTCTTTATGGACTGGCACTCTACTGTTTTTTTATGTTTTTGTTGGCCTTGGCCAGTGTCCCTCCTACATAATAATAATAATAATAATAATAATAATAATAATGATAATAATAATAATAACAACAACAACAACAACAACAACAACAACAACAACAACAACAACAACAATAATAATAATAATAATAATAATAATAATAATAATAATAATAATAATAATAATAATAATAATAATAACAACAACAATAAAAACCACTTTCCACAGGCATAGGGTAAAAAATTCCAGGGCAACTGCTCCCTTGTCTCCCAACCTCTGGATGATCATGATGGTGCACACTCATTATTGCTGTTGTACCACAAGAAGAATGATTTGTAACTCAGTACAGATTTACCATATTTTCTTCACTTGTTAACATTCCACACTTGCATTGTGAGTGCTTATTTCTTTATTACTTAATAATGAAAGTGAATAACAAAATCCAACCCCACTTACTAATGATATTTTATTAATAGAACCTATTTCTATTATATACAAATATGATATAAAAATATTCCCCAAGTTATTATAAATTGAGAACAAAATGGTATAAAGTACAATTACATATCTCAGGAGTCTTAAGACACTGGAAGGCAACAACCCCTCTCCCCTTTTCATCTTGTGCCTATAACCTGACTGATGGATCTCATGTCTAACTAATGCATTAAAAAGTATATAAATAAATAAAAATAAATATAAAAAATAAGAATTAAATAAATACAAAAACAGGACTGAAGATATCTTCACTGTAAACACCTTCCTCTCTGAGCCAACAAGCCAAGATAAAGATATTAATATAAACCTGGAATTTCTCACCTTAAAACTTTACAGGAATTTTTTTCTAGGTCAGTGGAAGACACGATATATATATTCACATTTGTACAACACAACAATCATGAAAACAATTGATTGCACAACTAACAGTAGTACACCATCTAAATCAATGTATGTCTTTGCAGCTAAATGAGGCATATTAACATCTTATGTATTCTTCCCACCTTTGGCAAAACAGAAAAAAAGAAAAAAGAAAAAAAAAAAAAAAAGAAAAATAAAGTAAAAAATCAATAAATGAAATAAAAAAAATAAATAAACAAAAAAAAATAAATGAATAAATAAATGAAATAATAAAAAAAATCAATAAATAAAAAAAATAAAATATAATGAAAGGATTTCAAATATGAGCTTTTCCCATTTTATATCACACCAAAACTTTTCAACATGACCTTACCTCCTAGAGAAAACATGATCAAACACCCTCTTCTAGGATTATTTGAGGACCTTAGTACCATAGAGAAGGTAGCCTCCCCCACCTGACATGTTGATGGCAGGGTGTGTGCGCTGAGGAAGCACCTGGTAGTGACGTAACCATGTTTCGCTCAGCCTCATGTTGGTGCCTCCCAGTGTCCTCACCTCAGAATACAGCTCCATTAAAGGCTGTGGAATCAATCATGCCGTTAACTCCAAACTAAATTATTAACTCTATTCATATGAGTGGAAACAAGGAAGATAGGATGTATGAGAGGAAAATGGTTAGATATAAAAGACATAAAGAAAAGAACAGTAAGCACAGGAGTAAAAACAGGCCTGCATGATTGAGTAATTGTACCAACTATTACATATGTCAGTGAGACTTACACTGGGAATGAAAGACAAAAGTCAACAATTGAAGCAATTGAACCGAGTTACCATATGAAAAAGGATTTTAAGAATAGAATATTTTGCTACCTTCACTAGTGAAAAAACAAGTGAAAGCTATCTTTCAAGGATCAAGACAATAGAAATTACTTTCTTTTTAATTATATCTGGTTTAAAAAGGAGTGACAGTCTGTAGCAATATACATTGCTACAGACATATTGTAGCATAAGATAACAGAAATAGAAAAACAGATTTTATGGTTTGTGGAACTGTAGACTGGATGAGAAGCATCCTTAGATACACATCCAGAGCAACTTAAAAGAGTGCTTCAGAAAATGTATGTGAAATGAGTATCAAATATGAAATGAGAGCTATGACGTTTGTTTAAAAGAAATCTTTTTTTTTATGTAGAGCACTGGCCAAGGGCAACAAAAATCCAATAAAAAAAAATGCCCACTGAAATGCCAGTCCCATAAAAGGGTCAAAGCAGTAGTCAAAAATTGATGAATAAGTGTCTTGAAACCTCCCTCTTGAAGGAACTCAATTTAGGAATTGAAGAAGGTTCCAGGCAGAAATATAAAGTGCATGAGATTCTGGTGATTTAAGGCTTAAGTACCTTTTGTGGGCCACCTCTCTATCATGTATAGCATGAGAAAAAGCTGCGTTAAACCAAGGTTTAGAAGGTTTAGGTCGAGAAAAATGTACGCCTCCATGCCAGACACTATCACCTCTGTTATGCGCTCAGCACACAAAGATGGGTCTCTGACATGGAAGCAGTAGTCATTCTAAGGAAAATCAGCTAAATACCTCCTCAGGTCCCCCCAACTAACAGAGGCAAAGCACCAGAGGCACCTTCGCTTAGGGGGATCCTGAGGAGGGATTGGAGCGATAGGACAAGATACGGATATGAGATTGTGATCGGAGGAGCCCAACAGAGAAGAAAGAGTGACAGCATAAGCAGAAGGATTAGAGGTCAGGAAAAGGTCAAGAATGTTGGGTGTATCTCCAAGACGGTCAGGAATACGAGTAGGGTGTTGCACCAATTGCTCTAGGTTGTGGAGGATAGCAAAGTTGAAGGCTAGTTCACCAGGATGGTCAGTGAAGGGAGAGGAAAGCCAAAGCTGGTGATGAACATTGAAGTCACCAAGAATGGAGATCTTTGCAAAATGGAAGAGGGTCAGAATGTGCTCCACTTTGGAAGTTAAGTAGTCAAAGAATTTCTTATAGTCTGAGGAGTTAGGTGAAAGGTATACAGCACAGATAAATTTAGTTTGAGAGTGACTCTGTAGTCATAGCCACATGGTGGAAAACTCAGAAGATTCAAGAGCATGGGCACGAGAGCAGGTTAAGTCATTGCACGCATAAACGCAACATCCAGCTTTGGATTGAAAATGAGGATAGAGAAAGCAGGAGGGAACAGAAAAGGGGCTACTGTCAGTTGCCTCAGACACCTGAGTTTCAGTGAGGAAAAGATAAGGTTTAGAAGAGGAGAGGTGGTGTTCTACAGATTGAAAATTAGATCTTAGACTGCGAATGTTGCAGAAGTTAATGAAGAAAAAGTTGAGGGGGGTGTCAAGGCACTTAGGTTCGTCGACAGAAAGGCAGTCCGACCTGGGTGACATTTATGGTCCCCTCCCCAGATGGGGACTTCGAGGCTGGTGCATGAGTCGCCATGATGATTTTGAAATTTTTGAGTGAAGGGTGTGTGTGTTATTAGATGCTTGTAGTTTTGTGTGGAGAAAGAGAGTTGTCTTTAGAAGGCAGGCTGTGACTGCCCCCTTTTGTTGAGACACAAAGGGAAACATTCAGTGAGGTCACAGATGGGTTTAATGATAAGTTCACAGCACCCCCTGAACAGTGCTTTAGACCTCACTGGGAGTAATTATCATTTCGGCAGGTGTCTACTGCCTCCTCCTGTCTCCAGTCTAACTTTAGGTTAGTACAAAAAAAATAAATAAATAAAAATAAATAAATAAATAAATAAATAAATAAATAAATAAATAAAAATAAATAAATAAATAAATAAATAAATAAATAAATAAATAAATAAATAAAAATAAATAAATAAATAAATAAATAAATAAATATATAAAAATCCAGCTCTACTTAAAAAAAGTAAAGACAGCAAAGGAATGCATTCAAGCATAATTAAGAATGACCAAAATACTAAAAATTTCATTGATAAAGGCCTAAAAAAAATAAAATAAAAAATAAATAAAAAAAAAAAATTATATCCTACCTCTTTATAAGGAGAAAATACAACAAAGGAGTGACCAGGATGGAGGAATGGCATCAATTCCTTGACGACATCATTTGGGTACTGCCGGCAGGCCACCACCAACCCCATGATGCCTTGTTCCAACACTGATGATGACATACTAACATCTTCCACTTGAGTCCGAACAAACTGTCCACCAAACATGGTGCAGATTGAATGAGTTTTAGTAAATTACAAAATTGCACTAAACCTTAAAATTTCATCATACTATATACAGTAATGCCAGTTATACATGTTATGTGCAAGCATAAGGAATGAGATCAACTATTTTTAAGAAGGCATAATATTCAAGAGGAGCAAGTCTCTTTCCTATATTTAATAGTTATTTTTCCTTTTCCTTCATTAGCTGATAATTTACAAAAGTCTTTGATTTCTCTTTGGTGATCCTTCTTCTCTAGAGGCTACTATGACTCATTCCTGGGTACACCTGCAACCTGGAGAATATCACATACTTTTCGTGGCCTAGAAGGTTTTTTTGCTTGTTCTCCACTTTTTTGCGTTTCCTGATCCTGTTTTTCACTCTTTTTACCGTTCACATGCTGATCTTTGTTCTCTTGGCTTTCACAGTCAAGTTTTTCATTATCTTTTTGGATTAGGTTCTCTTCACTGTCTTCATTTGTATGCTTCTGTTCATCACTTTTTGAACTGTGAGGGGTTTCTTCCTTTCTTGTCTCGTCCTCCTCTGCAATATATTTTGTAAGTGTTGAGTAATAACTGGAATGGGAGTTGAAAGATTTGTAAAAGTTTTGTAAAAGTTTATAAGATGGGTATATCACAAATGAGAGAGAGAGAGAGAGAGAGAGAGAGAGAGAGAGAGAGAGAGAGAGAGAGAGAGAGAGAGAGAGAGAGAGAGAGAGAGAGAGAGAGAGAGAGAGAGAGAGAGAGAGAGAGAGAGAGAGAGAGAGAGGAGAGAGAGAGAGAGAGAGAGAGAGAGAGAGAGAGAGAGAGAGAGAGAGAGAGAGAGAGAGAGAGAGAGAGAGAGAGAGAGAGAGAGAGAGAGAGAGAGAGAATCAATAGGCAAGGCTGTGGATTTTACTGCTAGGGCTGCAAGTTATGAACACTTTCTTGCAGACATCTAATTACTGCAGGTAAGTGTTGAGTATGGGCATGAATGGACAGTATAATGTTACTATCCAATCTTTGTACAGGGTGAACACATTAATTAAAGTAAAACAGACATCAATAATCTGAATAGAAAGATGGAACATGAGTGCTTTATCAATCAATGGTGCAGGCAGACAACTGCTGACAAACTTTTGGTTAATATGGGTCAGTTAATATGCTGGTAATTGTCTCAGATGGTGCCACTCCAGTCAGAAAATGCTGAGCTTACGTTGCAGCACCACATGCTTCTCAGGAGCACGTTTTACTTGAAGCCTTTCAGTAAGCATGAAAAATGGGCTGGGACAAATTGACTTATTGGCATCTCAAGCGTGTCTTCCCTCCTCACTCATGTCTATACCAACAATGACCAGTACTAATTTCCAGATTCAGTATTGTGTCTTTGGTGACACATTACTGGCTTTTTCTCAGGTTGAAATGCATTTTGTTCTGTACATGGTGTGGTATTTGTAGTGATGAGTGCAAGGCAGACAAGTCACAGTAATATAATTAAATCATAGATCTCCACATGTTGGGCTTGAATGGTGTCCACATTGTTTGCGTTATAAAGCATGAAACTTTCAGAACTTAATACAGAAATTTGTAAAGGTAGGAAGAGAGGAATTATCTTTTCACAGCCATGGTGATGGCATCCCCACTGCTTCCCTTCATCTGCCTTGCCATATGAGTCAGATTAGAGTTGAACTGCCTTCACAGAGAAGCTAGAAGCCAGGGGTTAAAGATATAGGGATGTCACCACCCTGGTTGTGAAAAGACAGTTCCTCACTGCCTCCCTTGATGAATTTTTGTATGCCATTCTGGAAGCTTTGCATTTTCTAATTCACACGTTTTGCTATAATGGCACCATTCAAGCCTGACATGTGAAGATCTATGACTGGATGATATCACCATGGCTTGTCTACCCTACATTCATCACTACAAACACCACAGTATGAAACAAACATATGGTAATACATTTCACCCTGAGAACAGACCTGATGACATGTTACCAAAGACAAAAATGAACATTGACATTGGTAACCTTCTTAATTCTGGTCACTGCTGCTATGGCTGTGAGTGAGGGGGGAAAAGATGTTCTTGAGATGCCAACAAGTCAACTTGTCCTTCCATTAAAGAAAGTGATGAAGTGCAATAGACATAAAGGTTTGGGAGTTGATGAGGTTGTCCAGAATGAAATAAAATTAGAACATGCATAAATTTTTTGTTGTGAGCACCACAAAAGGTAAGTCCTCAAGCAGAATAGTGAGCAAACGTTCAGGACACTTTTCTACTATAGGGATAAAAGGCTGTGCCTGAGGAAACAGAAGAGAAATATTTGAAGGAACAATTATGCCAACAGTTATGTATGGAAATTAATTTGAAATACCAAGACTGAAAAAGAGAGTACAGTAAATCTTCAATAAAGCAAATATCAGATAAAACAAACTCCAAGACTATCAATATGGACATCCTCTGAATATCCTTCTGTGGTCCCACCAACCACAGCTGTCTATGTTGAATCCTAGTTCTTTACCTGTACCTTCAGTGTTTGAGAAAAGCTAGAAACTCACCATTTGTGTCCATTGGCTCTGCAGTAGTGATGCTAGTGGTAGTAGTGGTGGTGTTGGAGTTAGTAGTAGTGGTGGTGTTGGTATTGGTAGTGGCAGTGGTGGTGGTGAGGCTGTCCCTTTGCGTGGCCTCAGGTAACTTAGTCACGTTAATGAAGGACAACACAAGCAACTCTTCTTCACTGAAGTTCATTAGATCCACCGCTTCTCTGGGTAATGAAAGCAAAATGTGTGTGTATATATATATATATATATATATATATATATATATATATATATATATATATATATATATATATATATATATATATATATATATATATATATATATATATATATATATATATATATATATATATATATATATATATAAATCAATCAATAAGACAACACAATTTACCCACTGTGAACCATGTGTAATTTGGTGCTAAAAATAATAAATAAAATAAATATAATAATAATAAATATATAAAATAAAATAAAATAAAATCTCTCTTTATTTATAACACATTTTTTGATCTGGATATGCACTTCACATAGGTGTGTCAATATTCCCATTAAAATAAAAAAAACTGTGAATTTGTTATATGTATAGCATAACATATTGCATTATGGAAAGGTGTAGTTTCCTCCCTTTTATGTAAAGAATGTGCTACATCATAACATCACTGAGTGTGAATTACACTTAAATTCAGTGAGATTTTTATATAACTTATCTATCTATCATTATGATGTTGGTGACGACTTCCAGTTACCAAGACAGTGTCACCAATTCTGTTACGACTCAAACACAGCCCTTCTTACAGCTGCCACTCAATCTCAGGTCAGCTTTCCTTAGGCTATACCAATAGCCTAGTGCAGGGCAAAAACAAGCAAGTCCAGGTCACCTGTGAGTTGCACACAGCCACAGCCTCAAGCTCTTAAGGTATAAACTCCAAACTTATCCAAACAGCTAGAAAAGGAATCAAACACAGACATGTGTTATGGAGAAACAAACAAACTAATGCCACATAATGAGGCTTTAATATACTGGGAGCTATCACCTGCAGTAATAAGCTGCCCATGCCCTCTAGAATATGACAGCACTTGGCGTTGAGTTCAGCTTGTCTCAAATGTCTCAGAAGACTGATCTCACCTCATACAAAAGTTGTCGGATCAGGAGAGAAGTGAGAGAGTGCTGAACACTATGCAGCAAACAAAAACTTATCCTCTGGTCACAGGGCACACAAGATGAGAAATGGGATTAGTTGTATTTAAATAAGGAAACACTTGACTTAACACAAACAGAACAACACAACAAAACAAACAAAGGAAAAACACACACAAAAACAGAGTTGGCAGTCACTTCACACCACAGGCTAGAGGGCAGTGACAATGGGCACTCAAACTGGCCCTCAAAAAATAAACTGAATCACAAAGCTAGACCCCAGCCCATATCTAACTTAATATATACACATAAATCCATCACCAGCTCTGCACGTGCACGTCTTCTCTCAACAGCTGACCACTGCCAACCAAGCTAACACTGAGAGCAGAAAGGAGGGAGTGCTTTCATGTTGGGGCTGACATGTTATAGAGGGAGGAGAGCAAGGTGGCTAAAAGATGTACATTGTGCCACCCATTGCTCCACATTGTCTTTCTCTTTCAAAATCTTCTAAAGTTCAATAAATCACAGTACTTATATTGAAGGGTCTAGATGAAAATTTTTCTCTTATTGTAGAGAGCAATCTTTCTTCTCTCTCTCTTGGGTGTCTACTCTAATGGGATAGGAGTTAAATTAAATGGGTACAGCACTACATAGGCTTGCTAGAACTTCCATTAATTTGACACTCGCACACAGAGCGGGCTATGACTCAACTAGTCCCCCCTTCTCCTATCTCTCTCTGTCTCTTTCACTTCTCTGTTGTAAAACTCACAAAAGATTTTTTTTTTTTTTTATGTAGGAAGGACACTGGCCAAGGGCAACAAAAAATCCAATAAAAAAATATGCCCACTGAAATGCCAGTCCCATAAAAGGGTCAAAGCAGTGGTTAAAAATTGATGAATAAGTGTCTTGAAACCTCCCTCTTGAAGGAATTCAAGTCATAGGATATGCTTCTTGTAACACTATCTACATAGGAGGCCAGCAATCACACATGGGATGGTTCAGACAAAGCACCACACACACACACACACACACACACACATTATTCACACTCTTAGCTCTACTAGCTCATGGACCACTGTACTACACCCAAGCAGACACTGAAGGCAGATGAAGTTAGATAGTTTATAAAGTTGACCAGTTCTATCTTATCTTGTCTTATGAGACAGGAGCAGAATCAGCATTAATAATAACATCTGCATGAAGAGAATTAATGGAGATAGCAAGCTAGATGGTCAACAGGACAAATGTGTTGAGGAATGGATATTTACTGTAGATGCAGTACGCTTTGACATGGCAAACAACTAAGAGTCTAGTGGCATGGCCATGAACCTTTGCATTGAGATAAAGTGAAATTTTATTAAATTTTTCAATGTAACTTTGTTCTTTACTTAATTTTCTGGATGGGTTTGAACTTCACATTTGCTTGCCATTTTCTGATTGCAAGGCCACTGAAGGAAGTCAATATAGAAACACTTTTATAATTTCTGTTCTAAGCCCACAAATACAATGTTCATAAAGCCTACAGGTATATTTTCTGAAACAAGGAATCCAATCTTGGCAAGCTATCCTAATTAATATATACCAAGATGGTAGCCAAAATTACACATAAAAAAATGTCTACAGCATCATAACTTTTCCTATACTAAAAGATGAAATGGGAATCTTTAGAACCAACACAGAAGCCATTATCAAATATAAGAAAAAGATATCTTCTGATGAAATACAGCACGAACACAAAGAAACAAAAATAAATACAAGGTATCCTTAGCTGTGATCTCACCTCTGAGGATGTGCACCATGATACACCTGCACTAAGTGGCCCACGGTGCCCATACGCTGTAGCATGGCAGCTGTCACCAGCCCCTGAGACCCAGACTCAAAGACAGCAAAGTTACCACCAGCCTGAACATTAGAATGGCACAGAAGCTGAGACAGTGTGTCAATACGAAGATTCCTGAAAGAAAAGTCATATTCTACAGATATCACATTCTTACTTGAAAGCAAAATACATATAACAGAAACTATAGTCTATGTAATACCATTCACTGCATAAGTTATGAAGTAACATAACTGAAACCTTTAAAACTTACGCAATTTTCAGGGGATCTTGGGTGTAGTACATGTCATTCAGGAGGCGTATGGTAGGTTTGTGAATGGTGATTGTTTCACCATACTTCTTTTGCTTTTTATTTACATATTTCTCTTGTGAGTATACTGTTTTGTCCTTAAAGGTAGAACTGTTTTCAGTAATGACTTGAATAACCTGTAAGAATTAATTTTCATTACACTCCTCATAACATTAAAAATACACACCACCACCACCACCACCACCACCACCAATAACAACAACAACAATAATAACAATAATGCCAATAACAACAACAACAACAACAACAACAACAATAATAATGATAATTATAATAATAATAATAATAATAATAATAATAATAATAATAATAATAATAATAATAATAATAATAATAGTAATAATAATAATAATAATAATAATCACTGTATTTTCATCAGGGGAGACAAAATTTAATGCAAAAAACAGTGTCCACCAGATAAAACAACAATAGATATGAACATATTAATGAAATGTTCATCTAATGTTTTTGCCCATGAAGAGATGTGATCAAACAAAACAGAAAGAAAACACAAAAGGATTCACCCCTTATTCTCTCATACCTCTTTGCCTGTCAGGCCTTTATTCTTCAACGTGATTATTTCATCAGGTGTCAGTTTCTGTGAGCGCCCGTCATCCTGCAAGTCCCTGTTGTCCACTCCTCCCTCTGTTACTACAGGTGAAAGTTTCAAGGTACTGATTCAGAATTACATTTCTTAATATCTGGAACTGTATGTGTATCAAGCTATGGCCCAACTCAGTCTATTAATAATATAACAGTTTTCCTTGATTTAAGACAATGCTTATTGATAAATTTGCCTACATTCAGCCTGTTCTTGAAAAGGGTGAAAGGGTGAAAGGGTGAAAAAGGGTTAAAAAGGGTAAAAAGGGTGTTCTAATCCCTCAAACTACCATCCTATTGCTTTAATTTCCTGCCTATCTAAAGTTTTTTTTTTAATCTATCCTCAACAGGAAGATTCTTAAACATCTATCACTTCTGATGGCCAGTGTGGGTTCCATCAAGGCTGCTCTACTGGTGATCTTCTGGCTTTCCTTACTGAGTCTTGGTCATCCTCTTTTAGAGATTTTGGTGAAACTTTTGCTGTTGCCTTGGATACATCAAAAGCTTTTGATAAAGTCTGGGACAAAGCTTTGATTTCAAAACTACCCTCCTATGGCTTCTATCCTTCTCTCTGTAACTCCATCTCAAGTTTCCTTTCTGACTGTTCTATTGCTGCTGTGGTAGACGGTCACTGTTTTTCTCCCAAATCTATTAACAGTGGTGTTCCTCAGGATTCTGTCCTGTCACCCACTCTCTTCTTATTATTCATCAATGACCTTCTAAACCAAACTTCTTGTCCTATCCACTCTTACGCTGATGATACCACCTTGCACTTTTCCATATCTTTTCATAAATGTCCAACACTCCAAGACATAAACCTATCATGCAGGGAAGCCACAGAAGGCCTGACTTCTGATCTTTCTAAAATTTCTGATTGAGGCAGAGCAAACTTGGTACTGTTCAATGCCTCAAAAACTCAATTCCTCCATCTAGCAACTCGACACAACCTTCCAGACAACCATCCCTCTTCTTCAATGACACTCAACTGTCCCTCTCTTCTACACTGAACATCCTCGGTCTTACATATAATCTGAACTGGAAACTTCACATCTTATCTCTAGCTAAAACAGCTTCTATGAAGCTAGGCATTCTGAGACGTCTCCGCCAGTTTTTCTCACCCCCCCAGTTGCTAACTCTGTACAAGGGCCTTATTTGTCCATGTATGGAGTATACTTCACATGTCTGGGGGGTTCCACTCATACAGCTCTTCTAGACAGGGTGGAATCAAAAGCTTTTCGTCTCATCAACTACTTTCCTCTAACTGACGGTCTTCAGCCTCTCTCTCATTGCCGCAATGTTGCATCTCTAGCTATCTTCTACCATTATTTTCATGCTAACAGCTCTTCTGATCTTGCTAACTGCATGCCTTCCCTCCTCCTGCAGCCTTGCTACACAAGACTTCTTTCTCTCACCCCTATTCTGTCCAGCTCTCTAATGCAAGAGTTAACTAGTATCCTCAGTCATTCATCCCTTTCTCTGGTAAACTGTGGAACTCCCTGCCTGCTTCTGTATTTCCACTTCCTATGACTTGAATTCCTTCAAGAGGGAGGTTTCAAGACACTTATCCTTCAATTTTTGACTACCACTTTGGACCCTTTTCTGGAACTGGCATCTCATTGGGCTTTTTTTTTTTATTGGATTTTTGTTGCCCTTGGCCAGTGTCCTTCCTACTTAAAAAAAAAAAAAAAAAAAAAAAAAAAAAAAAAAAAAAAAAAAAAGATGCATTTATAATGAGCCAGTCTTCAGTTTAACTTACCAATATCAAGAGAAATGACTGGATTTTCAATCTTGGTTATGCTGAACATCTTGTTGGATACCCTGTCCATGCGGAAGGAAGAGCCAAAGGGACAGCCAAGGGCACCATCCAGGTTTAAAGTGAACTGGCCATCTCCACGTTTCCCAAATGTGTACGACCTGTGAGTGATTTATTAAGAATATAATCTAAGCTTTAATGCTGAAAGCTAAACAATAATAAAGAGAGGATCAAAAGCTTTCTTTTAAATTTCTGCTTCAAGATGCTTCATTTTATATTTTACAAATACAGATCTGCTCCATTCCCAATACCACTTGCTTCACACCCATGCACAGATGTGCAAAATATGTATACATGATTTTTGACACAGAAACGCTTCTGTTATAATATTTACTATCAAGTTAAATACTACACCAACCTTCCAGAAAACACTCTGCAGGTTTTGAGGTATGCCCCTTTCTGCACCATCACCACACATCCTTCTTCAATGAGATTCTTTTTTAGTGGCATTTTGTTCTGAAAATAGCAAAAAGGCAATAAATTGCAGGAAGCATGTTAAAAGGTGACTCAGGTGATACCTAAGAACTCATAATTTAACACTGCTGCTATATATATGTTATATGTGAGATAAATTTGAATATAGAATATATATTTGGAGAGCAACTACCTTACCTATAAAATTACATATCAATAATGATGAACTTTTAAGCTTCTAACTCTAGCAAATAACACTTTGCCTTTTTGCTTTCATATCAACAAAGAGAAACTATCCCAGGAAAACATATTGTTAACATATACAGGAAGAAATTTGTTAAAAATACCTAGACATGGTAATATATGAAAAGACATCTGCAAATGAATAAATAATATATACACATCACAATAAAAATAAGCATTAAAGAATAATTAGAAAATAAATGAAGAAAAGATCCAAATATAAATTACATTAAAGCAAAGATATATAAAATCATATTAAAGCACAGCAGTATCAATGCAATGCCTAAATAAAGTGATAAAAAGCAACTGCCTATCAGCTGGATGATGGGTATGGGAAACAACAAAAGTCCTTATAGTAACAAAAACCAGTAGTAAACAAATCAAACATGACTGCAGTTCTGCACATTTCAAGAATACAATGTGTACTGAACCACAAACCTCACATATCTTGAAACAGGTCATGAGACTGTAGGCATAACAGAGAAACAAAGGACATTAATTAGTCTTGTAATAGGCTAGTGTCGAAACTTGAGGTTAATGTTAGGGTAAACTGGATTATAGGATTAAAACATAAAAATGCAAAATGTAACAATCTACAGGTGGATCAGTCAGCCATGTGGGATGAATCTAGTATTTACTCCACCTTTATGTGAGGGATTATATCTAAAAACCAAAATTGTAAGAATAACTATTTGATGTGGTAATATTTAAGTCATATGTATCCAATAAGTAGATCCTGGAAAATCTCTTCACTATGAGAAAAGAAGCAAAATCAAAGATTAAGAAAGCAATTTTGCTAAGAAAAGCCATAATCTGATTAATCAATACATCAAAAGAACATAAGAAAGAAAGAGAATGCAAAAAAGCTGCCAAACTCTACCCACCTCCATTGCCCTGAGAATCTCCATACCACACCAGTAAGGCATAATGGTTTGATTTTTGAGGTCCCTCGTTAGGTTAGGTTTGGAAAATTAAAAATACTAAGAGAAATTTTCTTTGATTTTGTAACGGCCATATTTCACTTACTTTCATCCCCCTCGCCCAAAACCTCCAATTCCCCACAGGCTTCCAAACTTGTTAGAGGAGTTGGGGGAGGGGGAATGGGGGAGGCAGATTTCTCATCAAGAAATACCTTTATCATGAATATCAATCCCCCCCCCCTTGCCAACTTTCCTATTACCACCTGTCTTGTCTATCCGTATAATCACCTACCTAATCTCTTGAACCTACCTAGCGTGTTCGTGATGATCACATGGCTGCTAAGCCACTCATCCACCACTCTGTGAACCAGTTCCAACAAATCTCATTCCTAAACCTAATACAGGACAATCCATTCACAAGACCAGAAAGCAAGAGCACAGCAGCACGAGAAGCACGGGCCAGCTTTTCAAACAATCTGCCTCTTTCAAATCTGGTACCAGCAATATAAGTTACCTGCCACTGTGTTCGGGTTTCAGTTAGTTCCCAAGTTGGTGAGTGGCTGCAAACTGTTCCTGTCGCTTAATTAACTGTCCTTTGCTCAACCTTGTCCTCTTGTGATGGCAGTGGCACCTCACACCACGCTTTCTTGCCGGGTTTGTTTATGTTTCACGGATTTTAATCTTGATCTTCATTTTACGGATAACACTGGATTGCTCCTACGTCAAACCTTTACAAGTTTAACGACACCTCCTCTAGAAAAAAAAAGTAAATAAATAAATAAACGGTATCCACCACATCATCAATTCCTACATCTAGCATAAAACATTCTCTCCAAGAATTCTCACTGCCGCAATCATCCTTTTATTCATCTCTTTTCAATACCCGCTGTAACCCCCTCCTATTTTTCTACTCTTCATTCCTATTATATCTCAGATCAGTCAGAATCACTCGCATTGTCTCTATCATGTGTACTCCTCACATTCCAGCATCACGTATTCCACTGTCCCATCCTCTCTTCAGATCAGATCAGATGATATCGTCCGGTATAGCTTTTTGGAACAGCACCGGACTTTGGCGAATTCTTCTAATAATCTGCTGGTTTTGGCTCTGGTCTTTGCTCCCCTTGCTCCTACATTTTTCCTTTCCTACTCTTTCTCTCTCTCTCTCTCTCTCTCTCTCTCTCTCTCTCTCTCTCTCTCTCTCTCTCTCTCTCTCTCTCTCTCTCTCTCTCTCTCTCTCACTAAAAGTTTATATCTGCATTTCAATAAATTTAAAATATACTCCTTATATTTATCACCATACCCAACTCTCACTCCCTCAAACAATAAAATTTTATTTATTTCTACTTCCTCCACCTCAAACTTTCTTCTTGTCTCAGTAAGTGTTCTATTATTTCCACTCTTCTTTCATCATAAATGTTGCAGCTCGTCAGTCTGTCTGTAAATCTTCAGTTTAACACAAATATATTTGTTCTTGCTCTGAACATCTGTATGGTTTCGAAGGTATTATTTATATATATATATATATATATATATATATATATATATATATATATATATATATATATATATATTTTTTTTTTTTTTTTTTTCTCGTCTCCTCGTGGTGCTGTTGATCTTGATCTTGATCTTGATGCTACAGGTGGCACTGGATTACTGAGCCAGGCCTTTGTATCGGCAATTCCTATAGGGGAAAAAAAAAAGAAAAACGCCAAACAGAAATCAGACACCATATTTCACACCACTAATTCCTACATCTAGTATACCACATTTTCTCCAGGATTTCCTTTCATTCGTCTCTCCACACAGTCCCAGCAGCAACATCATTACCTTACTGTCTTCTCCATTCTGACATTCCCAATTCCTTCAGCACCACTTG
>NC_087159.1:9092500-9107500 GCF_035594125.1 Scylla paramamosain
TAAGAGCAGCAGTCAAAGAGAGGCAGTTGTTCCTTTTCTCATCTTGCACTACAAATTCCGAACAGGTCAACACTCACATTTGTATTACTTATATGTAGCAAGTTCTTCTGGTTCCCCCCCAAAAAAAAGAGGGAGAGGAAAAAAAAAAAAAAAAAAACATTACTTCTCAAGGCCGACTGCAGCGAGGCACCTCAGACTGGATACGTGCTAAGTCTGATTTACTGCCGAGGAGCGAAAGCCGCCTAAGAGGATAGAAGAGGGGTGCTCAAGATCGCCCCCATCGCTCCTCAGCTCACCCTCTGCCCCCACACGAATGTTTTTTTTTTTTTCTTCTTTTTCCTCGAGTCTAAAAGCGTCCTGTAATTGCTTGTAAATTCCTGGTACAAAAGGTAGACACGATGAGCGAAGGTTAGTTAGTAATCATTGTAACGACACCTGAGTCAGTTTCTTGCTGTGTGTGTGTGTGTGTGTGTGTGTGTGTGTGTGTGTGTGTGTGATTCGCTATTGCCTTAGTTCCTTCTACGTCTTCTACAACAACAACAACAACAACAACAACAACAACAACAACAACAACATCAACAACAACAACAGAAACAACAACAGCCATTATCACTACCACCATCACCGCCATCCCTACTTCTATCACTACCACTACCACCACCACCGCTACTACTACTACTACTACTACTACTACTACTACTGCTACTACTACTGCTACTACTACTACTGCTACTACTAATATTGCTACTATTACTACCACTACTACTACTACTACTACTACTACTACTACTACTACTACAACTACTGCCGCTACTACTACTAGCACCACCATTACTACAATATCATCATCATCAAACTTCTAAGGAGCGGCAATTAAGTGGGCTTTATTGTTTATTTTTAAGTATTTGTAGTCACTGGCCAGTTTCTTCTACACACGTAAAAAAAAAAAAAAAAAAACAGAAAGAATAAAACAAGGAATACATATACATGAATAAAATAGATCAACAGTGACCGATGAGTATGAAGATGATACTTTTTTTCTTAAGATGATAATAATGCATATTTTACTGATGATAAAATGCTTCCCTAACGGTAAACGTATCCGTTTTACGAAGACTTTCCTTGTGCAGGTGTGAAAGAATGAAAATAAATAAAAGTATCTACGTATTTGATCCCGCAGGCAGAGATATCTCGAGCAAAAAGAAAAAAAATAATAACAGCCACAGAAAAAAAAAAGTAATACATTTAAACTTAGCAACAAATTGAGAAAAGTAGAACAAACAATGACTAACAATAAAATTACAAGTATAATGATAGTCAGTGGACGAACAACATACTGCTCATCCTTTCATTGCGTTCAACATTGTTCCCTTCATCACTGCCCTCAGACCTGCTGAGAGTCTATACATTGTCTGATTCTGTAAAAGAGAAAGGAAATGCAGAACTCAGCGGCAGTTAGTGGATGAGCTTACTTGACTTCTGACTACGAGTGTATTATAATAACACACACACACACACACACACACACACACACACACACACACACACACACACACACACACACACACACACACACACAGTAGAAACACACAGTCACGATGCTGCATGGGAGTCCTGCCAGTTAGACCAATACCTGAAGGCGTTGAGATCGTGGGTAAAACTAAGACTACGATCAAACTGAACTTCCTGTGGCGGCTCGAGGGAGGAAAGGTTCGATAGTCACACTGAGGCTGGTAATGACGGGCTGGGGAGTGGTGGACGAGGCCAAATATTTAGGTGTGGTAATTGGACAGACAGGTAAATGCACAGGCGAGGCAGTGAACAGAAGTAACGCAGGAAGGGGATATTACAGTTGCTGGAATGAAAAGTCTTATTTATAAAAGTGAGCGGCGTCTGAAGGCAAGAAGGCAGACTCAGGTCCTTTCACTCCTCGAAATACGATCACTAAACATGGTATAACGGATGTGGGAGTGTTGCGTGGCATGAGTGTGAGAAAGTCGCGAGTTAAGCCAGGACGAAGTAAAACACTGTGCGGCGCATGAGTGAGACCGACACACACACACACACACACACACACACACACACACACTGGGCAGACAAGGCCGGGAATGACATGACATGCGGAAGGTGAAGAGTTCGCAAAGGAAGACGAAAGGAAACAGAAAATTTACGTCTGGAAATAGAAAATGAAAACAAAGCTTAAAAAAAAAAAAGTGTGTACAAAATATGTGGAAATTAAATGAAAAACGGAAGAGGAATTAAGGAACCATGAGACGAAAGGAGAGAAAAGAAATATCTGTATAAATGTAAATAAAAATGCTGAAAAAAAAAATATAGAGACGTGTGACTGAAATTTGTGGATTAGACAAAGCCCGGAATGACATGATAGAAGGAAGATGGAGAGTTCGGGAATCAGGAGACAAGAGGAAAGGAGAGGAAGTGAAAAAAAGAAGGACTGAAAAAAAAAAGGGGTTGGAAGGGTTGGGAGGAAAAAAAAATAAGAATGTAAGTAAAATTTGTGAGCGAGACAAGGTCGGGAATGAGACAAGGAGGGAAGATGAAAGGGTTCGAAGAAGACGAAGGGAAAGGAAAGAAAATAAAAAAAAAAG
Organism: Scylla paramamosain; assembly: GCF_035594125.1. NCBI lineage: Eukaryota > Metazoa > Arthropoda > Malacostraca > Decapoda > Portunidae > Scylla > Scylla paramamosain. The sequence goes on from NC_087159.1 coordinate 9,095,110, forward strand.
CTCTGTTTATAGAAAATGAGAACGACAAGGTTGGGAATAAATAAACATGTACGGGTGAAAGTTGTGGGTGAAACATAACGTGAAAAGTATATAAAAAATCAGAAAACGATAAAAAGGAGTGAGGAAAAACTGAAAATAGAGAGGAAAAAAAAAGGAATGATAAAGTTAGAGAGGAAAGATACATATATGAAGAAATTTTGCTATTAAAAGAAAAAGTGAGAAGTGGATGGGATGATAACATGGTAAATAGGAAATCACAGGTACACAGACGAGGGGCAACGGACAACAGGTACCGGAAGTGCCAGAAATGCCACGTTGACACATTGAAATGGAATTAGAGGACGTGAGTCAAGGTGTGTGTGTATGTGTATGTGTGTGTGTGTGTGTGTGTGTGTGTGTGTGTGTGTGTGTGTGTGTGTGTGTGTGTGTGTGTGTGTGTGTGTGTGTGTGTGTGTGTGTGTTATTATTGCTTGCCTATTTAAAGTTTTCGTTTCTCAATTATCCTTATTATCATTCTTCTTCTTCTTCTTCGTCTTCTTCTTCGTCTTCTTCTTATTATTATTATGATGGTGATGATAATCATTATTATTACTGCTGCTGCTACCAGCATTACCACCACTACTTCCACCACCATTACTACTACTACTACTACTACTACTACTACTACTACTACTAATCTGTTATTATCATTACCATTATCATCATCATCATCATCATCATCATCATCATCATCATCATCATCATTACCATCATGCGGTGTTAATCCCGCTGCTACTGTTAGTATTTACATACGAGTATGACAAATCAAGTCAGCCTCTGAATGAAGGCGCAGCACATGTCTGTTTGGCAGCGAACGAAGAAAAGAAACAGTCCAAAAAAAAAGAAGATGAAAATCAATTATGGGAATATAATAAACATAATTAATCAAACACACACGGAGGTCAAAATCCTTTCTCTGTTTATAAAGAAATGTGATTCTCTCTCTCTTTCCTCTCTCTCTCTCTCTCTCTCTCTCTCTCTCTCTCTCTCTCTCTCTCTCTCTCTCTCTCTCTCTCTCTCTCTCTCTCTCTCTCTCTCTCTCTCTCTCTCTCTCTCACACACACACACACAATCACACACACACACACACACACACACACACACACAGTTATTTCAATGCGCAACAAAATTCGGCCCAGGATCTAACCAGCTGCGCCCTCCCCAGCTGGTGGCCTTGAGGGGCCGTCAACAACAACAGCAGCAATGGCGGGGAGGCAGCTGGTCGTCTCGCTCGCTCGATTAAATTCTCACTCTGTTTCTTCCGGTCTGAGGAGTTGGGTGGTCGGGGAGAGGCTGCCGGAGCAATATTCACATCCTCCTCCTCCTCCTCCTCCTCCTCCTTCTCCGTCTACAGTTCATCCGCCTCCACCTCCTTTTCCTCCTATTATATTTCATTTTTCTTCTTCGTCCTTGGTATACTTTTTCACACTTCCTTTTTTAATTTTCATTGAATATTTCCTGGTCTTTCTATTCCTCCTTTTTCACGATTTCATTAATTTTATGTTTTTCTTATGATGCGCAAAGAGACTAATATCCGTCTGTCTGTCTGTCCGTTTATCTATTTATCTACCAATCTATTGGTTATTTGTTTTCCTTTTTTGTTCTCAGTATATATATATATATATATATATATATATATATATATATATATATATATATATATATATATATATATATATATATATATATATATATATATATATATATATATATATATATACGAGTATATATATATATATATATATATATATATATATATATATATATATATATATATATATATATATATATATATATATATATATATATATATATATATATATATAATTTTTTTCTTTTTTGATTCCTTTATTTATGCTTCCTTATTATGTTTTATGTTCTTTCATTTTTCTTTCAACACATATATATTTATCACTTCACTTTCCTCTGTGTGGCGATCAGTTTAACAATGTGGGGAAAAAAAAAGAGGATGAAGAGGAAGAAGACAGGAGAGAGAGACAAAGATGAAAACAAAAGAAAAAAAAAATCAATTAAGTCATCTCCCTCACTTGAGCCACCGGTGTGTGTGTGTGTGTGTGTGTGTGTGTGTGTGTGTGTGTGTGTGTGTGTGTGTGTGTGTGTGTGTGTGTGTGTGTGTGTGTGTACGTTCAAATCTTATCTAAACCCCCTTATCTTTTTCTTTAAACCTCCAACCTGTTTTTTTTCCCTCCCTTGTCCACCTTATCTAATCACCCCCCCTCTCCCGTTCCTATCTCCCTCCCAACTTCTCCCCTCCGTCAGCGCCTCCGTCAGGCGTCACATCATCCACAACAATAAAAGTCACCCAGGCCAGACAGGTTGGAATTCCACTAATTGTATCGAGAATATGTGATGGTGATTGGCGCAGCGGACAGTCGACCCTGGACTTGAGGTGGGGTGAGGTCGAGGTGGGGCAGGATGTGGAGGAGTGTGTGGGCTGAGGTGGGTGGAGGTAGGTGGGATGGGGGCAAGTGGATCATGGTGCAGGATTGAGGGGAGTGGGTTAGTAAGTCGCGTAAGGAGTTATTTTGGTCAATGAGAAGGGGGAAAGGTGGGGGCTGTGAGAGAGAGAGAGAGAGAGAGAGAGAGAGAGAGAGAGAGAGAGAGAGAGAGAGAGAGAGAGAGAGAGAGAGAGAGAGAGAGAGAGAAATGAATAAGGAGGAAAACTATTAAGGTGAGAGAGGGAAAAAAATAAATAAACGAAATGAGTGAGGGAAAGGAAACAAGAACAAGACACAAAATAACATAGAAAGTAATGCAGAAGACGGGGAAAGGGATAAATGCACAGAGAAACAACAACAACAAAGAAAGAAAAAAATAAGACAAAACACGAAAAAAAAAATATATATAAATAAGAAACTATAACATAAACAGAGATAATTAATGAATAAATAAAGAGAATCAGTGCGTAGTAATATACAAGAAAATTAAATACAACCTTAGGAAGAAATAAATACCGAGAAAGAAAAAACAAAAGATACACAGCAAAGTACAAATATAAAAAAAAAATATATATATATATATATATATATATATATATATATATATATATATATATATATATATATATATATATATATATATATATATATATATATATATATATATATATATATATATATATATATATATATATATATATATATATATATATATAGAACATCAATACAGAAAAAAAAATGTTGAGAAGGAGTAAAATAAATCAAATAAAAAAAAAACATATATAAATACAAAATAGATAAATGAAAATAAAATATAGCGCAATAAAGTAAACGGAAATGATAATGCGATAAAAAAAGAAAGAAAAAAAGAAAGAAAAGAAGAAAGAAATATGCCTCACAGTAAAACCAAATGAATTCAAGGTTTTCAAGGTTAAGGTAAAAAAAAGCGAACCTTCAGCTCAAGATCCCAAAGTGTCTGTGGAGGAAGTCTTGGGATGATAAGGCGAGGCCGGGATGGGTGGAAGCTAGCCTCAGATCACCTGGCCTCATCTGTTACAACTTCCAGGTGATGGCGAGATGACAAACCTGTTCTTAGCGGCTTGGAGTGAGTGTGTGAATGAGTGAGTGAGTGAGTGAGTGAGTGAGTGAGTGAATGAGTGAGTGAGTGAGTCAGTCAGTCAGTGAGTTTGCTCGTTAGTTAATTAATTGGTTAGTGAATGAATAAGTGAGTATGTATGTCAGTTAGTAGCTGAATGAAAAGGTGGGTATGTGAATGAGTGAGAAACTGGATGAATGACTGATTAATTAACTGAATGAATGAGTAAATGAATGAGTGAGTTAGTATAAATAAATGAATGAATTAATGAATGAATAAGTGAATAAATGAATGAGTGAGTGAAGAAATGAATGAATGAACACCCACCAACAGAGAAACAGCGAAAGTGAAGTGAAGGAGAAAGGCAAGGAGACTGGCTAGTGGCTACAGGAGAAGGTGAAGGAAGCAAGGGAGGGAGGGAAGGAAGGACAGATGGCTGGATGGCTGGAGGGACGAGGGAGGGACAGGGAGCAGACAGACAGGGGGAGGCGTATTGGAAGTGGGCGGCTAAGGAGAGGCTTTCGGTCCTTCCTCATTATTGCAGCGATACCCTATAATCACTCGGACTCGCCTGCCTACCTGCCTGCTCACCTGCCCGCACGAGTTCATTAACCTGCCCACAGACGGCTTTTTTACAGGTGCGTCAACTTTCGTCTCTCCCTCACCAAGTCACATTTACTCTTCTCAAGGACGTGTGAGTTTTTACGTTTACAAAGGTGCACGAAAAATAGTCCTCTCAGGTGTGCTTCAGTGTGGTGTCTTTCGTTTCTTTGTCTGTCTGTGTCTGTGTATCTATCTGCATGTCTGTCTCTATCTGTCAGTCTGGTATCCATGTCTCTATATCTCTATCAGGTTGGCTTTGTTTCTATCAGTCAGTCTGTTTATGTCTGTCTGTCTGTCTGTCTGTGTGAGTCCTGTCTGTCTCTTTGTCTGTCTAAGTGTGTTGTCTAGCTAGGTTTATCTGTCTGCTGTTCATCTTACTCTATTCCTCGTCTGGGTATCTATGTGTCTGTCTGTCCACTATTTGTCTGCTGTCTGGATCTCTCTTTCTCTCTCTCTCTCTCTCTCTCTCTCTCTCTCTCTCTCTCTCTCTCTCTCTCTCCCTTTGTCCCCTTTTCCTCGTGGCCTTTCCTTCTGCAAAAATTTCTCCCTTACCCTTCTCACGCTTCCTTCTCTTCCTCCTTCTCCTCGCCCTGACCCCCCACGTCCCCTCCCTCCCCCCTCCGCTCCTTAAGGGTGTTGACGAAGGAGACTGACCGCTGGGAGGTGCCTTTGGACTTTGCTAAAATGCCCTTAATGTATTCCACAGCTTGAAGGGTTACGGAGGCAGTCATCAACTCCTCCTTCTCCTCCCCTTCTCTTCTTCACTCTCCTCCTCCTCGTATTTTTCTCTCGCGTACTGCTTCACATTTCTCATTGCATAATTCTCCTGATTCTTCTCCTCCCTCATTATCATCTCCCTCAGGTATTTTCTCTTAACATACTGCCTTCCTTTTCCTCCTTCATCTTCATTTGCCACAGTATTTATCACGGAATATAAACAAAGGGGAGATCGCACTGCCTTCTAGCGGCCACGCGAGGAAGTCAAAGAAAACGCGCACCCTCCCAAATAGCCCAACCAAAGTAAATGGGCCATAATTTGGTTGTGAAAGAACGTACGAGCATCGAGCTGAGAGGCGTTAACGTATGGGGAAACTTACTTAAAAAAAAAAAGACAAAAAAATAAGAGAAACTTTACGTAGTAGAAACAATATGCTTTTCTTTAGCCTTTAATGTAATGAAGGAGAAAAGAAATAGAGGAAATATTTAATTGAACGAGCGCTGAAATAGAAAATGGAAATGAGAGTGCCGTATGTCGTGGTGGTCGTGTCTTTATGCGTGTGTGTGTCAGTGTGTTTGGGGGAAGCAGACTGACGGGAAAAAGGGATGAAAAAAAAAAAAATAGGAAAGATAAAATATATACACGGGGTGGACAGAGAAATAAACAAGGAATGGTATGCACGTAAGTTATTCTCACGGGAATCCTGAAGAGTCTGTCAGGTGGAAGGAAAATTATGATGCTTGTAAAATATACGAAAAATACGTAGAGAACAGTTTTGAGTTCTTGCCCACCCACACATCCACACACATACCCACCCTTACTACTGATATCTACACTCCTCCCCACACATACACACTCTTATCCACATTGCTATACCCACCTCCCCCATAACCGTCCACATTCTTTACACCTATCCACAATGCTACAACCTCCCCTTCAGCCACACTCCACTACACCCACAGACCCACTCGCAATGAACCAGCACGACCCTTAACATACCTTCCAGCCCACACAAAGCACCCAGTACACTCACGTACCCCATACACACATCCTACACTACACCTAGAGACTCTCCTACAGCTAAAAACTTCACCACTACACCCGCACCAGACTCACAAACTTCTATCATATATCACTACACCCACAGATGTCTATTCATACGATCTTATCCTACAGTACACCCCTTCTACTCATCTACACCCAAGCACTTCACCTCTACACCCGCGCAGACTCTCCTACACCCTCGGCGCAATCAACACACTCACGTCCTCCCATCCATACACACTCCACACTCACCCCACACCCAGATTTATCGCCCACACAGTCGGCGCCGCAAAAAAACAAGTAAGGTAACTGATGAGTAAACTCGTGGCACGAAGGGGGGGAGCAAGTCTCCATGAATAAGCTATGAGGGAGCGGAGCAGGGGGCCGGCAAGAAGGGGTGACAGGGACAGGGGGCTGGGGAGAGGGTGAGCACTCAAGATCAGGCGACAGAGGGATGAGATAGAGCGAAAAAGAAGAGTGAGGGAGATGGAACGGAGGGGCTGGAGAAGCAGAGGAAAGAAAACGGGCGAGGATACGAATGTTGGAATGCAGTAAAGCACGCTGGCTGCAATAATATTAATAAAGGGAGGAACTAAGAAGGGGAGGAAAAAATGTTAGTAAAAATATATATACACATGTTCGCTGAGGAGACGCAAGGAATGTGAGATAAAGAGTAATAAAGACGCATGCGTAGACAAGAGTGAAAAAACGGATGCAGAAACAAGAAAATGAAAAAGAAGGAGAAAAGAAGAAGAAGAAGAAAAGGAAGAAGAAGAAGAAAAAGAAGAAGAAGAAGAAGAAGAAGAAGAAGAAGAAGAAGAAGAAGAAGAAGAAGAAGATAAAAACGTAGATGACAAAGACGAAAAGAACAACAACACCAAGAAAAAGAAGAAAAAAAGCTGGGGAAAAGAAGGACGAACACAAGAACAACAAAATCAACAACAACAACAAAAGAGAGCAAGAACACGAATAAAAACAAGACGAAGTGAGAGAAGCAGAAGAAGGAGAGCAAAAACGATACATGGAAACAAATAAAATAAGACTAGAGAGAGAGAGAGAGAGAGAGAGAGAGAGAGAGAGAGAGAGAGAGAGAGAGAGAGAGAGAGAGAGAGAGAGAGAGAGCGTACGATAGATATACTTCAATGATCCCTAAGACTCAAGATGAAAAGAGGAGTTGAGAGAGAGAGACAGAAAAAAAAGAAGAAGCAAGAATACAGAAAAAAGGAGAGACGTGGCGAGGCAGACCAAGTCCACTCCAGGCCGGGCTCGAGGCTATCAATCACGTCAGCGGTGTTTATCGAGGCGACCTGAGGAGGATCCCGACGAGATCCGAGGAAGCGGCGCCCGTGAGGCCACATAAGCAGGGCAAGTCCAGGGAAACGACGACTCACCTCCCCTCACTACTACTGCTGCTCTCTCTCTCTCTCTCTCTCTCTCTCTCTCTCTCTCTCTCTCTCTCTCTCTCTCTCTCTCTCTCTGTGTGTGTGTGTGTGTGTGTGTGTGTGTGTGTGTGTGTGTGTGTGTGTGTGTGTGTGTGTGTGTGAGGGATGGGAGGATGGGGGGGATGGGGAGGATAGAGAGAGAGAGAGAGAGAGAGAGAGAGAGAGAGAGAGAGAGAGAGAGAGAGAGAGAGAGAGAGAGAGAGAGAGAGAGAGAGAGAGAGAGAGAGAGAGAGAGAGAGAGAGATCAGGTATCCACTCATACTATTACTACTACTGCTGTTGCTGTTACTACTACTACAACAACAACAATTACTACTACTACTACTACTACTACTATTTCTACTGTGCTATAACTGCTACTGGTACTACGAGTGTTACAGGCTGTTGCTTCTTCTACTGCTAATACTGCTACTATTGCTACTACTACTATTCCTATTACTACTACTACTACTACTACTACTACTACTACAGTAATAATAATAATAATAGTAATAATAATAATAATAATAATAATAATAATAATAATAATAATAATAATAATAATAATAATAATAATAATAATAGTAATAATAATAGAGATAATAAGGCTAATGATAATCCAGGCACATAACTCAGCCCTTGTCTCTCTTAAAATGGGACTCCAAGGGGCGAGCAGCTGCTGGACTGTCAACACGGACGTCTAGAGTGTTGGAATTCCCCAAGCACAAACAGTAGTCGACTAAATGTTTTAACAAAGTCACCCCCGCAGCCCCGCAACCCTCCCAAACCTGAGGGAAAAAAGCACCAAAACAAAAGGTTCGTCCACACGTCCACAAAAGGCCTGAAATGTGACTACCACGTGTGTCAGCTGTAAAATAAAAAGGTGCATCTCGTGTACACAAAAACAATGACATCAGACTGGCGTGCTTTCTCAGGAAAATTATTATCGCACGCGAACAGTCAAGAGGATGGCAGCAAAACGTCTCCTGTAGATTGTGAAAGGAGAGAGAGAGAGAGAGAGAGAGAGAGAGAGAGAGAGAGAGAGAGAGAGAGAGAGAGAGAGAGAGAGAGAGAGAGAGAGAGAGAGAGAGAGAGAGAAATCAACTTATGGGTGAAGAAAAAAGAAAATTAAAATGACGAATAACAAGTATATGTTAAGTTTCAAGATGTAATAGAGAAAAAAAAAACTTTGAAACAGTACAAACTTGTATTCAGAATGTAAAACAAAGAATACATCTCCAAAATATAAAAGCAAAAGAACAAGAAGGATATACCTCTCAATTATATAAGAGAAAGAAGACACGCCAAGAAATATTCAATAATTTTTACTCCCTTCAGCCTACAAAAAAAATTTATCTACATCCAAGGCTAGAAGAAAATCGATAGATAAACAAATAAATCAAGAAATAAAGAGAGAGAGAAAAAAAAATCTAAACCAATCAATCTTCCCAGAACCTCCCAAACAACAAACAGATTGAGCAACACTACCGCCGATCAAACACGACAATGAACAACAACAGCTACGTATGAAACCTTTCCACGCGTTTACCTGGGGACAAAAGGGCCTTCGAGACACCTTCCCCACCACCACCTCCCCTGCTCCCAACACTTAGTCCTCCCACCGTTCAACAAGGGAGCCTAAAATCCAACTCCACTTTGGCCCGGAGTCGTGGGAAGGTGGCGGTACTGTGGAACCACAAAGACACCCAACCAGCACTTTGCAAAACTGCTCGGGTGATCAGGCCACTGGGGGAGGGGAGGGCGGGACAGGGAGGGGCTGCGGAGGGTAAGGGAGAAGGGTACAAGGAAGGAGATGAAGGGGAAAGGGAGAGAAGGGAGGGAAGGAGGGAGATTGGTAGAGGTGGTAGGGGACGAATGGTTTGTCTGGGTATTACGTGGAGAAGGTCAGGAGGGTGGGTGGATGGAGGTAGTGGATGGGTGGAGGCGTGAGAGGATAGAGGAAGAGGAGGAGGAGGAGGAGGAGGAGGAGGAAGGTTGCTAGGGGTGAGAGGTCGGGGCCGTATAGGATGGAGGGACGAAGGGATAGAGAGAAAAAGGAAAAGGAAGGAGAAACAGGAGGAGAAGAGGAGAGGACAGCAATGGCGGCGGCTTGGGTGAGTGCGGTTGTGGCGGCGGCGGCGGCGACGGCGGTAGTGGTGTGTGGGTGATTAAGACAGATCTTCGTGGTGTTTGTCTTTCCTCCCCAAGCGACGGACGGGGCTGTTTGAGGAGGGTCGCCCCGCCGCACCACAATAAGATACCGAGACCCACTTTTTGGGGGGCGGCCCGCGCTTGAAAGAGGGGCCGGCAGGGGGGCATAGGCAGGGGGTCGAGGTAGGGGAGCCTGGGTATAAGAGGTCGGGGGAGGGGGCGAGCAATGTTCACCGACTCGTCTAACAAACACAAAAAGACAAAGAATTCCTCCCCTCTCTTTCCTCCTCCTCCTCCTCCTCCTCCTCCTCCTCTTCCTCCTCCTCTTCCTCCTCCTCCTCCTCCTCCTCTGTCCTCATAGTTTCGGCTGTTTGAGTTAATCGTCTGCAAATTTGTTTAGCCAATCTGGTCTCTCGCGTGTCTTGTGTGTGTGTGTGTGTGTGTGTGTGTGTGTGTGTGTGTGTGTGTGTGTGTGTGTGTGTGTGTGTGTGTGTGTGTGTGTGTGTGTGTGTGTGTGTGTGTGTGTGTGTGTGTGTGTGTGTGTGTGTGTGTGTGTGTGTGTGTATATATATATATATATATATATATATATATATATATATATATATATATATATATATATATATATATATATATATATATATATATATATATATATATATATATATATATATATATATATATATATATATATATATATATATATATATATATATATATAACAATGCAATAATTACCCAGTTATTATCAAGTTGTTTCATTGTTTTATTACCTACCAGCGTCTCATTAGCAAACTGGTTACCTGATGCAAATAGACAGGTAGAAAGCAATGTAAATCAGGTGAGAGGAAAATAATTACTCAACACTGTATGCCAATTTTGTTCTGCTTCTTTGTGTATTAATTATGTTTAGCTTTGTCTGCCGCTGTGTTCTTGTCTGTCCGGATTGTTATTGCATACGTCAGTCAGTCAGTCAGCCAGTCAGTCAGCCAGTCAGCCAGTCAGTCAGTCTCTCTCTCTCTCTCTCTCTCTCTCTCTCTCTCTCTCTCTCTCTCTCTCTCTCTCTCTCTCTCTCTCTCTCTCTCTCTCTCTCCCACACGTCTGCACACTCTTAAAACTAGATTCTTTTGCACGCCTCCCACCCCATACCCTCCTCCTCCTCCCCCTTCTCCTGCTCTTCCTCCTCGTCTCCCCTTCTCCAGTAATGTGGTTAATTATGCAAATGGCATCATTAACTTTCAGATCGACCATCTAATCCGTCGAGAGAGAGAGAGAGAGAGAGAGAGAGAGAGAGAGAGAGAGAGAGAGAGAGAGAGAGAGAGAGAGAGAGAGAGAGAGAGAGAGAGAGAAGAGCCAGACAGAAAGATAAATTTAACAGACGAGATGGAGAGAGACATCATGTTTCAAGAAAGGAGAAAGAACAGTCAGAAATATATCAATGAAAATACTTGACAGGAGAGAGAGAGAGAGAGAGAGAGAGAGAGAGAGAGAGAGAGAGAGAGAGAGAGAGAGAGAGAGAGAGAGAGAGAGAGAGAGAGAGAGAGAGAGAGAGAGAGTTACATAATCATACTATATCATACTTAGTCATAAATATGAATAGTAAGAAAAAAGAGAAAAAAAAATGGACGAGGACAGAATATTATATGAAAGAATGAGAGTGAAAGACCAACGCCTTCTCTCCCCCCTCAAAAAAAAAAAAGAAAAGAAAAGAATAGCTAACAAACTGAACTTAATCTCGCCAACACTGTCATATTTGGAAAACCTTTCAAGACATGGAGCGAAAAAAAAAATAAATAAATAAAAATTTACGTATCTTCATCACGAGCCACTTGTTGTTCCTGCCACTTACCGGAATATACGAACTTAAAATTCCCTTCGTCCTGACTTACGACGTATTTTGATCTTCTTTCTAACCTGAAATTGGCTTAATCTAAAATGGCCTACCAGTGCTACTACTTCGTACAGTCACAGCCATCACCACCACCACCACCACCACCACCACTGTTACCCACGTCATCGCTGTCACTACCACTGCCACTGCTACTCCTACCGCTACCTGCTGCAACTATTTCTGCTTTAATTTCTATCATATTGAAGTGTGACATTCATTTTATATTTTCACTGTGTTATACTAAATAATATAATCACCATCACCACTACCATTACTAACAACACCGTAAAAATCACAGCCATTATTATAACCATAACAACCACCACCACCAACACCACCATTACCATCATGACATAAACTTCACTATAACAATAACCATCACCATCATCAGCACCATCATCATCACCATAATATATTTAGTTAAAAAGAAGAGAGAAATAACTTTCTTCTACCACCAACACCGCCACCACCACCATTACCGCCATCACCATAAACCTCCCAGCCATCACCATAACCACAACCACCACCACCATCATCATCACCATAAGCACCACGTCCCGGCGAGCCATAAATAAAGTAATGCATATATTTTCTTCGTTGCAAGATGCGCGGTCGCTACTTGAATGCGCCTCTTAGCGGTACACGGTGATGCGGCTTTTAAACACGGACTATGATACATGAGAGCGAGAGAGAGAGAGAGAGAGAGAGAGAGAGAGAGAGAGAGAGAGAGAGAGAGAGAGAGAGAGAGCACCCGACTCCGTTCACTCAACCAAAGATATTAAAAGCGCCAAAAAGGATATAAAGATAATTAGCAAAGCGGCACAAAAACACACGAAAAATATTCAAAACATCTTACAATCTGGGTAATTACTTCTTTTTCTCCCTATGAGCGACAGGTGACAGGTATCTCCCGTGCTCCTTTATCTCCCTCCCGCCCCTTCCCACCATCCCACCCATCTCACCCCTCTCC
>NC_087159.1:9112500-9120000 GCF_035594125.1 Scylla paramamosain
TGTGGCGTGGGAGAGCTTGGAGGTTGGCTAACGCAGGGATGCTCAAGTTTATATAAAAACCTCCTGTTTATCAGCGCCCCTTCCTCCCTCCCCTCGCTCCTCGCCTCCTTGCCTCCCCTGCACACAATGCTCGGCCAGGCCCCCGACAGGTCCTAATTTCCCCCTCCGAGAATCGTGGCGAAAAACACAGAGTCGTTCACATTAACACACACGCCCTTTTGCTTGGGTTCGGAGGCCGCCTATGCCCTAGTCTCCGCACATCACCCGCCCAAGGTACTCCCGCACGCTATAGAACCCGTGCCCTTGTCGCCCGTACCCGGCCCCGGCATACCAGCTGAAGCCCGGCCGTAGGTGATTGAATAAAATACCTCGCCGTGTCCGAAACCCCGCCGCTCCAGCCCTCCCTGCCTTAATTACCGCACGCTCCACCTGGGCGAAACATGGCCTCTCCCACTCTTCCCCTCGTGACCCTCCTCCCCCAATGCAGGTGGTGGGGAAGGGTTGAGGCGAAAGAGGGGAAGGATATTTTTCAAGGGAGTGCTTACTTGGGGGTTTGAACGCGAGAGAGAAGTCCTCTGGGATGCTGGGAAGGGGACGAGAGACAAGGAGGAGTAGAAGGAGGAGGACGAGAGGGAGGGGGGTCACCTGTCCGGCGGCGGCCACAGGTGTCAAGGCCAGAGGAGGTTCCCACGAGTCCCTTCGCTGCCCAGCCTCTGTTTACCTTCCAGTTTACAATGCTATGAGGCGATGGCGGAGGCGCTGCAGGCCGCCTCGTGCCTCCCCCTACCCCCTTCCTGGTGCTCTGTGCTGCGTCAAGAGTGTGGCTGTTGCTCCTACTGCTACAACTCCTCCTCCTCCTCCTCCTCCTCCTCCTCCTCCTCCTCCTCCTACTACTACTACTACTACTACTACTACTGTTACTACGAATGCTACTCTTACAGATTTCTTTTTCTTTTTCGTCCTCTTTCCCCTCCATTTCCTAATGAACCTCCTCTTTCCTGTCTTGTTTATAGTTTTCTTATCTATTATCCATGGAAATTGGGTTCCCTTTCGAAACCAAATACCATTTCTCTCTCCGTCTCTCTCTCTCTCTCTCTCTCTCTCTCTCTCTCTCTCTCTCTCTCTCTCTCTCTCTCTCTCTGTTCATAAATTCTTTGAGATAAGTATTTTCTGTCCAGTTTGAGTTTCCGGGAGGAGGAGGAGGAGGAGGAGGAAGAGGAGGAGGAGGAGGAGGAGGAGGAGGAGGAGGAGGAGGAGGAGGAGGAGGAATACAAATGAATACAAAGGAAAGCCAAACAGCAACAGACCTTTTGGTCCTTGCAAAGCTGTTTGGTAACTACTTCTAACTAGCTACAGTGAAGAGAGACAGGACTGGAGGAGGAGGAGGAGGAAGAGGAGGAGGAGGAGAAGGAGGAGGAGGAGGAGGAGGAGGAGGAAGAGGAGGAGGAGACTTAGGTATTTATGGTCAATATAGGCACTGCGGATAGGCTACTCTTTTCCCCATTGCTGTGCGGCGATTACGTGTACTACTTGTCTGTCTGCCTACCTGCCGCGTCCTCACCTTGCTCAATAGAAACCCTCCCGAGCACACCACACCTGTCCCTCGCAATACACCTGTGCTGGCCGTGACCTTGAAGACTGCAGGTGTGTGTATGTATGTGTGTGTGCGAGTTGCAAGATCTGTCTGTCTGTCTGTCTATCTGTGTGTTCATCTTTACTATCCTAACTAGTTCTCTTACTTTCGATTTGTGTAGCTTATCACACACAAACACCCTCGTATGAAGCAAGAGGTATGCTGCTGCTGTTGATTTTTGTAATTTTTTTTTTTGTTCCTTTGCGTTCTCCATAACATTCCCAAAACAATAATTTCGCACACGTCTTCACCATCAATTAAAAACCCCCTTGAGTTATCAATTTTCAGCACAGCATAAGCGTGGGATTGAAGTTTTGGAGGAGGAGGAGGAGGAGGAGGAGGAGGAGGAGGAGGAGGAGGAGGAGGAGGAGGAGGAAGCGCAAGAAGAGGAAGAAGAAGGGGAACGAAAGGAATGAAAGGGGGAGTAAAAACGGTTTGAAGACTGGCCGTGCAATATTCAAACTCTAGAATCTGATTGGCTGGCTGGCTTGGTGGTGGTGGTGGTGGTGGTGGTGGGTGGATGGGTATGTGGATGGTTGGTTTGAAGATATGAATGTATGGAGAGAGAGAGAGAGAGAGAGAGAGAGAGAGAGAGAGAGAGAGAGAGAGAGAGAGAGAGAGAGAGAGAGAGAGAGAGAGAGAGAGAGAGAGAGAGAGAGAGAGAGAGAGAGAGAGAGAGAGAGAGAGAACATTGAACATTTGAACATTGAACATTTATTTATAGCCATTTCATACATTGTATATTTATATTCCATAAATTTTTTATTATGGCTAGCCATTTTTTAAGCGTAAGCTTTTCAGGCAAAGAGAGAGAGAGAGAGAGAGAGAGAGAGAGAGAATGTGGAGTAGGGGACAGAAGGAGGATGAAAGTAAAGAAGGTGCCAGTGAATGGGCAGAAAGAAAGTGATGGTGATGATAGTGATGCGGTGATGAAGATGCTGTAGTAGTAGTAGTAGTAGTAGTAGTAGTAGTAGTAGTTGTTGTTGTTGTTGTTGTTGTTGTTGTCGGTGGTCGTGGTGGTGGTGACCATGATGGTGAGGACATAATATGTAATGATGGTGATAATAGTGGCGGTAATGATAGTAGTAATGACGGTGGTAATGATGGTGGTAATGATGGTAGGATGATGGTGACCGCGATAGTGGTGATGGTGATGATTGAGTAAAATTAACCTACAGATGGAAAAAAATCTTACATGGAAATCTCTCTCTCTCTCTCTCTCTCTCTCTCTCTCTCTCTCTCTCTCTCTCTCTCTCTCTCTCTCTCTCTCACACACACACACACACACCGGTAAATGACCTTTCAAGGCCATGTATGACCATAGGTGAGGGTCAAGGTGAAGGGGAGGGTAGGGAGAAAGGGAGGCAGAGAGGGGGGCAGGAGAAGGAGGGAAAGGGAAGAGGAGCAGGGAAGAGGCAGGACGTGGGGGAGAGTATGGAATGAGGGGCGGCAGGTGGAGCATATAGAAACAATGGACGTTAACACAGCACATGGAGGAAGCGTAGGTGGAAGGTGGAGGCGAGGGTGGACTATGGCAAGGAGGAAGAGTGAAAATGAGAAATGGTGGATGGGGAATGAAACACGTGGGGGTAAGAAAGGAAGTGTGGAATCAGAGAGAGAGAGAGAGAGAGAGAGAGAGAGAGAGAGAGAGAGAGAGAGAGAGAGAGAGAGAGAGAGAGAGAGAGAGAGAGAGAGAGAGAGAGAGAGAGAAGATGGTGGACGATGGACGGGTGGAGCAGTTGAAAGGAATGTGAACGCGGGGGGGGGGGGTGCTGGACTGAAAAATGGCAAAACGGAAGGAATGGTAGAGAGAGAGAGAGAGAGAGAGAGAGAGAGAGAGAGAGAGAGAGAGAGAGAGAGAGAGAGAGAGAGAGAGAGAGAGAGAGAGAGCGCTAGTGACCGAGAAATATGTTGAAATGGCATAGCAAGTTTCAACTAAGCGTTATTATTACAGGGTGTTGATGGCAGGGGAAGGGTGGACGGGGTGGCCTGCAGGGGAGCCACGTCTACAGGAGGAGAAGGAGGAGGAGGAGGAGGAGGAGGAGGAGGAAAAGGAAGAAGTTACGTGAACGGATGTGAGGCGCCCCATAATCACCCTGTTCACCTTATTTTTGCCAGTTAAAACACTAATTATGGGTGTTATCTGGCAGGGACCCGCCGGACCAGTGCCCAAGTGAACGCCATACTGGTGGTGGTGATGGTGGTGGTAGTGATGGTGACAATGGGAGAGATCACGTGGTATTCAAGTGTCATTAGTATTAGTATTGGTGGTGGTGGTGGTGGTGGTGATGGTGGCAGTAGAAATAGTAGTAGTAGTAGTAGTAGTAGCAGTAGAATTGGTGGTGGTGGTAGTAGTAGTAGTAGTAGTAGTAGTAGTAGTAGTAGTAGTAGTAGTAGTAGCCGAGGAACAAGAAGAACAAGAAGATGAAGAACAAGATCAAGAAAGAACACGAAAAACAAGAACAAGAAGAACAAGATGATTCACAAGTCCTGTCCATCTCAAACAAGGATATCTACTCAACAACCGTACTACAAATACCGCACAATAAACTACGTGTGGAAGAACAGCACAGAACACAGAAGAAGATTCATTTATTTACCTTCATAAGTTGTTCCTTTCCTACCGGCACCGCGGCGTAGTTGTGTGGCTTCAGATGCGGTTCCCTGGGGAAATACAGGTGTGTAATTAGTTCCATGTGTGTGCTGGAGTAGTAGTAGTAGTAGTAGTAGTAGTAGTAGTAGTAGTAGTAGTAGTACCAGCATTCCCCTTAAAGCTGCAGCTCATGATCTATCTTCCATTTGCAACACTAAGCTGAAGAGTACGTAACCTTCCCACAGAGGACGCGTCTAGTTAAGTGCTGTACTCCTACGTGTCAGTGTTCGACAAGGCCCTGCTCGCCCCGCCGCCCTGCTTCTCATGACATACAATCATCCGAACAGCTGAACCCTGCGTAGCTTACTGATTATGAACCATGACACATAACCTTGAAAACTGCGTCACCACTACCATAAATATTTTCTCCAAGTAACTAAGTCAAAGACCTCTAGATTCGAATCCTGATACATACATTTAGCAGACCAGAGAATCTTCACCAGTTCACCACCTCCACCTACTACTTCAGGACGGTTTTGTTGTGTTGTGGTGGTGATGGTGGTGGTGAAGGCAGGAGAGGTAAAGGTGGTGATTAACGTGATTGGCTATAGACGAGGTAACGCTAGGGAGGGTTTCATTAATAGTGATGATAGGTGTTGTATTGTTTATACTTATGGTAGTTACTGATAGAGGAATGATATGATTCTCTCTCTCTCTCTCTCTCTCTCTCTCTCTCTCTCTCTCTCTCTCTCTCTCTCTCTCTCTCTCTCTCTCTCTCTCTCTCTCTCTTACCATAACACTGCATTCCAGTCACCACCACACTCGCCAGCCACACCCACGACCACGCCCACTGCCACACCCCTTACGTTCCTCCTCGTAGGCCCCACCTCACCCGCACCATAACCTTCCCTACATACTACAGCTTCCTCCCACCAGTTTACCCCACAAACAGGTCCCATTACTGCCTATAATTGGCCGTAACATGGGGCCGGACTAGGACGGGTGAGGAATGGAAGGAGGGGAATGGGACAGGTGGTTTTAAGGAATGGAGAAGGTCGTGGAATAGTAGATAGGACAGTAGTAAGAATATAGGCTTGATGGGTTGATAGTTCTGGAATGGGGCTAGGTGTCTGTTGGTTACGTTTTCAAGAGCAGAGGCTGGATAATGCTTGAGATGGGTTAGGAGTTAAGGAGAGATAGATAGTCTGGTTGATGGAATTAAGAAGGCAACAAAAGCAATGACTGGAAAGTGCTGATAGGAAGAAAAGGAAGGAGTGAAAAATGGCGTATACAAACAGAAACAACAGTGCCTAATGGAAGGGAATGAAGGAAGACAAGGGGAAAGGAGGAAAAGATGAGGAAATGATGAAATGAGGAGAGGTGGAATAGGGAAACGTTAAACAAGGAAAGGAGGATGAGAAAGATAAGGAAGGAAAGAAAGATAAGGAAGGAAAGAAAGAAAGAAGGAAAAAACATGAAGGGAAATAAGGAAGGTATGAATGAAAATAAAAGGGGATAAGAAAAGAGAGGATTTTGAAAAGATGAGGCGAAAGCAAAGGATGGTGAGAGGAAAGGAATGTAAGAAAGAAGGAAATACAGAAGATAAGAGAAAACAAGGAAAAAATGAATGAAAAAAATACAGAAGAGAAGAGGGAGGATTGCAATGATGTGGTGAAAGGAAAGGAGAGAAGAAAGAAGGGAATCAAGAAACAGAAATAAGGCAAAGGAAAATGAAGAAGAGAAAAAAATAAAACCAGAAGAAATTAAAGAATAGAAAGACGAGAAAAAGAAAATGAAGGAAAAAGAAAATAAGTAAAGTAGGGAAGAAATGGAAAACTAACAGAAAGAAGGGAAGACATGGGAAAAGGGATGATAAAAAGGAAGGACAGAGAAGAAGAGGTAACAGTGGACAAGGTTATAGGTTATAGGGAGGATGTGGGTAGTCATGATGCAACTTCCTGTGACTAGAAGACGGGTGGGACGAGAAGGGAATAAAGGAGCAATGAGGAAGGTGGGAGGAGGATATTGGAGAGGACAGAAGAGGGATGGGAAGAGAAGGGAAGAAAGGGGAAGGAGAAGGAGGAGGATAAGGAGTGATACGGAAGGTGCGGGGGACAAGGAAAGAGGAGGGAAGGAAGGAGTGATGGAGGGACATGGAAGGTGGGAAAGGGACAGGAAGAGGAGCGAAGGAGTGATAAGGAAGGTGAAAGAAAGATACTGAAGAAGATTGAGTAAACTAGATGAGCTTCTGGTGATGTTTGGTCTCTCTCTCTCTCTCTCTCTCTCTCTCTCTCTCTCTCTCTCTCTCTCTCTCTCTCTCTCTCTCTCTCTCTCTCTCTCTCTCTGTGTGTGTGTGTGTGTGTGTGTGTGTATTTGGCCGGCATCAGTCTGTTTTCCTAATTCTAGTAATTCTAGTAATATTCACTCCAGTAATGTGTATATACTGCTTGCATTTTTTTCTTTAGCGGCAGCAGCAGCAGCTAAACCACCACCACCACCATCACCAACAACAACAACAACAACAACAACAACAGCACTGCCAACACTTCCACCACTAGCACTGCCACCAGACGCCCACATTCCAGCACCACCACCACCACCACCACCAACAACAACATCCTTCCCCACCATCATCACCAATAACATCACCACCAATAATACGAACATAGAAACAAACATCCCCACTAACCAACAGAAAAAAAATAAGAGTAAGAAGAAGAAAAGAAAAAGAAGAAAAAAAAGAAGACAAAAATAAAAACATGAAAAAGAAGAAAAAAAATTCCCTCCTCCCTACCACCACCACCACCACCACCACCACCACTACCACCACCACCGCCGCCGCCGCTGGCAGTACCACAATATATTTTTTGCTACTGATAAAGAGATAGAAAATAAAAACAAAAATAAAAACCCAGAAACCTGAAATAGATTGACTGAACGAACGATTGGCGATATTAGTTTTTTCTATGATTTAATTGCTTACGAGAGAGAGAGAGAGAGAGAGAGAGAGAGAGAGAGAGAGAGAGAGAGAGAGAGAGAGAGAGAGAGAGAGAGAGAGAGAGAGAGAGAGAGAGAGAGAGAGAGGACAAGAAGCGTGGCCTGGGGGGAAGGGAGGGAGAGAGGGAGTCATCAGAGGCCTGAGGTGACAGCATAATTATTACGAGTCTGAAAGATTACATGGAATATGAACAGATTTTTCCATCTTTCACCACCTAAATGGACGGACACACACACACACACACACACACACACACACACACACACACACACACAC
>NC_087159.1:9130000-9135000 GCF_035594125.1 Scylla paramamosain
AAGGTCGAGTGAGGAAGATGTAAAAAGTGACAGTTTTGATGGATTACGAAAGATGTGAAACACACACACACACACACACACACACACACACACACACACACACACACACACACACACACACACACACACACACACACACACACACACACACACACACACACACACACACACACACACACACACACACACACACACACACACACACGCAAAAGAATAACACCGAAAGAGAGAGAGAGAGAGAGAGAGAGAGAGAGAGAGAGAGAGAGAGAGAGAGAGAGAGAGAGAGAGAGAGAGAGAGAGAGAGAGAGAGAGAGAGAGAGAGAGAGAGAGAGAGAGAGAGAGAGAGAGAGAGAGAGAGAGACCCACATAAACCATAAGCATACCCAATATTTTCATGAAACCAAAACTTTCCTCAATAATAAAATAATCTACTATAAAACCAACCCAGACTCGGCCACGAAGAGCCCCGGGATGCAGCGAGTGACCAATCACCTCCTCGGCTCGACCATGTATGTGTGACGTCACCACTCCACACCAATCTGCAGCCTCACCTCATGATGTCACCACGTTATCTTACCAATAGGCTCGTCCCTCTCCTATGACGTCACCAGCAGGAATAAACAGAAAACGGGTTAGTCCTGTAATGGGAAGTTGTGGATCTCTGCAACACCTTGAAGTAAAGATATCGAAGCGCATATTTCCGCATTAACAAACAGATCTGTCGTGATAAGCGTCCCTCAGCACACGTACCCGAGGCATATACGGGCATACCATCACAGGAATGTATAATATTGACATTCCGCGAGGCTGCAACAGCGCCTATGCATATATACACTCGAAACACACACACACACACACACACACACACACACACACACACACACACACACACACACACACACACACACACACACACACACACACACATATACGTATATACATACACAGAAATCACCGCCACGGACTCGTGCTGAAAACTGCTCTTTAACTCCGTCCCTAAATGCTCTCTCTCTCTCTCTCTCTCTCTCTCTCTCTCTCTCTCTCTCTCTCTCTCTCTCTCTCTCTCTCTCTCTCTCTCTCTCTCTCTCTCTCTCTCTCTCTCTCACTCACTCACTCACACACACACACACACACACACACACACACACACACACACACACACACACACACACACACACACACACACACACACACACACACACACACACACACACACACACGCACGCACACACATCATTAAAGGGACGTCCCTCGCTCTCTTCGAAAGGCGCCATATCCTCTCAAGGGCGTGGGCGAGTCTCGTGACGCCCATGGAAGGCTGGCGTGGGCGTGGAGGAGGAGGAGGAGGAGGAGGAGGAGGAGGAGGAGGAGGAGGAGGAGGAGGAGATATTAGTAAGGGCGTAGGTGAGTGGTGATGGCTTGTTGTGTGTGTGTGTGTGTGTGTGTGTGTGTGTGTGTGTGTGTGTGTGTGTGTGTGTGTGTGTGTGTGTGTGTGTGTGTGTGTGTGTGTGTGTGTGTGTGTGTGTGTGTGTGTGTGTGTGTGTGTGTGTGTGTGTGTGTGTGTGTGTGTGCACAAGATTTTACGTTTCTTCCTTTTCTCCTTCCTTCTTGTTCTAATCCTCCTTCTCCTCCTCCTCCTCCACCACTTCTTCCACCATCTCCTCCTTATCTCCATCACCACCACAACGACCACCACCACCACCCTCCCTCACCATCAACATACGATGTCTTTTCAGGTAAATTTATCACTGCGGCAAAAAAATGAGGCCAGAGTAACAGACGAGGGAGGCGAGGGAGGGAGTGAGGGAGGGAGTGTAGCCTTCTCTCCTTCAGTGTTGACCGCATCCTTCCCTGCCGCCTCCCCACACACCTGTCATTATCGATGTCTGCTTCACCCACTACCTGTCCGCCACCTTAATGGGCAGACTTCCTTGTGGTGCCTCGGCAAAACACGCTCTGCCCTTTAAACTCTTTTTTCCTTTCAAATTCAATGTTACGGGGGACGTCTGGGATTCTGGTCTGTGTGTGTGTGTGTGTGTGTGTGTGTGTGTGTGTGTGTGTGTGTGTGTGTGTGTGTGTGTGTGTGTGTGTGTGTGTGTGTGTGTGTGTGTGTGTGTGTGTGTGTGTGTGTGTGTGTGTGTGTGTGTGTGTGTGTGTGTGTGTGTGTGTGTGTGTGTGTGTGTGTGTGTGTGTGTGTGTGTGTGTGTGTGTGTGTGTGTGTGTGTGTGTGTGTGTGTGTGATGGAGGGTGATAGCAAAGTACTAATCCCTTGGACTCTTGAAGGACGCAATTTGCACACAGAGAAGAGGACTCGGATCACATGCCGGACCGCTCTCTGCTTCACAACTCCCTCCTCTCCTACCATCCCTATTCCTTTGCCCTCCTCCCTTTCCCCTGCTGGCTCTCTTTCAACATACCAATGCATCTGTGGAGGGACCAACAAACAACAACAAAATCAATAAAAAAAAAAACACAGCAAGTGCAACAATAACAAATAACAACAGGAGGGTGATGATGAAAATTGAAACCTCCCAGAGAGTAAGCAAATAAATGTAAACGAGTAAAAAAACACGAACGGTACAGCACCAGCAGGACATCCCAGCAGGAGGTTGATTGAGCAGGCTGCTGTCAGGAGAGTACATCAGGAGGAAGAGAAGAAAGAGGAGAGAAAAAGAAGAGAGCAGGATAATCGTGGTCCGCTGCAGGAAGGTATTGCATCCCCCCTCTACTACTCCCTCTCGGCGCCGCTAAATACCACAGTGATCACCCCTACTCTGATGCCTTCTTATCTCGCCACCTCCGCGCCACCCCGCCCTGCCTAGAGGGTGACGGGGGAAGGCAGGTCGGGCGGTGGTAGGGGAAGGGTGTATGGGCCGCGAGGATGGTAGGAAAGGGGTGGCTGGGTGGGAGGGAGGGAGCGTGTAGGTGGCGGGAGGTAGTGAAGTGAGGTGGATAGTAACCGTAGACTTAATTTGCGCTGATGTGTGCCGTTTTTTTTTTTTTTTTCTGAATAAAGTTTTTTTTCTGATGCGTTTTAGGTCTCCTTGTCTAGCGTTTATCTCTGTCTGTCAGTTTCTCTGCCTATGTCTTTCCATCTACATGTCAATATGTCTGTTTGTATCTCTCTCTCTCTCTCTCTCTCTCTCTCTCTCTCTCTCTCTCTCTCTCTCTCTCTCTCTCTCTCTCTCTCTCTCTCTCTCTCTCTCTCTCTCTCTCTCTCTCTCTCTCTCTCTCTCTCTCTCTCTCTCTCTCTCTCTCTCTCTATATATATATATATATATATATATATATATATATATATATATCAGTGGCCGTTAGCAGGTGAAGGTATAGGAGTGAGGGGAGTGACTCAGGTGTGCGAGCAGGTAATCTGAGGTACAAAGATAGGTTCCATTTGGCAGGATATCCCCTCACCTGCCGACACTCGCTATCGACGTGAAGGTCAACCATGAGTCGGGGAATGAACTGAGAGAGGGAGGATGTTGGACGATCGGTGGGGAGGGACGGCATGGGGGCGGAGGGAGGTCACGCTGATAGTGATGCCCGAGTGACAGGTAGACAGGTAAACAGATAAGTCTGGCAGAGATATCAGTTTTGCTGTGGCGGTGTGTGTGTGTGTGTGTGTGTGTGTGTGTGTGTGTGTGTGTGTGTGTGTGTGTGTGTGTGTGTGTGTGTGTGTGTGTGTGTGTGTGTGTGTGTGTGTGTGTGTGTGTGTGTGTGTGTGTGTGTGTGTGTATCTCTTTGTCAGTCAGTCAGTCAGTTTATCCGTCTCTCTCTCTCTCTCTCTCTCTCTCTCTCTCTCTCTCTCTCTCTCTCTCTCTCTCTCTCTCTCTCTCTCTCTCTCTCTCTCTCTCTCTCTCTCTCTCTCTCTCTCTCTCTCTCTCTCTCTCTCTCTCTCTCTCTCTCTTACTCCTCAAGTACAGACACACACACACACACACACACACACACACACACACACACACACACACACACACACACACACACACACACACACACACACAACATGAATGAACACCGACAACACGACAATGCCACAAAAAATCCTTTACACTTAAATTGGAGTCAACCATTTTTTGTGTGAGTCCTCTTCCCCCCGACCTTTCATAGTACTCAAAATTTCTGCCACGTCTCCGGTCTCCTCTTCTATAATGATCGATAATCTAAAGAATCCGTGTAATTACCGGCCATAAAGTGAGGGAGAGAGGGAGGGAGGCAGCCAGTCCATAAGCTCTGTCTGTCTCGGATAATCTCATAGTATTACCAAATTTATCGGGTTTACAAAGACCTAAGTACTATGATCCACACCCAGACCATCTTAGACCTCTGATATACACCTCCCAGCCCCCACACCAGACCCAGTGTAATCCCTCCCCCATCACACTGCCTACACTCCCTCACCCTCCGCCCACACTCAATACACCCTCTCTTTATCTGCCGCTCAGGTGTTATTAAGTTTAAGTATTTACTCTCGTTGCTGAGACCAATTAGTGCATTCGTGTTTTCTGGCTGTGGTGTGCGAGTGCTCTGATCCGCGCGTGTGGGTGTGGCGAGCTGGGTTTTTTGGGCTGGCAGGTTGGTGATTGTGAGTGGTTCGAGTCACGCAGGTGTATCGAAGACCTATCCTTTTATCTCTGTCTCTCTCTCTCTCTCTCTCTCTCTCTCTCTCTCTCTCTCTCTCTCTCTCTCTCTCTCTCTCTCTCTCTCTCTCTCTCTCTCTCTCTCTCTCTCTCTCTCTCTCTCTCTCTCTCTCTCTCTCTCTCCAGGCCTCCACACATGTCCTTTAGAACCAATAGGAACACTTACCATGCATACACACACACACACACACACACACACACACACACACACACACACACACACACACACACACACACACACACAGCCAGTGCACCTACACATCCGCATCTCTGGGTGGGACAAATACCATGCATTACCAGCACAGCGCCAGGCACACTCCGAGGTGCTATCAGTGTAATCAAAGCGGGCTCACGTCATCC
>NC_087159.1:9142500-9162500 GCF_035594125.1 Scylla paramamosain
GCAGACAAGCAGACACACACACACATTAACATCTATCACTCCTTAGCAACTGTGTGTATTTGTGTGCCGCCGCATCACACTCACCAATAATAAAGACCCTTCACATTCTTCCCCTTCAAAGAAATACTCCCTTCTCCTCCTCTTTCTCCTCCTCCTCCGCCTCTATCGAAGCACTTTCCACTCTAAACCAACCGCACCACAACCTCACCCACCTCCTTCCACCCCACACCCTCAATCCCCCGCTACCCAACACTCCTCCCCCTTCTTCTACCTAGCCAGCCACGTCATCCCTTCAACTAACAAAGGTGCTCATTAATCCCTTACCATACTTCACTACTACAGCGTCGCCGGCTATGAAAACGTCCATCTAACGACATATTAATTGCTCTTACGGTGAAGCTCAGGTGTGTGGAGAATTTTTGCAGGTGACAGGTATAGTGGGTGAAGGTGTCAGGAAAAGAGGGTTTGTGGAGAGTGGATAGGAGAGTGTTGAAGAAATACTAAGGGTGGGTCACAAGGGGAAGAAAGGGGAGAGGGGTACGGGGAGGGAGGTGTAGGGATAGATGGAGGGATGGTGGCAGCAAGGGAGAAGGGGAGAGGGAGGGAGGAGCAAGAGAGAGAGAGAGAGAGAGAGAGAGAGAGAGAGAGAGAGAGAGAGAGAGAGAGAGAGAGAGAGAGAGAGAGAGAGAGAGAGAGAGAGAGAGAGAGAGAGAGAGAGAGAGAGAGAGAGAGAGAGAGAGAGAGAGAGAGAGAGAGAGAGAGAGAGAGAGAGAATCAGCTATACAGACAGACAGTCGCACAGACAAAGCACACAAAGACAGAAAACAACACAAAGACAGGAAAAAAAAACAGAAAAACAGATAGATAGCCAAAAAAACACTAACAAAAGCAAACACACACACACACACACACACACACACACACACACACACACACACACACACACACACACACACACACACACGAGAGAGAGAGAGAGAGAGAGAGAGAGAGAGAGAGAGAGAGAGAGAGAGAGAGAGAGAGAGAGAGAGAGAGAGAGAGAGAGAGAGAGAGAGAGAGAGAGAGAGAGAGAGAGAGGTGCTTCCCCCAAGGATGAATGAAGGGAAGAGTATGATAGAAGCAAAGGACTTTAGGCGAGGAGAAGCACAGTGTGGAGGGCGTCAGGGAGCAGGGGGTGGGGGAGGAGAGGGGTGAGGGTGTCTGGGGGAGTCGGGAAAGGGGGCAGGGATGAAGGAAGGAACGCGATACCCTCTGAGCGTGACACAGAAGGATGGTCGCCCGTGACATCCGCCACCTCTAATCCCATTCATGCCTGAGAGATAGGAGAGAGAGAGAGAGAGAGAGAGAGAGAGAGAGAGAGAGAGAGAGAGAGAGAGAGAGAGAGAGAGAGAGAGAGAGAGAGAGAGAGAGAGAGAGAGAGAGAGAGAGAGAGAGAGAGAGAGAGAGAGAGAGAGAGAGAGAGAGAGAGAATGCAAAAAGGTACAGACAGGCAGACATATAGACAGACATAAGAGATTATAGACAGACAGATACAAACAGTACAAACAAACAGGCGGAAAGGCAGACAGACACAAACAGAAACAGACAGACAGACAGATATGTAGACAGGAAGAAAGGCAGACAAACAGATAGAAAGATAGACAGAAGAGAGTATAAATAGAGAGACAGACAGAGAGGCAGGAGAGAGAATAGGCAGACAGAAACAAAACAGTACGGCAAAAACAGATAAAGACAGAGAAAAACAAGCAGGCAGATAAGCAGGCAGACAGACAGACAGGCAAGCAGGCAGGCAGGCAGGCAGGCAGGCAGAGAAAGCATACGATGCGAAGATAAAGGAAGGAAGTGAAAGGAAGGAAGGAAGGAATTAAGGCAGAGGGAATGAAGGAAGGATGGATGGATGAATGGAAAGAAGGAACGGAACGAGAGAGAAAGTGAAAGGAAGGAAGAAAAAAAGAAGGATGGAATAAATGAAGGAAGGAAGGAAGGAAGGAATTAAGGTAGAGAAAAGAAAGGAAAAGAGAATGGAAAGATACGTAGATGGAGAGAAAGAGAGGGAGGGAGGGAGGAAGGACGGGAGGAAAGAAAG
This sequence comes from Scylla paramamosain, assembly GCF_035594125.1. Lineage (NCBI taxonomy): Eukaryota > Metazoa > Arthropoda > Malacostraca > Decapoda > Portunidae > Scylla > Scylla paramamosain. The sequence goes on from NC_087159.1 coordinate 9,144,587, forward strand.
AAGAAGAACAGAGGAAAGATATCTAAATACAAATGAAAAAATGAAGAAAGGCAAGAAAGAAGAGAAAAAAAGGAAGGCGAAATGTGATATGGAGAGAGAAAGGAAGAAAAAGAAAAAGAAGAAAGGAAGGAAGGAAGGAAGGAAGGAAGGAAGGAAGGAAGGAAGGAAGGAAGGAAGGAAGGAAGGATGGCAAAAATGGATGCATGAAAGAAGAAAGGGAAAGATTATGTGAAGACGCAAAAGAAAGAAGAAAGACAAAACGAAAGGAATAAGGAAGAAAGGAAAGAAAAAAAGAAAAAAAGAAAAAGGAAAAGAAGGAAAGAAAGCACATGAAGAAAGGGGAAGAAACTAAAAAAAGGAGAAATAAAGACAAAAAGGAGAAAAGGAAAGAAGTAAAGACAAAAAGAAGAAAAAAGGAAAGAAAGAAAAATAGAAAGAAAGAAAAAGAAATGGAAGAAAGGAAAAGGAAAGAAAAAAGGAAGAATGAAAAGGAAAGGAGAAATGAAGAGAGGAAGAAATGAAAGAGGGAAAGAAAGAAAGAAAGAAAGAAAGAAAGAAAGAAAGGAAAAAAGAAAGAAAAGAAAAGGCAAAGAAAAAGCGAAGTAACGAAGGAAGGAGAGGAGAAATAATTAAATAAATAAAGTAAGAAAGAAAAAACGAGGGAAGGAAGAACAAAACTAGAGCAAGAAGGAAATATAAATAAGCCAGACACAAAGAAAGGAAAGAATAAGAAAAACAATAAGTAAAACACATGATTAGACAAAGTGAAGAGAGGATAGGGCAAGGAGAACCGGAGACTCGCAGAGAGAGAGAGAGAGAGAGAGAGAGAGAGAGAGAGAGAGAGAGAGAAAGCGACCATCTCTTTAGTAGTAGCATTAAGTGGGTAATGCCCCCCTCCCCAGTGGCTGCCTAGCTGGGACCGACCCTCTAAAGAGTTGGGGTACAGAATTAAGGATTAAGAATGCGCAAGACCCCGACGTGTGTCATCACCATGGAATGTATTGTGTGTGTGTGTGTGTGTGTGTGTGTCCGTTGAGTCACTGTAGTATGTATGAGAGAGAGAGAGAGAGAGAGAGAGAGAGAGAGAGAGAGAGAGAGAGAGAGAGAGAGAGAGAGAGAGAGAGAGAGAGAGAGAGAGAGAGAGAGAGAGAGAGAGAGAGAGAGAGAGAGAGAGAGAGAGAGAGAGAGAGAGAGAGAGAGAGAGAGAGAGAGAGAGAGAGAGAGAGAGAGGTCGAAAGGAAAAGAAAGGAAGGACATGAGGGAAGGAGGAGGAGGAGGAGGGGGAAGGATAGGGAATGGAGAGAGAGAGAGAGAGAGAGAGAGAGAGAGAGAGAGAGAGAGAGAGAGAGAGAGAGAGAGAGAGAGAGAGAGAGAGAGAGAGAGAGAGAGAGAGAGAGAGAGAGAGAGAGGCAGCCGCGGTCAGAGAGGGCTGGCTTCTCAGATCGTTGAGTCACGCACACATTTACATATCAATGGATCCTCCTGCAAATGCAATATGCTGAAGTCAGCCTGATACTTCGTCACATAAATAATTGCTTCTGTAGAGCCGACCGTGAGTTTGCGCTCCCTCTAACTTTTTTTTCGACCCCCCTCTACCAAACACTCCCCAAACACGCACCCCCTACCCAACTATTCCCCCCACCATAACGTCACCCCCTCCCCATGTCCAGTCTCCCCAACCGTCTCACCCCCTCTTCAAAGCTCCACCCATTCTTCGTCCGCCCCTCCACCTCTTTCTTTCTCTCCAACATACTACTGAACGTATCTCCTTCTCTCCTTCTCTTTCTCTCTCTCTCTCTTTCTCTCCACCTTCTCCCCTTTCCTTTCCTCCTCCTCTTTCAAAGCTATCTATTTATGATTCTATTTTATCCCTTACAACGTTCCCTCGACATGAAAAAAAAAGTGACATGAGGAAGAAGAGAAAGAATAGATAAGCCGAGAAGAAGAAGAAGAAGAAGAAGAAGAAGGAGAAGAAGAAGAAGAAAAAGAAGAAGAAGAAGAAGAAGAAGAAGAAGAAGAAGAAGAAGAAGAAGAAGAAGAAGAAGAAGAAGAAGAAGAAGAAGAAGAAAAAAAAAAGACAATAAAGAGGAGGAGGAGGAAGAGGAGGAGGAGGAGGAGGAGGAGGAGGAGGAGGAGGAGGAGGAGGAGGAGGAGGAGGAGGGGGGAGGATTACGTAGGCCAGCAAATGGCAACTGACCTTCTTGTCCTTGCGAGGCTGTTTAGTTGAGATCACATTTTAACTCATTATTTAGTGAAGAAATAGAACTGCAGCAGACGGAGGAGGAGGAGGAGGAGGAGGAGGAACATGAAGGAAGAAGAGAAACACTGCAAGGTGGTGCTGAAGAAGAAAAAGTATAATCACAAGTGTTCGTACGAGTATAAAGGAAAAAAAAAAGGCAAAGCAAGTGAAGGAAAAAACAGGACAAGGAGAAGAGAAGGAAGAGGAGGAGGAGGAGGAGGAGGAGGAGGAGGAGGAGGAGGAGGAGGAGGAGGAGGAGGAGTAACAGGAGGAAGAGAAGGAGGATGCAGGAGGAAAACGGGGGCTTGCAAGAGGTTCATGTCCCTTCTCCTCCTCCTCTTCCTCTCTCCCCTCCTCTCAGGCGGCGCGGGTCCGTGGGAAACACCTCTTGGGCCGGAGTGCTGACCTCTCTTGCGATCCATCAACTCTTAGCCCATCTCGAGGCCCGACCTGGGGTGAGGCTAAGCTGGAGGAGGAGGAAGAGGAGAGAAAGAAAGAGGTAAAGAGAGAGAGAGAGAGAGAGAGAGAGAGAGAGAGAGAGAGAGAGAGAGAGAGAGAGAGAGAGAGAGAGAGAGAGAGAGAGAGAGAGAGAGAGAGAGAGAGAGAGAGAGGGACGACGATGACGACGAACAGGGAGAGATAAAGGAGTGATGGGATATCTGATAATAAAGCAAGGGTTGAAAGGGAGAGAGAGAGAGAGAGAGAGAGAGAGAGAGAGAGAGAGAGAGAGAGAGAGAGAGAGAGAGAGAGAGAGAGAGAGAGAGAGAGAGAGAGAGAGAGAGAGAGAGAGAGAGAGAGAGAGAGAGAGAGTGAAGGGGGGAACCTCAAAGAAAGAAAGATAAGGAAAGATGATTACAATGATGAAGATATGAGGATTGTAATTATAAGGATGAAAGCATCGGTGGAAGAGAAGGAAGAGGAGGAGGAGGAGGAGGAGGAGGAGGAGGAGGAGGAGGAGGAGGAGGAGGAGGAGGAGGAGGAGGAGGAGGAAAAAACTACGACGACGACAGCGAGGACAAGGAACAAAAGGAAGAGGAGGATGAAGAGAATGAGAAAAATAACAACAGCGAGGACAAGGAGGAGAATATGATAAAGAAATAAAGGAATGAGGAAGAGAGCAAGGGCGGTAGAGAGGACGACGAGGACAACGAAGAAAACGGGAAGGAAGACAAACAAGGACGAGGAAGAGGACGAGGAAAACGAGAATTTATAGGGTAACAAGAATGAAGAGAATGAAAACCAGAAAAGCAAAGACGAAAATAAGGACGAGACAGAAGAAAAAGAAGAAAAAAAAGAAAGGTGAAGAAAATAGAGAACGAAAACAAGGAAGAGGAAAACAAAGACGAAAAGAAGGACAAGGACACAGACGAGGACGAAAACAAGGGCGTGGAAAGCGAGGACGAGGAAGAAAAGACGAGAACGTGAGGAGAAAGGGGAACGAGGATGTAAACAAGAAAGGAGGAGGACGAGGAGGAGGAGGAGGAGAAGGAGAAGGAGGAGGTGGTGGAGGAGGAGGGTAGCAACGCAGCGCCGCCACCTAGGGCTCCCTGGAAACAGCTGGATTCCAATAGTCGGCCTGAATCAATCACCGCCTGGCCAGGACATCAATCAGCCTTGATACTCATCCCGGCCCATTCCTCGCCGACCTTGAGCTATTCCAGTCAAATTCCTACACTTGCTTCCTCTCTCTCTCTCTCTCTCTCTCTCTCTCTCTCTCTCTCTCTCTCTCTCTCTCTCTCTCTCTCTCTCTCTCTCTCTCTCTCTCTCTGCATGCAGGTTCATCTCTTTGATTGTCTACTTATAGATTTATTTATGTGTAGCTTTTTTTTTATTTTCTGTCTTTGGCGCAGTCTCTCTCTCTCTCTCTCTCTCTCTCTCTCTCTCTCTCTCTCTCTCTCTCTCTCTCTCTCTCTCTCTCTCTCTCTCTCTCTCTCTCTCTCACTCATACAGTCATCCTCACTAATTGCGTGCCGGAGGGAAGGGAAGGAAACAAGAAATGATAACAGCGGAGAGAGGGAGAGAGGGACAGAGGGAGAGGAAGAGGAAAGAAGGAAAGGCGGGAGGATGAGGAAGGAATGATTGCGACATAACGTAAGGGGAAGACCTACATATGGAGGGGGAGGAAGTAAGGGACAACAAGGGGAGATAATACCCGTGAGGATGGGGAATTCAAAGGATGAGGAAGGGGAGAGAGTTGAGGGAAGGAAGGGAGAAGCTGTGGGTGACGTCACTCCCGAATCAGACAAACACATGTAATCCATTAGTTTGCAAGAGATGCGACCCCTTAGCGCAGAGATGTGAGGAGGAGGCGAAGGGAAAGAGAAGGGATAGGGGGCAGGCGTCATGGGAGTTAGCGAGGGAAGGGGCTGAGTTGTGTGGGTGGGGAATGGGAGAAAAGAAGCAAGAAAGATGAAGGGATGGGTGAAGGGTAGTGATAGGAAGCAATGGGTGAGTCTGGAGTGAATGGTTGTGAAGGAGTAGTAACAGCAGGTAGAGAAAAGACTAAGAGTGCTGGGGATGAGTGAAAAGTAACAATAATGGCTTAGGAGGAATATAAATTAGTGAAAAAGTGAAAGATGGAAGGTTAGGTATGGTTAAAAAGTAGTAGGTTGTGGATGGCTGAAAAGTAGAGGACGGAAGACTGAAGATACCTGAAAAAAAAAAAAAGTAGAGGATGGAAGGATGGAGTAAGGTTGAAAAGTAGCGATAGGGGGTGAAGGGTGGAGGGTTTAGGGGTGAATGGTGGCGGGAGGGTGGAAGGTGGAGGCGGAAAGACATAAACCTCAAAGATAGGATCACTGACTAAATCACTGTGCCATAGACGCCACTGCAACAGTCCGACAAAGCTATCTAGATGGAAGGAGGGAGCATAGAAGTGGCCGAGTTAGTAGTGATGGAGAGGGAGGAAGGTAAGGTGGTGGGTGGGGGAGGAATAAGGGAAGAGTTGGAGAGCTGGGAGGAAGAAAGGAAGGCAGGAAATGAAGGAGGTAGAAAGGGATGCAGGTAGTGGGATAGGGAGAGAAAGAGGGATAGAGGGAGAGAGGGAGGGAGAGGGATAAATAAGAGAGGCGTGGAGGGATAGGATGCAAAGCATGAATAAATGGATAGACTAGTAAGGAACAGGGAGAAAGTTGACAGAGTAAGGAAGAGAATAACAAGAGAGAGAAGAGAATTAAGGGAGAGATAAAAATTAAGGGAGAGGTAAAAGTTAATAACTGAAAGAATTATAATTGGACAGGAGAGGAGAAAATAAAAAGGTGAGATAAAACTGAATAAATAAAAGAAAATTAGATAATATAGAATATAAATAATAACAATGGGTAATTAAATGGATGAATAAAGAAATGAAGACAGAAAAGAGAGAAAAAAGTAAATATGGAAGAGATGAGGGAAGAAATGGAGAAAATGAGAGAGAGAGAGAGAGAGAGAGAGAGAGAGAGAGAGAGAGAGAGAGAGAGAGAGAGAGAGAGAGAGAGAGAGAGAGAGAGAGAGAGAGAGAGAGAGAGAGAGAGAGGGACAGTCAACTCAGTCGTGTATCCTGGAGCCTGGTGGGGAAATCACAATTAATATCAGCCCCACCATGTGTGTGTGTGTGTGTGTGTGTGTGTGTGTGTGTGTGTGTGTGTGTGTGTGTGTGTGTGTGTGTGTGTGTGTAGCTGTCCGTCCCTCTGTGTGTGCATGTGACGATTTTTGTTTTATTTTGCTTATTTATTTTCATTTTAAAGCAACTGATGCGTGAATAGGATAAAATAATAACATGTTCAAAGATTCGCTGGCTGATTCTGTAGCTTCGACGGGACCATTCTCTCTCTCTCTCTCTCTCTCTCTCTCTCTCTCTCTCTCTCTCTCTCTCTCTCTCTCTCTCTCTCTCTCTCTCTCTCTCTCTCTCTCTCTCTCTCTCTCTCTCTCTCTCTCTGTCCATATATATATATATATATATATATATATATATATATATATATATATATATATATATATATATATATATATATATATATTGTATATCTTCACATACACAAAGAGAAAGAGAGAGGAGATAAAAGAGAGAGAGAGAGAGAGAGAGAGAGAGAGAGAGAGAGAGAGAGAGAGAGAGAGAGAGAGAGAGAGAGAGAGAGAGAGAGAGAGAGAGAGAGAGAGAGAGTGAGTGAGAGACGAGGAAAGAACATTTTCCTTTCAGTTTTGTAAGAATATTAAAGTGATACCTGCATTATTATTATTATTATTATTATTATTTTTATTATTATTATTATTATTATTATTATTATTATTATTATTATTATTATTATTAATATTATTATTATTAATATTATTATTATTATCATTCTTATTATTATTAATATTATTATTATTATTATTATTATTATTATTATTATTATTATTATTATTATTATTATTATTATTACTATTATTATTACCATCATCATCATCATCATCATCATCATCATCACCATCATCAGTAATAGTATTATTATTATTATTATTATTATTGTTATTATTATTATTATTATTATTATTATTATTATTATTAGTAGTAGTAGTAGTAGTAGTAGTAGTAGTAGTAGTAGTAGTAGTAGTAGTAGTAGTAGTAGTAGTACACAAACACGAATGGAGAGGAAACAGCAGCAGACGATGACTCCTACCCTAATAATAGTAATGGTATTAGCATTATAAGTAGTAATAGTGCTAGTGGTGGTGGTGGTGGTGGTGGTGGTGGTGATGATTTATGTGGAGGAGGCGGACAAGGGACGGCGAGGGCAAGGCGGCCGTGATATTAGTGTAGGTGGAGGTGGAAGTGACAGAGACAGGGACAGGTGGATGAGGTGGGGGCGGGCGCGCACTGCCAGGTAAGGCCACCAGCTGATGCCTCGTGAACAGGTGGTGGAGTAATGGCGGCTTATCACCTGCTGGCTTCCCGACTCCTATCTCACTCACTCACACAGGTTCCCTCCTTTCCCTCCTTCCCTCCATCCCTCCGTGCCTCTCTCCCTCCCTCCTTCATCCCTCATGCCATCCACACCGCCTCCTTCATTCCTTCACTGTCGCCCACTTCACATTATTCCTATATTTTTCCCTCGCGATTTGTGGTGTGGGCTGTATTGATTTTGCAACATCGTATAAGGTAACTTTTCTTCCTACAAGATGGAGGAGGGAGGAAGAGAGGGAGGGGGCGGAGGAGAGGTGGAGGAGGGAGGAGGAGGTGGAAGAGGAGGCAGGAACACACAATGAGAACAAGTATCAGTAAACGTGCTGGTCCTTATGAGGTTACTTGTGATAAGATACACTATCTAATCTAAAGTAAAAAATGTGGGATAGAAAATGCAAACAAGGAGGAGGAGGAGGAGGAGAAGAAAGAATCAGAACAAGAACAGGAAAAAAAATAACAAGAGATGGAGAAGAAGAGGAAAGGACGAAATAAAAATAACTTCACCAGGCAGCACACAACCCAATGCAACGGGAGGAAGAGAAGGAGGAGGAGAATGAAGAAGGAGGAAGGAGCAAAGACGTACAGCACCTCCTGCCTGAGCACAATCCCCCCTATAGAGGACAGATGATCGGGGCGGCGGTCCGTAAATACATAAGCAATTCACTCTACTCGTATCTCTCTTCCCTCATTAGCGAGGCGGGGGACAGATTTACGGCGCGAGGGAGAGAGGGAGAGGGACACTGGAAGAGACGGGCGGTGGGGAGAGGAAGACGCGGGGAAAAAAGGCAGGGAGAGAGATGAGGGAGAGTAAAAAAGAGAAATTAAATGGATGTAATTTATGTCCCCTCGCCCTTACACCCTATCAAAGGCCACCGACTTCATGTACGGGCGCCCATAGACCTGACCGCTTCCTATTCTCCTGTGGTCAACTGCAGCCATAGATTGCGATCATCTTTTTGTTTTTGTTGTTGTGGTTGTTGTTTTTTTTATATTATCCTTCATTATCTTTCCTGCTACTCTTTTTTTTTCCTTTTTTGTCCCTCTGGTTGTTGTTGTGGTTCTAAGCCGTTTTTTTTTATTTTTGTTTTGTTTTCTTTATTTTTCCTCTACTTCCTTTCCGGTTCCTTTTCTCTTCGGTTTTTTCTTTTCATCATCATCATCATCATCATCATCATCATCATCATCATCATCATCATCATCATCATCTTCTCCCTCTCCTTTTCATCCTCGTCCTCCTTTTCTCCTTTTTCATCTTCTTTTCTACTTGTTGTTTCATCCTCTTTTTTTTCCGAATCTTCTTATGTTCTACTACTACTACTACTACTACTACTACTACTACTACTACCACCACCACCACCACTACTGCTACTACAACTACCAGTACGTCTTCTCCGTTCTTCTCCTGTTGTACTATACCTTTAATTCCTCCTCCTCCTCCTCCTCCTCCTCCTCCTCCTCTTCCTCCTCCTCCTCGTCGTACTCGTATGTTCCTCCTGTCCTCCTCCACAAGTACCCCCCACGACACCAACTAACCTCCACGACCCCTCCCCGCCGCCTTGCACTGCCTCGCCTCCTCCTCCTCCTCCTCCTCCTCCTCCTCCTCCCTCACGACCGTAACGAACCTACACAATCCTCATCAACCAACCTCCTTCGACCCGCGACGTCTTTTACCTTACCGCCCATGCCTCCTCCTCCTCCTCCTCCTCCTCCTCCTCCTCCTCCATCTCCTCCTTCACGTCTTCGTCTTCCTCCCTGTCAAATCCCGCCATACATTCTCTCTCTCTCTCTCTCTCTCTCTCTCTCTCTCTCTCTCTCTCTCTCTCTCTCTCTCTCTCTCTCTCTCTCTCTCTCTCTCTTTAGGGTGAGGGATTGTACAGTACACCATTTCACGTGACTACGCATTCTCTCTCTCTCTCTCTCTCTCTCTCTCTCTCTCTCTCTCTCTCTCTCTCTCTCTCTCTCTCTCTCTCTCTCTCTCTCTCTAAAACAATGCTACCACCACCATCACCGCCGCTGCCACCACCACCACCGCCCTACTCCCTCGACCCGAGAATCGCATTGCCGCACAAAAGCTAATAATCCTTTTCTATTGATTATTTTTACTCGTGCCAACCTGCCACCGGGGACGGCTGGGCTCGAGTGGAGGAAGATGGAGTGAGGGAGGAAGGGACGACAGGTAGAGCTGGTGATGCAAACACGAGAAGGGCAAGGAGGGTGGTAGTCGAGGGAGAGAAGAAGGAAGAGAAGAAGAATCAGAGAAGGAAGAGGAGGAGGAGGAGGAGGAAAAAAATATACTTACTGTCTGGATAGGTGAAGTAAAACCGGAAAAAAAGTCAGCAACAGAGAGAGAGAGAGAGAGAGAGAGAGAGAGAGAGAGAGAGAGAGAGAGAGAGAGAGAGAGAGAGAGAGAGAGAGAGAGAGAGAGAGAGAGAGTATATGGGAATGTTTTGGAAAATGACAAAGGGGGCGATAAATATTTTTCCACTTGCATGTATGTGAAACGTGGTAGTGTGTGTGTGTGTGTGTGTGTGTGTGTGTGTGTGTGTGTGTGTGTGTGTGTGTGTGTGTGTGTGTGTGTGTGTGTGTGTGTGTGTGTGTGTGTGTGTGTGTGTGTGTGTGTTGGAATAAGAATAGAGGGGGCAGGTGAGGGGCAGCAAGGGAGACGTGCACAGAAAGAGAGAGGTGAGAGAAAGCATGGAGAAAGGAACATGGAGGTTAAAAATGCAGGCGTGTGTGTGTGTGTGTGTGTGTGTGTGTGTGTGTGTGTGTGTGTGTGTGTGTGTGTGTGTGTGTGTGTGTGTGTGTGCCTGCGCCAGCCGGGAGGTCTGCCCTGCAACACCGGCCTCCGTCTGGCCTCGTGTGCCCCTGGCGGCGGCCGGCCACCAAAGCCGCGCCGCCGCCGGACCTCGGGTAACGCGCGGAATTCGTCTCGAGGGGCAGCAGGGAGGCCGAGGCGAGCCAACAATTGTCCGCAGGGCACGTGCGTGGCGGTCCTGAGTCCTGACCAGGGCACAACCGCACTCGCTAATGTGTGCCCGCGGGAGCCTCCCAGGTCTGTGCTGTGGTCAGTTCAGGTGGTGTGTCGCGTAGCGGGGAAGATGCTGGGGATCAAGGTAGGGGGGAGGGTGAGGGAGGCAGAGGGGCGATGGAGAGGGCAGGGTGGGTAAGGGAGGCGGGGAGTCAGTGTCGTGCAGCCGGCCGACCCTCAGCCGCTGCTTGCAAAGTTTCCCACGCGCGGCCGAGAGAAGTGGTACTTGTTTGGCCGCACCGCAGCTCGGCCCGTCCTGCGTGGAGCCCCCCACACGCACTCCCGCCATCACATCCGGGGTCCTGCTGCCCCCACCTGGCCCCCTGCAGATCCCTTCCTCCCTCTTAGAAACTACCAGTGTCATATTTGCTCATTTACATACGTTCGTCTTGGGGTCACCACTCAAGCCTTGTTAACATTCTCGCGAGCACGCCAATGTCCTCGATGGAATTAGTTGCTCTTTTACCCTGGCAGTCGCGATGATTACGATAACTTTCCCTTCTTCCTCCCTCTGCTATTCCATTTCTCACTTTCATCTCGCCGTCCACAGCCAAGCCAAATACTCTTACTGAAGACCTTGTGGGCAGTTTCTTTCTTTATGCAGACCATTACCACCTGCATGTTCCTATCAGTGTTGCTGTTGCTGGCCTGCTAACACTTCACCTGTACCTGCCAACCCTCCGCCACACGTCAAGGTAATATCGCCGTCGCCTCGCCCCGGCCAACACTTCCCTGGAAAACCCCGTCTCTGCCAACACCGCTTTTTCACTTCTGTCATTACACCACAGTCATGCCAACGCCACCTCCGCCCCTTACCTACACCTCCAACTTCTCATCCTCATCCCCCTGCCAACGCCACCTCCGACCCTTGCCCACACCTCCTGCCCCTCCCCCCTTGCCGTGCCCCCTGCCAGTACCAGCGGACCCTTGCCACCATCACTCTCACTTGGGAGGCCACGCGGCTGTCATGATGGAAGCTCCGTTTGTACAAGAGTCGACCTGTTTACACACCTTCGAAGTCCTGGAGTCTCGATTAAGTCTCGGGGTGTCTCTAATTCGGCGCTGCTCCTCTCTCTCTCCGCGCACACGGCACACCGCTCCGCCTCGCCCCGCTACCCGTAAAAACCGAGATCGTGCGTCGCCGAAAGGGAGGATCGACCTTATTTACTCGGGTTAACTGACTTGTTGTTTCTGCGTGGCGTTGCATGTTGAGTCTGCGAGGCTTGAGGTGCGATCATGTTACCTCCCCAGACAAAGACGACGGAGGGGCCCAGCGAGGTGTTCCCGGCGTATAGGTGGCGGCGGTGGTGGTGGTGGCGGTGGTGGTGATGGTGATCGTCGTCTTCCAGGGTATGGAGAAATTACGTGGCCAAGAGATAAATTGGACGCGATCTCCATTAATGGGTGCAAATTAAAACCAGCGGAAAGATGTATCACCGCGTCAGGTAGCTCCTCCCTCTCGTTGCTTTTCTCTCTCTCTCTCTCTCTCTCTCTCTCTCTCTCTCTCTCTCTCTCTCTCTCTCTCTCTCTCTCTCTCTCTCTCTGGCGTAAGGCAGGTATGAGTGTCATGGGAAATGTGTGTTACCTTATAGTGTGTGTGTGTGTGTGTGTGTGTGTGTGTGTGTGTGTGTGTGTGTGTGTGTGTGTGTGTGTGTGTGTGTGTGTGTGTGTGTGTGTGTGTGTGTGTGTGTAACGCATATGCACACGGTGTATTGTTTGTTTGCAATGTATGAACGCGGCCAACTGGTAACGCCGACATCAAAGTCTAACGCCTAATTGCACTCCTATAAATACCTACGCGAATAACTTACCTGACTGTTAATTAAGTCTACCTTACCTGTGGGCCCAACCTGGTGGTCGGGTCCCCTCCCCTTGTCTTCCCCCTCTATCCTCACACCCTCCCACACCCTCCCTTCGCTTTTTTCTTTTTTTGTGGCCACTAAGTGTGTGACTGGGGGGGAGGAGGAGGAGGAGGAGGAGGAGGAGAAGGAGACGGAGATGGCTGCCTTCTACTTTATCTAGATGGAGTGGTCAGGGAGTGAGTAAGTGTACAGTGAGGGAGGAATGGGGATGAAGGAAAGGACAGAGTGGGGGAGGAAATGTTGCGAGAGTGAGAGTGAGAGGGAAGGCATGAGGCAGCCGGTAGATCTCTAAGTGAAAATACATTGAATCTAATAGAGCGGAAGAGAAAATAGTGTTCAAATTAAATTTATATGAGACTTTGATACTTTGATCGATGCAACCAGAGAGAGAGAGAGAGAGAGAGAGAGAGAGAGAGAGAGAGAGAGAGAGAGAGAGAGAGAGAGAGAGAGCATGACAATGCGAAAGTAGTGTAGAGAGGAATGGCAAAGGGGGAGGAGGAAAATGAAGGGGCCAGGAAGCGGGGGAGGAGATGGAGGGCAGGAGGGGAGGGAGAGGGAGGGGTGGCAATACGGGAGGGTCTTGGTTTAAATGGCCGCGCAGTGCCGTGGGCCATAGACCGGCGGCCAGACACGCCAAACAGCCGAGGAGCGCGGCGGCTGATCCGCTGGCCTTCACTCGCCGCGCCGCTGCATCGCTCAGGCGGTGCAACACCCCAGCGGCGGCTGGCGGCCGGCGGACCCAGCGGCCGAAACTATACGAAAGGCGGATGAATGGCGGCGGGCGAGAGGTATCAAAATACCAGACTTTGTTCCCACACGCCGCCACCTCGGGAGGTCACGTGACCCGCATAACAAATGAGCTGCGAGATGCACAAACTTGGCCCCCTCGCCGCCGAAATGAGTTTAGGTTGTGCGCATCCTGGAGCGACACGCAGCGGGCGAGGCGGGGCGCGGAATATTGATAAATATGAATATTGATTGCCGATTTTTATATCATGAACCGATCAAATTATATTGATTAGTCATCGTCAATTAGGAGGGAAGAGTGTGGGTGGCAGGGGCGGGCGGCCGGGGGTTGCTACGCAGGGAGGCGGGAGGAATGGGGCGAGAGGTGAGATTGTAGGATTGGAGGATTGAAGGAATGGGGTGGAGGCGACCTTGGCCGGAGCGATGACACCGGCGATGCCCTCGTCTCTCCCCTGACCTGTTTTATGGCTTTTTTGCAACGAAATGTAAATGCAGGAGGGAAGGGCGGCGGTGGGCCTCGTTACGGCGGCTCAACCCCAAAGGATAGGATTTACATAATTACAGTCTGCCTGGCTGGCCCCGGCTGGCCCTGCCTGGCCCAGGGTGACCACCAGGCCAGCTGGTGCAGCGCCTGCAGCAGCCGAGCCGCGTCGCTGTGGCACCGCCAAAACGAACTGCTGGTGGGGAAAAGAACCGACAGGAAGCGGACCATAACAGTGAAAACTAAATACTCAAACATGCACAGTCAAAGAAATCAGCAAGGCGTGTATGGCGAGGCTCAGCTAGGACTGCTGAGCGCAGCGAGACGACCACCAGGTGCTGCTGACGGGGATGCAGGGCGGGGCGGGGCGGGGTGGGGCAGAGGAGCCCAGGAATGCGGGTCATAGATGGCGAAGCAACTCACCGCTTGCGTCCCTCTAGTACACCGGCAGCCGCCACGGACTCCGCTCACACATAAACGCGCACACACACACACACACACACACACACACACACACACACACACACACACACACACGTATGGACGAGGAAGAGAACGAAGAATAGGACTGGAGGAGGAGGAGGAGGAGGAGGAGGAGGAGGAGGAGGAGGAGGAGGAGGAGGAGGAGGAGGGGGAGGAGGAGGAGGAGGAGGAGGAGGAGAGGAGGAGGAGGAGAAGGAAAGTTTAAAGAAAACGAAAATAAAGCGAAATGATGCAGGAGAGGAAGGTAACACACCGTGGCATAACCAAATAAAAAATCGTGCTGTTAAGTAATACAAAAAGTAAAACAGAAGAGCAAGCAGTGATAAAGAGACTTAAAAGGAAGAGGAATAAAGAAAACACACACACACACACACACACACACACACACACACACAGAGAGAGAGAGAGAGAGAGAGAGAGAGAGAGAGAGAGAGAGAGAGAGAGAGAGAGAGAGAGAGAGAGAGAGAGAGAGAGAGAGAGAGAGAGAGAGAGAGAGAGAGAAGTGGTGGAATATTCAAATCAATTACCAGCTAACAGGAGGGAGGCAGCGACGGGGAGGCAGTGAAAGCTAATATTTACCTGCGGGGTGTCCAGGTGAGGGAGAAAGATAGGGAGGGTAATAAATGGCAAGTGAGGGAGTGTGATGGGGTCCTTATGGCGGCCTGTGATGTGGTGAAAAGTGAACGAGAGGTGTAAGGGACGAGGACTGGGAGGAGGAGGAGGAGGAGGAGGAGGAGGAGGAGGAGGAGGAGGACAAGGACAAGAAAAAGGAGGAAGAGGAACACCTATGAGGAGGAGAGGGAGGAGGATTTGATGGGACATGAAGTGGACGCAAAGGAGTGAGTGAGTGGGTGAAGGAGAAATGGAAGGGATGGAGGAGGGTGGCATTGAGATGTGTGTGTAGGGGAAGCAGGGGAGGCTGGCGAGTGGCTGAGAGGAGGCTGGAGGAAAAGTGAGAGTTGCTGAGGAGACGTGGAGGGAGGGGAGGTGTGGGAGAGATGATGGAGGGTAGGCTGGGGGGAAGAGATGGAGAAGGGGAAGGGAGGGGAACATATGGGGGAAGGTACGAGGAAGGGAAGTGGTGAAGGTGACTGGTTGTTGTTTGAAGGGAGGGAGCGAGGGAGGGAAGGGAGAGATGAAGGGGATGCAGATAGGTAGAAAAATGCATAGTCTAGCAAATTCTCTAATCTTTTAACATCTTCTGCTGATAAAGTAAATTCTTGGTAAATCTGAAAGGTATTTTTAATGATTCTCCTTCTTTTTACCACCTCCACCTCTCTTCTTCCCTCCACTTCCCCGGCCTTCATTCCCATTCCTTCTCTGCTCTTCTCATATATCAATCCATCTTATTCAACATCAGAGCTTGTCTATTAAATAACTTTCATCACATTATTATCTTTCTTAAATTCTTATTCATCCATGTCTTTGTTTTAGTTGCGTTAGAATTATATTTATCCCTTCCACTATATTTCTTGCCATTCCTTCCTCCCTTCACTAACCATCCGTCCTTCCTTTCCCCATCTTCCATCCCTCATCCTTCTTCCATCCTCCTCTTCCGTCCCTCTTCACGCCTCTTAACCCCATTCCATCTTTTACATTTTCTTTCTGCAGTCCTCTTCTCCCTCATCTCCCTCTAACTCCTTTCCCCTCTCGCTCCATATCCTTCACATATCCTTCACTTCTTTTCTGGTTGTTTTCTTACCCTCATCCCTCAT
The DNA here is from genome assembly GCF_035594125.1 of Scylla paramamosain. NCBI lineage: Eukaryota > Metazoa > Arthropoda > Malacostraca > Decapoda > Portunidae > Scylla > Scylla paramamosain. The sequence goes on from NC_087159.1 coordinate 9,160,066, forward strand.
CCCAGTGCTCCTCACCCCCTTTCTCAGTCCTACGCGCTCCCCTTCTCTTTCTCTGTTATTTGTTATATATCTTTTCTTCAGTTCTATTTCTCTCCTGTCTCTTTTCTGTGTCATCCCTCTCTCTCTCTCTCTCTCTCTCTCTCTCTCTCTCTCTCTCTCTCTCTCTCTCTCTCTCTCTCTCTCTCTCTCTCTCTCTCTCCACTTCTTAACGCCTTCCTTGGTTTCCTCTCTCTCTCTCTCTCTCTCTCTCTCTCTCTCTCTCTCTCTCTCTCTCTCTCTCTCTCTCTCTCTCTCTCATCCCTCCTTTGTCCCTTTCCCCTTTCTCACCCCTCGTTGCCTCTTCGTCTGTCTATCCTTCTTTACCCTCATCTTTCCCCTCTCCCCTTCTTCTCCCCTCCCTCCTCCCTCACTCCCTCCCCCTCCCCTCGGCCATTGGCAACACTGACCCCGCACAGCATGAGTGTATCCTGCTGGGGCCGTGACCCGGATGGTCAACCCCGCCGCCCACCCCCGCCCATCTCCCGCCCACCCCCGCCCACGCCACCCACCGGCGCTCCTTCCAGACTCGGCACGCTCCGCCCTTAACTTCAAGCCTCACCCACCATCACCTCCTCCTCCTCCTCCTTCTCCTCCAGCACCAACTCCAACACCACCACCATCACCACTTCTTCCTCCTCGTCCTCCTACTTTTTCTTCTTCCTCTTCCACCTCTTCGTCCTCCTCCGCCTCCTCTTCCAGCACCACCACCAGCACTACCACTATCACCACTTTTTCCTCGTCTTCCTACTTCTTCTTCCGCAGTTTCCTCCTATAACAGCAGTACCGACAATATCACCATGACCACCACCTCCTCTTCCTCTTCCTCTTCCTCGTCCTTCTGCCTTCTCTCCGTGTGTTCGTCGTCGTCCTCCTCATAACATTCCTCTTCATTCATCCTTGCCATGGTTCCACCACCTCCTCTTCCTCACCCTCCTGTTTCTGTTCTCTTCCTCATCCTTCACGTAATTCATTCCACTACTACTCTCTTTCTCTCTTCTCTTCCTCCTTCCCGACCTTCATTCACAATAATCATAATCCATTTTTCATCTTCCTACGTGGTCAATTTCAAGCTTTTTTTTTTTTGTCTTTCTTCTTTTTTCTTCCCATCCCAGACTGAAGAAAGGCTCAATAAATGTTAAGTCTGGCACGTATGATAGCAGGCAGTAAAGGCTAATCACGTTAAGCCTGCTGTTATTTTCTTCCTTCTCAGTTCATTCCTCCGTAAAAGCAGCCAGTTCTTCGGCCTCCCCCCTTCCCCTTCCCCCCATTCCTTTTTTTCCCCCCTCCTCGAACTTCTCGCACTCTCTCTCTCTCTCTCTCTCTCTCTCTCTCTCTCTCTCTCTCTCTCTCTCTCTCTCTCTCTCTCTCTCTCTCTCTCTCTCTCTCTCTCTCTCCCTCCATGGTGCCCTCTCACCTCTCTCTCTCTCTCTCTCTCTCTCTCTCTCTCTCTCTCTCTCTCTCTAGTACTGAAAACTCTATTGCTTACAAACTCGATTCTGCTTTCACATCTCCCCCTTCTCTCTCTCTCTCTCTCTCTCTCTCTCTCTCTCTCTCTCTCTCTCTCTCTCTCTCTCTCTCTCTCTCTCTCTCTCTCTCTCTCTCTCTCTCTCTCTCTCTCTCTCTCTTATTGACACAGCCTGACACGTGGTTCTTTCTTATGACGGGTATCTCCTCATCTCCCGGTACCTATGCGTCTCCAGGCTTTATGGAGACTTTATCAGGGAATCTTACAGGCGGAACATGACCCCCTGACACCCTCACTCTCACCCCCGGCCCCCGCCCTCACCCTCATCCCCGCCCCTCAGCCCCTTCAGCCCCCTTTGCCTATCCTTCCTTCCTTCTTCCTTCCCTCCCTATTTTTTTTCTTTATGGTTCTTTTCCTTTGCTTTAGTTTTCTTTGCATCTTGTTTTTTTTATTTTTTGGGTTTTTTTTTCTTTTGTTTCCTCATTGTTTATTTCTTTTTATTTATTTTCAGTTTCTCTGTTTTTCTTCTTCTTTTCATCTTCCATCCTACATACATTTTATATTCATCATCCTCCGCCTCTTCCTCCTTCTCCTCCTCTCTTTTCTCCTGCCTTTCCTACTCGCTTTCTTCTCTCTCTTATCCTTCTTCTTCCATCATAAGTATTTCTTCATAATTTTTCCTCCTCCTCCTCCTCCTCTTCCTCTTCTTTCTTCCCCTCATTTCCAGTTTTTGTTTTGTTGGATACCCGCTTTCCCTCTCTTCCTTCTTCCTCTTCTCTTATCTCTTCCTTTCCTCCTCCTCCTCCTCCTCCTCCCCCACTTTTTTTTCTTCCTCGTTCAGTGTTATTTACAATCACTTTTTATCCCCCTGAGCAGTGTTAACAATTCCTATTTTATCTTTCCTTATCACTGCTGTCATTTATTTCTTCCC
>NC_087159.1:9167500-9175000 GCF_035594125.1 Scylla paramamosain
GGTGCAGGCTTGGTGTGACGGGGAGACGCGTGGAAGACAGTACTGAAGGAGGTGGAGGAAACAAGAGATATAGAGGCAGGATTATAGAGAGAGGCTGCGGTGAGCTGAGGCAGTTATAGCTGGACAAGACAGGATGGAGCAGGGTGGGGCGCGGAGAGAAAGGGGCTAGTCTAAACGTGGGAATGGGGAGGGCGTGGACATGGCAGGCTGGATAGGATAGGGAAGGGACAAAGCGTGGCGAGTCGGGGCAGGGACAGAGCAGGCTGGATAGGGGCGAGGCGTGGCGGGGCAGGGACAGAGGAAGCTGAATAGGATAGGGGCCGAGGGCGGGGCGAGGCGGGGCAGGGCCAAAGCAGACTCGATAGGGCAGGGGCCGGGCAGGCAGGATAGGGGCGGGGCGGGGCGGGGCAGAGACAGAGCAGGCTGGATAGATTAGGGGCCGGGCAGGCAGGATAGGGGCGGGGCGGGGCGGGGCGGGGCTAGGTAGGGGTGACCGTGGCTCCCTTGCCCCCGCCGGTCAGACTCTCATCGCGTCTCTTCGATGAGTCCTTTGTCTCGCCACACTTTACGAGACCTAATGGAAGGTTCCCCCGCCGACGCCTGCCGCGGGAGGGAGTGAACCGCACGTCCCGAAGTTTCGACTCTTCGCACGAACCTCCCAGAACGAGGCTTGAGGCGCTATATTCGGTACGGCGTTGTGTAGGGCCACTTTCTCCTCTCTTGTTCATGTTGGAGGGTAAAGAGGTCAGCTGGTGAGGTCACAAGGTCACCAAAACGTTGTACCCTTCCTTCCCTCCTCCCTTCCTTCCTCCTCCCCTTCTCTCTCTCCCTCATTCCTGCAAGGGCGTGGGTCCGCGCCCCCGCCGTCCTCTCCCCGGCGGGCGAAGTTGAACAAAACAATAAATATCAAATAAATGGTTGCCTTGCCTTACGTCGTCGTGCGTGGGTGTGCTGTGGGCGTGGGCGTCCGTAACGAGTACTTGGGGCCTGCATAGGGTTGTCTCGCCTCTCGAACATTCTGGAAAAGAGAATAATGACGCTGGTTACGAGGAAGAGGAGTGAGTCGCCGGTCTGAAGAGCAGTTCGGCGGCCGCGGGTTCTCTGCCGCCGCCGCCGCCGCCGCCACCAGCACCACCACCACCACCACCACCACCACCACCAGAACAGGAAGCACCATGACATAACAGAAAGAGACTTGGTGAGGGGAGACCTGTAACACTCAGCAGACGTGGCAACACAACCAGACCCAAAACTTTAATGGACAGAAGAATGTTGAGGGAGTAATGGACAGAAGAATGATGGAAAAATGGACAGAAGAATGAAGATGACAATAAAAGAATGATGAAGTTAAGAAGAGAAGAATGACGAAGTAAAGGTCAGAAGAATGAAGGAGTAATGGACAGAAAAAAGGGAGTAATGGAAAGAAAATGGAATAATGGACAAAAAAAGAGTAATGGGCAGAAGAAAGAAGTAATAGACAGAAAAAAGGGAGTAAAGGACAGAAGAATGAAGGAGTAATGGGGGGAGGAGCGTTGAGGCAGTAATGGACAGAAGGAGAAGGGAAGGCCAGGACCAGGTAGGCCACAGGTAGACGCGGACTTCACATTACATAACACAAAAAATTCTGGCCGGGCTGAGGGGAAGGGTGGCCGAGGCTGCAGCGGGAGTTAGTGTTTTTTTGTGTGTGTATAGAAGCCATTACCTGTGGGACAGAATGGATGGCGCTACAGGTGTGTTCTGCTGCAGGCAAACATACCGTCACGTCCCCAGCGTGGGTGGCCCGAGGGAGACAGACAGACCGACAGACAGACAGGAAATTTCCTATACATTCTCTCTCTCTCTCTCTCTCTCTCTCTCTCTCTCTCTCTCTCTCTCTCTCTCTCTCTCTGCATGATTTTCAGTATTTCACTATTTGCCTCTCAATTTATGTTTTTATCTTTACTTCTTTATCTTATTCTCTGTTTGCGTGCGTGTGTGTGTCTGTCTGTGTGTGTGTGTGTGTGTGTGTGTGTGTGTGTGTGTGTGTGTGTGTGTGTGTGTGTGTGTGTGTGTGTGTGTGTGTGTGTGTGTGCCCGACAGTGCCTCGTAGCCAGTGCGGGCGAGCGTGTGTTCATCGCCTTGTTCGTGTGTCTGTGCATGACTGTCTGACTCTCATGCACTGTTCTTTCCCTGACCTTGACAGTTCTTTGACCCCCAACCTGTTCAGACACAACATGACCACTTTCTCTGACCTTGAACTGCCATTCTCTCTCTCTCTCTCTCTCTCTCTCTCTCTCTCTCTCTCTCTCTCTCTCTCTCTCTCTCTCTCTCTCTCTCTCTCTCTCTCTCTCTCCAGCTGCCTTTTAAAACCCTCGTCGCGGAGTCCAGGAAGGAAGGAACGGAGGGCGCAGGTGGGAGGGAGGCAAGCGAGGGACGAGAGAGGGCGGGAGGGAAGGAAAAAATTCACTTTAAACTCATAGAGAGGTGAGGATTTCCTGTTTCCCTTAAATGGCGAAGGACGTATAAGGCGTGTTGGTGGCGCTGTCCCAAACATCACCCCGCGCCCGCCAACAAGGTGGGCATACAGCAACACCACAGCCACCGCCGCCGCTGCACCGAGGACACGCCACAGCCGCGCCTCTCGCCCCCGCCCACAGATACGTAGACGGCGCCAGCAGCTCCATTCACACTCCCTGCCGCCCAAACTGAGGATCGCTGACACAGGAAGAGCGCCGGAGACACAGCAACCTCACCTGATGTCTCTTACTCGTGCGTGCGGGAACATAATGGAGGAAAGAGAGGGAAAAAATTATAAGACAAGAAAAAAGTAGGAAAACAATAAGACAACGATGCTGATAAGATGAATTAAAAACCACCATCGTCACCACCAACACCACCACCATCAACTAGAACAAAACAGTAAGATTCTTTCTTCCTTTTCCTCTTCTCCATCAGTGCGCACCGGTACAGGTAACACCACTGCAGGTAAGCACACAGCAGGGAAGGTCCCAGTGTCACCGCCTCGCGCAATATGAAGCCAGACAGCAACAGGTGCGGCCAGTGGTAATGGATGCCACGCGAGTCACCGGTTCACTGCTGGATTGGGCGGTGGGCGGGACTCGAACCTGGAACCCGAAGAATGAACTGCATCTCTTTGCCACTGCGCCACCATACACAATACTATTACTACTTCTACTGCTGCTACTACTACTACTACTCCTACTACTACTACTACTACTGCTATTACCCATGACGCGACTTAACACACACAACACAACGAGGTACGAACAACAACGAAAGCACCATCGGTTATGTGTTATGTTTTGCGTGGTGTGTGTGTGTGTGTGTGTGTGTGTGTGTGTGTGTGTGTGTGTGTGTGTGTGTCCTATGTCCTATAGTCCAACAATATTGTGAGCGTTGCCTGTGTCTCGGCCACATGCTTATCAGATGCACGTCACTTGGAAGACATTGTGTGGAGAGAGGAGGAGGAGGAGGAGGAGGAGGAGGAGGAGGAGGAGGAGGAGGAGGAGGAGGAGGAGACCAACCAACCCAGACAGACACACACACACACACACACACACACGGGGCTTATCTGCCTCCCCCGTCAGGAGTGGTAATAATGGCGGGAAGGGACACCACACACACCACACACACACGGCTCTAATGATTATATTAACCCATTACCCGAACCTATTCCTCCGGCAGGGGCCCGCGCCGAGTCGTTTAAGGGTGACAGCGACACTTGTACGCTCCCGATGGACGCCACTACCTCTGCCGTAACTCGGATTAGGGGCGAGTAATGCTGACGGAGAAGGTGATCTGTGGGGAGGTGGTGTTTGTCTCCCTGCTTGTCTCCCCACGATTTATGGAGGCGGTGGCGGCGATGGTAGTGGTGGTGGTGCTAGTGTTAGTGGTGGTGGTGATGTGAGGTGCAGGTGTGTGTGTGTGTGTGTGTGTGTGTGTGTGTGTTCCTGGGTGTTAAAGTGTGTATTGTTTCCTTCTTGTATTTTCCTTTTATTTTTTTCCTTCTCGTTATAGTTTCAGTGCACGTGTTTCATTCATTGGTCTCTCTCTCTCTCTCTCTCTCTCTCTCTCTCTCTCTCTCTCTCTCTCTCTCTCATCGTTCCTCTTCACACCTCCACTCCCTTCACTTCTTGGGTCTCTTCTCCTTTACCTCCTCCTCCTCTCCACACAACTACCCCCTCCTCTCTCTCTCTCTCTCTCTCTCTCTCTCTCTCTCTCTCTCTCTCTCTCTCTCTCTCTTCCTCCTCCTACATGCGCATAAAATATAAACATAACAAACACGCACCTTTTACACACTCTGGACTCGCAACAACCACAGCACACACCCACAAACAGAAAAACACTCACACGTAAACAGGAGGAAAGTCACTTACACTCGACAAATATTTATTCTGCTTTCTGAATGCTAATTAGAAAAGCCGAGCTAACCACAAACGGAGAGGGAACAGACGAACGCAGAGCAGATCAGTCTCCAGCGTTAAATAAGAGCAAAGCGAGACATCCTAAGGCACAATGAAGCGCACGAAGCAGTAAGTGAACAGCACAAGCAAGCTCAGAATAGATGACTCGAGCACGGGCGGGGACAGTTCAGTGGTTCAGTCTCGGAAGAAGACACCAGAGCACAGAGCAGAACCACGCAATCTAGAGCACCTCAGAATAGCACGACACCAGGCAATGAAAGGACGTTCCAAGAAAAGAAGCTCAAAATAGATGAACTTGAAGCGCCGCGCAGCACAATTCAACCTGACCCAACCCAGCTCAACCAAGCACTGCCTAACGCAACGCACCCTAACCCTACCCCAACCCAGCCCAGCCCAACCCTGAAATCTTTATTCCCACACATATGGGCGCCGACCACAATTATTTCCCGTGACTCCACTAGCTACGATGCTGCTCATTTCCTCTCGTCTTGGATGTTGACAGAGATTCAGGAGTGGCCTAAGAGACAGACGGGTGTGTTCTCTCTCTCTCTCTCTGTGTGTGTGTGTGTGTGTGTGTGTGTGTGTGAGAACGAAGAAGTTAAAAGGATAATATGAATAACTGTACCGAGAACTAGAAAAGAGAAAGAGTAAGAGAGAGAGAGAGAGAGAGAGAGAGAGAGAGAGAGAGAGAGAGAGAGAGAGAGAGAGAGAGAGAGAGAGAGAGAGATGAACACAGACAGACACTAAAGACATCAGAGGGATGATGTGTATATGGACAGCCAGAGGGAAAGACAAGCACGCAGACTGACGACCAGACAGACACGAGAGCAGACAGCAGACAGAAGACTTAACCCCTAGACAGACACTGAAGCAGAAAGGAAGGATACCGGTTGCTTGTGGAAGTAAGGAGAGGAAAAAAAAAAAAAGTGAATGTCAGAAGAAAGAACAAAAAGGCAACGACCTGAAGGAGAGAGAGAGAGAGAGAGAGAGAGAGAGAGAGAGAGAGAGAGAGAGAGAGAGAGAGAGAGAGAGAGAGAGAGAGAGAGAGAGAGAGAGAGAGTATACACACAAGTATCACACAAGTAAACTCGTAGCACAGTTAATTTTTGTAAGCTGTTCTCGTAAATCTGTAACCTTGTTTTCAATTCGCATCTTCTTTTAGTACACTTTCAAGCAAGGCACCGTGAGTGGGTGAGTGAGTGAGTGAGTGAGTGAGTGAGTGAGTGAGTGAGTCAGAAACGCCTGTGTAGCAAGTCATGTGTGTGTGTGTGTGTGTGTGTGTGTGTGTGTGTGTGTGTGTGTGTGTGTGTGTGTGTGTGTGTGTGTGTGTGTGTGTGTGTGTGTGTGTGTGTGTGTGTGTGCTGGTAAGGATGCGAAATATGTTGATAATCTTGTGATTCTCAGCTTCCTACACGCCAACTAGAGTCGTCCCGTGGCGGCCTCCTTAGAAGTGCGTGCAGAGTTTAAGGACGACTTTTTGAAGATAATTTATTTAGTTTTTCATAATTAAATAGTCTTTCTTGCAGTGGGTATATTTTTTCCGTTTTTTAGTGTTTTGAGAGAGAGAGAGAGAGAGAGAGAGAGAGAGAGAGAGAGAGAGAGAGAGAGAGAGAGAGAGAGAGAGAGAGAGAGAGAGAGAGAGAGAGAGAGAGAGAGAAACAAGGTGACAGCACATTAACAAACAAAGTACGTACATAAAAAACTATCACAAAATCACGCAAGAAGCAGCAACGACAAAACATTTCCCTCAAGAAACAGAAAAAAGGGAAATCAATGAACTCGGTAAGAAAACTGTACACGAAGGAATGGGGAAGGAAAGTAAGAGGGAGAAGAGGGAGGGAAGGAGGAGAGGGAGAAGAGGGAATAACCAGTTAAAAGCCGAAAGGAAATGCCTCGCATTTCTCACATGCGAGCTCGTAGAGAGAGAGAGAGAGAGAGAGAGAGAGAGAGAGAGAGAGAGAGAGAGAGAGAGAGAGAGAGAGAGAGAGAGAGAGAGAGAGAGAGAGAGAGAGAGAGAGAGAGAGAGAGGCAGATAGTTAGACACAGACAGATAGACAAACGGACGACGGTGGTAAAAAAAAAAAAAAAAACATGGTCACACAGACACAAAGCGGACACACACACACACACACACACACACACACACACACACACACACACACACACACACACACACACACACACACACACACACACAAAGACAGACAGACATGATTGTAAATTGCATGTACAGATAATGAGAATGAATGAAAAAGAGGAGAAAAAAGGAAAGGAAAGAGAAAATCGAGGCAAAAAAAAAAAATGAAGCAAACAAACCATAACAGTAAGAGTTACATAAAGAGAGAGAGAGAGAGAGAGAGAGAGAGAGAGAGAGAGAGAGAGAGAGAGAGAGAGAGAGAGAGAGAGAGAGAGAGAGAGAGAGAGAGAGAGAGAGAGAGAGAATCACAAATAAAAAAGAAATTAAGCTCCCAAAAAGAGGAAAGAACACGCGCATTCAATCTAAAATTAATAACACACACACACACACACACACACACACACACACACACACACATGCACGTAACCTTTCTATCAACAGCCACAAATAAAAAAGAAAAATAATAAACAAAAAGGCAGGTAGAAAAGAAGACAGGTAAGGGCGCCTTAAATTCACCTGTGACAAGGACCACCTTCACCTGGGCCACGCCGTTGCTCTTTCATCCAGGTGAGGCGCCGCGGACAGGTTAACTCTCACCTGTCCAATAGTTAAAAGGACCGATTTGGGAGGGAGGCTGAGGAAGAAGGGACGGGCCAGGAGGAGGAGGAAATGGGGAGGAGGAAAAGGGGAAAGGGAGAAGTGGATGGATGAGGAGGAGGAGAAGGGAATGGGAAGAGGAGAAGGGGAAAGGGGGAAATAGGATGTAATGGAAGAGGCTAAGGACACAACCCTTCCCTCGGCCTCTCCTCCCCGCTGGCACCCTACCCTGGCATTTCCTAAGGTGCTGTATAGGTCCTGTGTTGCCCTTCCTCTCCCCTCCCTCCCTCCAGCCTTTCCACTCCCTGTCCCTCCTGCCGCTCCCACTCCTTTTTCAATCTC
>NC_087159.1:9180000-9182500 GCF_035594125.1 Scylla paramamosain
GTTTCCCATATTCTCTCCTCCTCCTTCTCTTTCTCCTAACCCGCTTTCATCCCTTCCTCAAACAGCCTTTAGCCTTCCCCTTCTCCCTTCCCCTACTCGGTCTCATGAGGTTTAAAGAACGTGGGACGAGGAAAATACATAGCAGTGGTGATGAAGGAGGTGGGCTGCTGTGGTAATGGAGATGTGAGATGATGTAAGGGAGGGATGGTGCATGGGAGGGGGAGGAACGGGATAGGATGGGATTGGAAAGGGAAGGGATGGGGTGAAATGGGGTAGGGATGGAAAAGGAGAAAAGAGAAGGGAAATGCTATGTAAGAAAAATGAAGATTAAGGGAAGGGAAAATAATGGAATAGTAATAGGTAAGTGGAAGGGGGAAGTATGGGTAATAAAGAAAACGGGGAAAAAATAAAGGAAAGGGGAGAGATGCAATGTTGATTTCTAAAGTGTTAAATGGTCATGCACGATAAATTATTAAATAGTTGTCTCTCTCTCTCTCTCTCTCTCTCTCTCTCTCTCTCTCTCTCTCTCTCTCTCTCTCTCTCCCTCTCTCTGATGATGATGATGATGATGATGATGATGGCGACGAAGACAATGAAAATGGTGTCTAAAACGCTGCACTTCCCTATTATTTTTTTACTGCAGCTCAAACAACGTCCACTGCTTGACGCCCCTTACCCATTCACCTCCACTCACTATCCACCAACCTCCACTCACTACACCACCACCCACTCATCTCCATTCACTACTCCTCCCTACATACATCGCCAACACAGCTGGAGGAAAGAACACTACCCACACCTCTCCCGCCCAGCAAACAACTATCCACACAACTCCACCCTCAACACCCTCTATACCGCTGCACATGCCTCCCACACAGCCAACACAGCTTCCAATGACAGCAAAACTCTCAATATACTCCATCACAACCTTACTCTTATTCCTGAAAGCACCTGAATATCCTTAAACACTCTCTAGCGCCCCCAAGAAAGGCATTACAATACCAACCCCCTGAAGATAACAAAACAAAGTAAATATCTTTCCCGTAACGCTTAGAAGCTGCTTCCAAGAGTCCCCGAGGATAATCATACACCTTATACATTTTCCATAGAGTAATTAGATACCTTTATACTTTTACAACAACCCCTAGGAACCATTTTCAATTGCAGGATACCCAACACAATAATATCGCCCTAGGACAGGATGGGAAAACACATGAAACACATCTTTTAGAGCATTTAAGCACATAACAGGAGCCCTAAACACCAAAAAAACAACATTCAAGGACATTAAAATACCTTAAACACACACACACACACACACACACACACACACACACACACACACACACACACACACACACACACACACACACACACACACACACACACACACACACACACACACGTCTAAAACCCAGCCAGTCCACAAACAGAAAGCCAGACAGGCACTCCAAGCCCAGCATCCCGTAACACATACATTAGTCAACCAAAACAGCCTCAAACAGTCACCTAGTATTGCCAAACCCCCTAAACACACCCTTTAGACCAAGCAAACACCCTAAAATACCCTGCAGGAGTCTGAGGTATACCTAAAACACACCCTAGACCCATAGAGACAGCCTTCAACATCAACAGCCCTCAAGGATAATGAAACACTCTAAACACACACCCACCTACACACCAACACATTGAAAACACCACCAGCCAGCCAGCCAGCCAGCCAGCCAGCCAACCAGCCAGCTAAATACACCCCAAACTTAGCACACCCAAACACCTCCCACCACAGACAGACAGTCCCCAAGAGTCGACAAACACCCTCAAAACAGCCCCGACACAGCTTCTGCACGACCTCGGGAAGGAGTCGTGAATAGGCAATCTGCGGCCCAATTACCGTGAGAAGAGAATAGGTGTTTGTGTGCGGTCGAATAGGGCATGAGGTGGCGTCTGTGGGAGGGAGAAGGAAGCAAGAAGAGGGAAGAGGCAGGAGGAGAAGAGAATACATGAAGGGGCGGGGTATGTAGGAGGGGGTGAAGGGAACGAGGGAACCGTGACTGTGGGGTGTGGTGGGGTGGGAGCAGGAGGAGGAGGAGGAGGAGGAGGAGGAGGAGGAGGAGGAGGAGGAGGAGGAGGAGGAGGAGGAGGAGGAGGAGGAGGTGAAATATTTGTGATGTAAGGATGACAACTACAGAGAGGATTGCGATGAGGAGAAGGAGGAGGAGGAGGAGGAAAAAATACATATGAATACAAAGGGGGAAAAAAAAACAGGTTCTAACAAGGCTGCGTGGAAGAAAAACCATAGGAATTATACTACTATTTATTCTACCGAGGTAAAAGAAACAGAAGAAGGAAGAGGCGTGGAAGAAAATGGGGAGCAGGACGCAGGGAACGAGAAATACGAGGACAACGACGATTATATGATGTCGAAAAAGGAGAGATAGGAAGGGAGAAAAAAAAAGGGAAGAAACAGAAAGGAAGAGAGATAAGAGGGCAGTGTATATAC
>NC_087159.1:9187500-9202500 GCF_035594125.1 Scylla paramamosain
ACATAGAAATAGATACACGGAGAGATGATACAGGAGAGAAGGAGGATGTGCTAAGGTGTGGGAGGGGACTGAGCGGAGGGGAGAAGGAGAGCTGAGGGGACAGGAGAGGAGAGGAGGAGAGGGGAGAAGAGGGAGTGGAGAGGAGAGTTGACGGCCGAGGGAGGTGGGGGGAGGAGTGTTGAGGGGAGAGGAGAGGGGAGAGAGTGGAGAGGGGCCAGGGAGGAGGGAGGAGTGTTGAGGGGAGAGAGAGGCGAGGGAGAGGGGGTGAGGGAGGGGTATGTCTGCTTCAGGAGCGTCTCAAGGTCTTTAAAGGGACAGCAAGGTGGCCAGCAACCTCACAAGCTCGCTGCACCAATCACTGTATCCCCTCCCTCCCCTCCCTCCTCACTCTCCCCTCTTCCCTCTCCCCACCTCCCTCCCCTCGCCCGTCCTTCTTCATTCTCCCATCCCCTCCCCTTCCCTCTCCTCCCATGCCCTCTTGTCTCCTACCCCTTGTCTTATCTCTCTTCTCCTCTACCCTCTCCCCTTCCCTCTCTCCTCCTTCTCTCCTCTTCTCAACCTTCCTCCACCTTCCCCTCTCCTCTTCTCTATCCTGTCTTGTCTTGTCCTCCTTCCTCCTCTCCCCTCCCCATACCTCCCCCATCCTCTTCCTCCCTCCTTCTCCTTCTCTCTCTCTCTCTCTCTCTCTCTCTCTCTCTCTCTCTCTCTCTCTCTCTCTCTCTCTCTCTCTCTCTCTCTCTCTCCCTCTCCTCCCCTCTTGCCTATTCTTGTCTCTGTCCTTAATATCATCTACGCACTCACCTACTACCCTGTTTTTTCTCCGCTTGTTACACACACACACACACACACACACACACACACACTACCAACATCAGCTGAGTCTCTCCCCTCCCCTCCCTTCCCCACCTTCTCCGCCCTTTAACTTTGTGTCTGGTAAAACTGCCTCGTGTCACTCAGCTCTGGCAATACTGTTCCCCCTCCGGCCCCCTACCACTCCCATCACTGTTTCTCCCCCTCCCTTCCCTCTTTCTCTCCCCTCCCCTCCCTTCCCCTCCTCCTTCTCCTCCTCCTCAACTGGCACTGACAAAAAGACAATTGTATCTGAAAAATATTGTTTGTTCTTTGTGTCTTTCTCTGTCTGTCTGTCTGTCTGTCTGTCTGTCTGTCTGTCTGCCCCCCTCCCACCTCTCTCTCTCTCTCTCTCTCTCTCTCTCTCTCTCTCTCTCTCTCTCTCTCTCTCTGCAGCCTATGTGATTTCATTCAGCTGTGTCAATGATGCTGGTTCTTCTTATGTATCCATAAATACACACATACATACACATATACATGCATACATATGGAATGACAGACGGACAAAGATTAGCTTATCGAAAGACTGACAAAAACACAGGAGCAAGTATGCGCGCGTGCATACACACACACACACACACACACACACACACACACACACACACACACACACACACACACACACACACACACACACACACGCACACACACGACTCATAAATGTGCAGACAGGCAAAAAAAACAAAAGACGTGCGCATTACAAATAAAACGGTAAATTATGTCTTAATGCATAACGATAAACCAAAGACCTTCATAAAGCACAATAAAAACACTCAAATACAAAAAATAAATAAAATAAAATAACACAGTGAACAGAAGGAATCGCAAAATGGCGTCTTGGTGCCATCTACATCGACCGAAGGGGGAAGGAAGCTCGTGATTGGCAGCACCCACCTTGCCAGACAGCCAATGAACGCACATCCACCACAAGTGCGACAGTTACGAGTGATGACTGTTACGACGCAGCGAGTGGTGAAGGACATGATTTTTTCCTTAATACTGAACCTCTTTACTTTCCTCTTCCTTTACTGAGCTTTACTTTTCTTTAATGAACATTTCTAAAAGCGGCGAGGCATCGTTTTGTCGAATATCTTCCCAGTAAACAGTTAGACCAGCACGGTGTTTTGGCGCAGCTTGTTTCACACCCTGCCGTAATTAATGGCGGTGTAGTGCATTGCTAATTGTGTTTAATTAAGGCATTTATTCTTGAGTGATGGCGAAGTCTGCATACATTACTGATCTAACTCGCCTCGCCGCCTCTGAAATGCTTAGTAACTCACTCGCATAGGGTTACTAGTCAGGGTAGGATTAGACAAGGCGGGTTGAAGCAAGGAGGATTTTAAATGAGACTGGAAGAGTATTGGTTCTCAGAGTGGTACATGATGAGAATGGACATGGCGATCAACTGTTAGTACCGAAGCGACAGGGAACACTAAAAGATTGAGATATCAGGTGGGTATAGGTAAGTAGGTATGTTTTATAGAGAGACTGCCACGTGTAGGCCTACTGTTTATTTTTATTTATTTATTTATTTATTTTCTTATATCCTTATATTCACAACTGTCTCCCTTTTCCTTCAGCCATCACTATCTTCCTCTATTACCATTTTTGTTTCCATTGATACTAACATTTACCATCCATTTCTCCCGTTTCTCTCTTCCCTTCATCATCCCTTCCTTCCCCTCTTACCACCATCTCTGCATCCACTCCTCTCTCCTTTCTCATCTTCTTCCTCCAAACGTAAGGAATAAGGAAGAACTGAGGGAGAGAAAGAGGACAGATGGTAACAATATTTTTTCACCTCTACACACACACACACACACACACACACACACATTATTGGTCTAGTGAGTACTCAATAATATAATCTTGCGGTCTTCTAATTGGTTCTATTTGCCTCAAGGTCTTCAATGATTGGCTGGAAAAATGTGTGTGTGTGTGTGTGTGTGTGTGTGTGTGTGTGTGTGTGTGTGTGTGTGTGTGTGTGTGTGTGTGTGTGTGTGTGTGTGTGTGTGTGTGTGTGTGTGTGTGTGTCTTTATTTCTCTCTCCCCTCTCACTTCTTACGTATGAAAAGGAAGTAGGAAAATGGGGATGAGAAAAGAGAAAAAAGAAATGATGATGGAAAAACAAGAAACTAAGAAAATATATAGACAAATTTCTTAGTGGGGAAGCAAGGATGAGGAAGAGAGAGGAAGGCAGTGAAGAAGTGAGGGATGGATAGGAGGGGAGAGGATAGTGGTGAGTAAGGGGGAGGATGGGAGGAAGAAGTTGGGGATGAGGGGAAGGGGGGAGGGGGCGGGTCACGTCTTGCCCCCCGCCTGACCTGTCTAGGGGACGCTCAAGGTCAGAAAGGGGGGAGGGGAAGTCCACAGAGAATGACCCCCACCTCACGCTCTTCACGAAGAGGAGGAGGAGGAGGAGCAGGAGGAGGAGGAGGAGGAGGGAAGACGACTGGAGATGTTGAAAGAAATGAAGGAAGGATGGGGAAGAGAAGAAAGAGAAAAGGGTAAGAAGAAGGGGGAAAAAGAAAAGACGAAAAAGAAAAAAAGAAACAAGAAAAAGAAAAGGAAAAGAAAAAGATAAGCAGACAGGTGTGGAGAAGCGGAAAATGAGATGAAAAAAAGACCAGAGTAAGGAAGAGAAAAGAGGAGGAGGAGGAGGAGGAGGAGGAGGAGGAGGAGGAGGAGGAGGAGGAGGAGGAGGAGGAGGAGGAGGAGGAGGAGGAGGAGGAGGAAGGGGTGGGGAAGAAAAGAGTAAAATTAAAAGCTGATAAGGGAAAAAGCAAGAGCCACACTGAAGGGAGAGACGAATGAAGAAAGTAAAAAAATGGGAGAGAGAGAGAGAGAGAGAGAGAGAGAGAGAGAGAGAGAGAGAGAGAGAGAGAGAGAGAGAGAGAGAGAGAGAGAGAGAGAGAGAGAGAGAGAGAGAGAGAGAGAGAGAGAGAGAGAGAGAGAGAGAGAGCGACTTTGATGATGATGATGATGATGATGATGATGATGATGATGATGATGATGATGATGATGATGATAATGATAAGGGGAAGGAGGAGGAGGAGGGGGAAGAGAAGGAAGAGGAGGCCGAGAAAAACGAATGGTGATAATAATAATCATCATATTAATGATGATGATGGTAATAATAATAATAATATTGATAATAATAAAAATAAATAATAATAATAATAATAATAATAATAATAATAATAATAATAATAATAATAATAATAATAATAATAATAATAATAGACATAACTGCAACAATAACATCATGAACAATAACAACAAACTGAAATTAACACTAATGATAAGAAGAAGAAGAAGAAGAAGAAGAAGAAGAAGAAGAAGAAGAAGAAAAAAAGAAGAAGAAGAAGAAGAAGAAGAAGAAGAAGAAGAAGAAGAAGAAGAAGAAGAAGAAGAAGAAGAAGAAGAAGAAGAAGAAAAAAAAAAAGAAAGAACTAGAAGAAGAAAAGAACTAGAAGAAACGAACAAGAACAAGGAGAGAAAGAAGGCAACACGCACAAAAATGGAAAAAACAAACAAGTGACACAGAACAGAAGAAAAGAAATAAGAACAAGCCAAGAAATACATACGTAAGAAAAGGAGGAAGAAGAAGGAGGAGGAGGAGGAAGAAAAGAAGGCTTAGAACAAGATAGTGATGGCGAAGGAGGAAGCAGGACTTGAGTTGAGGGAAGCTGGCAATGGTGAGGAAGGGCAGTGCTGGGGGAGGGTTGTGGTGGTGCTGGTGTTGTTGGGGGTGACTGGAGGGGGGTGGGGGGAGGCGCTGACATGCGGCAGAGAGGAGGTTGACCTGCGCTACTCTTCTGGTTTTGTAAGGTAGGAAATATTTATGTAGTGACGGTGAGAGAGAGAGAGAGAGAGAGAGAGAGAGAGAGAGAGAGAGAGAGAGAGAGAGAGAGAGAGAGAGAGAGAGAGAGAGAGAGAGAGAGAGAGAGAGAGAGAGAGAGAGAGAGAGAGAGAGAGAGAGAGAGAGAGAGAGAGAGAGAGAGAGAGAGAGAGAGAGAGAGAGAGAGAGAGAGAGAGAGAGAGAGAGAGAGAGAGAGAGATTCATACATACAAAGAGGAACCGACAAACAGAGCACGACACAGAGAGAGACAGACAACCAGACAGAGACAAAGACACAGACACACCGACGAAGTTAATCAAACAAACACACTGACAGACACAAGTCAGATTAGACAGAGACAGAGAGAGAGAGGAGGAAGGGAGGAAAATTCTTCTCATTAAACGAATTTAAAGAGTAAAAACAGGCATACAAGAAGGAGAAGAGGAGGAGGAGGAGGAAGAAGAAGAAGAAGAAGAAGAAGAAGAAGAAGAAGAAGAAGAAGAAGAAGAAGAAGAAGAAGAAGAAGAAGAAGAAGAAGAAGAAGAAGAAGAAGAAGAAGAAGAAGAAGAAGAAGGTGATGATGATGATGATGATGATGATGATGATGATGATGATGATGATGATAACGAACTAGAAGAAAGAGAACTCGAACAAGGACAAGGACAAGAACAGGAAGCAGAAAGAAACAACAACAAAAACAGGAACAATACCACACACACACACACACACACACACACACACACAGGAAGGAGGGGACAAACATGGCAATAGATGAATCATGACCTCAGACAAATATAGAAGCCAACAGATTAAAGGCACATGAAATTAAAAGGATGCACGAGGAAGAAAAGGAAGGAGGGAGTGAGGCAGTGAGGGAGAGAGTGAGTGGAAGAGGGAGGGAGAGGGGAGAGGGGAGAGGGGGAGGTGAGGGGACATTTAAGGGCCTTGGACAACCCACACGTGACCTACCCACACCCCGACACTCCCTTCTTGCGCGCCCCACCGCCTGTGCCTGCATCTGGAGAGAGAGAGAGAGAGAGAGAGAGAGAGAGAGAGAGAGAGAGAGAGAGAGAGAGAGAGAGAGAGAGAGAGGATAAGAATATGTATAACCACAAACACTAACTCTTTCACCCTCATAAGTACTTTCTCTCTCTCTCTCTCTCTCTCTCTCTCTCTCTCTCTCTCTCTCTCTCTCTCTCTCTCTCTCTCTCTCTCTCTCTCTAAAGCAACTCGACCCTCAAATCGCTTTTCACCTTAACTCTGCACTCATCTCCTCCTCCCCTTCCTCCTCCTCCTGCTGCTGCTCCTCCTCCCGCCCTTCATCCTCTCTGTACCACCCACGAGTCGGCGGAGCAACAAGGCGCCCACGTCACCAGGGAGAAGTGGAATGGGCGGCGAGGGGAGGGGAGAGGGGAAGGAGTGAGGAGAGAGGGAGAGGGGTGGAGAGAGGAAGCTGGGGAAGGGAAGGCAGGCAAGAGAGGGAAGGGAAGTAATGGAGGCAAGCATTAAACTCTCTTTCCCCCACTAGTGAAGATAACTGAGCAAGGTCGAGGCGCGGTGGTCGTGATGATGAAAAGTTAGGTTAGGTTGTTAGCTTACGTTAGGTTAAATTAGGTTAAGCTTTTAGGTTAGGTTACATTAGCAGAGTAAATGATAGGAGCTAATTCTTTATTGTAGTTATTATTATTATTATTATTATTATTATTATTATTATTATTATCATTACTAGTAGTAGTAGTAGCAGCAGCAGCAGCAGCAGCAGCAGCAGCAGCAGTAGGGGTATCAACGGCATTACTAATATCACTATTATTTAAGAGGAATTTACAAAAAAGACACAGGCGGATCTATCCTCAAGTTATCCCTTTAATCGAAAACCGGAATCTGTCTATGAGTTCGCCTGGATAACTCGACACTCCCCAGCGCTGCCGCGGGGCCGCCGGCTTGCCTTCTGCGTGGGGCGCCGCTACGGGGGGAACGGAGCAGAGAGAGAGAGAGAGAGAGAGAGAGAGAGAGAGAGAGAGAGAGAGAGAGAGAGAGAGAGAGAGAGAGAGAGAGAGAGAGAGAGAGAGAGCATGATGGAGACGACATCTGCTTGTTTGTGTGGCCGTCCCTAGTCCATCCCCCACCTAACCCCCACCTTCCCCAACTCCCGCCCCGCCCCGCCCCGCCTCTGCCCGCCTTCGACACAACCCAGGCCAACGAGCTGACCCACAAAAAAAGGCGTAATTATAATGGCCAGCGGAGAAAGGAATGAATGTAACTTAATACTCCAGGGCGTGCACTGCATACTAATGTCAGACAGTGGTCCCGCCAGCCCGCCCACCCGCCCACCCGGCCGCCCACCCTCCCTCACGCCTTCCACCCACCCGCCGTCCCCCTCAACCCCTTACCTCTCTCCCCCCACCAGCACGCCCACTCCCTCCCCTCTCCCTGTTCCCACTCCCTTTTCTTCTCTCACTGCGCTCCCCACTCACTTCACCACCACCATCACCACCACCACCACCACCACCACCACCACCACTACTACTTCTACTACTGCTGCTATAATAATGATGGTGATGATAATAGTGATGATAATTAGAAGGGCTGATGGAGGTGAGAGATACCTGTCACTTCTCGCAGGTAAAAATGGTAACGCGACTAATGGATTCTGTGTCTTATTATCAGAAGTTAGCAATTATGTGTGATGAAGGAGGAGGAGGAGGAGGAAGAGGAGGAGGAAGAAGAAGAAGAAGAAGAAGAAGAAGAAGAAGAAGAAGAAGAAGAAGAAGAAGAAGAAGAAGAAGAAGAAGAAGAGAGAGAGAGAGAGAGAGAGAGAGAGAGAGAGAGAGAGAGAGAGAGAGAGAGAGAGAGAGAGAGAGAGAGAGAGAAACGGGAGAGGGATGGGGATGCGGAAGACAAGGGAGGAAGGGATGTTGGGAGAAAGTGATCTGGAATAATATACAAGAGATAAAAGAAGATCAAGAAAAAGATTAGAGAGAGGGAGGAGGAGGAGGAGGAGGAGGAGGAGGACTACATGAGAAAGTACACTACCCAGGAATTTTAAACTGATTGATATATAAGGAGGAAGATGAAGACGAGAACGCGGAACGGAATAAAGAGGCAAAAACAAGAGAATAGACAATTTAGTTTTCCAGCAAATGGCGCTTGATCCAGAAATGTAAAAAAAAGAAGTTAAGGAATCACATCTGGAAAAGCCCCCAAAACTTCATCTTAAAATATCAAGTTTAGAAAACATAAGGCAAGTTCTATTTAAGAGTGTCTTGATGCCCTCCTCTTGAAAAACTTAAGTGCAGGAAGCGGTGGGACAAGATGAATCAGTATCACTATGCATACCAGTGAGGCGGATGAAAGAGTAAAGATGCTGGTCAACTCCTACATTATTAAGATGGATGGAGGAGGGACGAGAATCACCAGGGAGTGTTCTGCATCACGGTCATGGCAGATGGGGAAGACATACAGTTGGAAATAGCACTGGAAGACACCAACTAAAGGATTACAAGTAATCCTTTAGTAATGTGAAAGACTGGAGCATTTAATTAATGGAGGGGAGCTAAAGGAATGAATATCCCTTAATGCAGCAAGCAAAGATGCATCACTTGTGTTCATGTATTGAGAGAAATAAACATAATCCTTCTTTTCTTTAAATTAATTCGCTTTCTGTGCATTTATTAGCCAACAAAAAAGCGGCCAGCAAAAGAAACGCATATAATATATATATATATATATATATATATATATATATATATATATATATATATATATATATATATATATATATATATATATATATATATATATATATATATATTATATGCGTTTTTTTTTTGCTGGCCGCTTTTTTGTTGGCTAATAAATGCACAGAAAGCGAATTAATTTAAAGAAAAGAAGGATTATGTTTATTTCTCTCAATATATATATATATATATATATATATATATATATATATATATATATATATATATATATATATATATATATATATATATATATATATATATATATATATATATATATATATATATATATATATATATATATATATATATATATATATATATATATATATATATATATATATATATATATATATATATATATATATATATATATATATATATATATATATATATATATATATATATATATATATATATATATATATATATATATATATATATATATATATATATATATATATATATATATATATATATATATATATATATATATATATATATATATATATATATATATATATATATGTGTGTGTGTATATATATCGTCCTCTTCCGTTTCGCTCTTTGGTTTAATAATAAGACAAGAAAATGTGCTGTGATGTGGCTCAGTAACAAGCTTTGCGCCTCAGCGACTCTTTGACGACGATAATGACGGCGAAAGAGAAACTACCGCCGGAGGGCATGACGTGCTGGTGCTGCTTTCTCGCCCCACCCGGTCCGCCCCGCCCCGCCCAACCCCACGCCTCCCCCCACCGTCAACAAAGGCCCTAACCCACATCCACCACTTCAAAACGGAGCCGCAGGTAGAGACACAGACTCCCGCAGCGGTGCCGAGGTGACCACTGGCACTCCTGGCCCGGTGTCTGCCTGGATGCCGCAAAGCTTCCCGGGTCAAGGCTAGTGAAAAAAAAAAAAAGAGACGGAGCGAGGCGGCGAAAGTGGCGAGAAGAAAGACTAGAAGGGGAGGATGGGGTGTTGTTCTGCCGGTGTAGTGGCAGACAGCGTAATTATATCATTATTGAGCGTCGCGGCGGCGTGCTGAGGGCAGCGGGCGGCCATACATCACAACCGTAATTATAACTGACATCAATTAGCTTCGGCCGAGGCCTTGCGAATGGGTCTCCGGCAACGTGGGAGGGCAGCGGCGCCTCGCTTGTTGTGGCACCCGCGGGGCCACCAAAGATCTGGTCCTCGGCACCATCCTGTTCTCGTGTGCCATTGTCCTCATCGCCACTGTCTCCCCCGCCCCGCCTGACTGACCCCCATGTGACGCGCGGGTGAATGTTGTAAATCAGAGCGTCTCGTAAAGAAGCCTGCAACTCCCCTCTGCCTCACCTCGCGGGGCACACTTCACACGGGCCGACCTGGCGTGAGGCGCACCGAAGATTCTCTCTCTCTCTCTCTCTCTCTCTCTCTCTCTCTCTCTCTCTCTCTCTCTCTCTCTCTCTCTCTCTGGCCGAAGCGGCGAAGAGAGGCATGAGGGAAGAGAAGCCCCAGACGACCCGGCCACGACCTGTCGGATAGCCAACGAAGACTCAGCTCCGCAATCTGGCCACGATCTGACCCAGGCTTGACCCGACCGTACCTGAAACTAAGTGCCTCTCTCTCTCTCTCTCTCTCTCTCTCTCTCTCTCTCTCTCTCTCTCTCTCTCTCTCTCTCTCTCTCTCTCTCTCTCTTTACCCTCTCATCAGAACAATCTTTCATTTTCTTATTCCTTTATTTCACAGGGCCAGCGTCACTTGCTCCCTATCCTCATCATTATGGCATTAAAGGTTGGGACAAAAAAGGATAAGGAGGTAGGACCTTTGCTGGCACCATCCCACTTCTCACCCTCGTCGCCTGCTTCGCCCTCGCCCTGATACAATACACGAAGGGAAGGAGGGACGGGAGGAGGTGGGACAGCAATTTTCTGAGACGATCCTTCAGTCAGTGTTAGAGAGGACGAAGTGACCCCGTGAGGAGTGTTGTTGTCGAGGAGGAGGAGGAGGAGGAGGAGGAGGAGGAGGAGGAGGAGGAGGTGGAGGAGGAGGAGGAGATAATGATGGTAGTGGTGGTTGAGGAGGAGTGGATGTGACTAAAGCATTTTCGAAGTCTGCACCGCACGAGCACCGCCATTCTATCTTTTTTTTTTTCCTTTGACTGAAGGAAGAGGTTCCTGCGCAGTGGTGGTCGTCCACTGGCCAAGTGTAGCGAACTGCATCCGTCGATACGCGTACATACCATTCTGACTCAGGGCAACACCCCTCCTGAGTTTTAACGATCTCAAGAAGGGTGCTAATCACTGTGGGAAAATAAACAACATCCACACACAAGCAACAGCAACACCAACAATACCACCACCACCACTACTACCACCACCACCACCAACAACAACAACAACAACAACATGGAGTTATCTCATTCTCCTCTTTGATACTTCTTTCGTTGACGTCTGTATTCATGCCCTTCATTCTCCCTCTGTCAGGAGTTCACAAGCATTTATTCTGTCGCTGACGCACCACCAAGCACAGTCTGAGTGACATGTGACCCCCCGCCGCCCGAGCACCGCACCCATCTCAGCTGTTCAGATGCCCACGCCGCAGCAACCCCCTTTCGTGATGAACCCCTGGCGATGCTACGAGGACCCGGCGCATGACAGATGAACGGAGCGTGTTTGCTACCCATGTGAGGCTGAATTGCTCAAGATGGAGGCAGGAAGAGGTGGAGCAGTGCGTGGATGAGGTGGCTGACTGGTGGGTGGGTGGAGGGAGAGTTTAATTTAAGGGGCGAAGGTGTGGTGTGTTGCAGAGAGGAAGCCTGGAAGGGGAGAGGAGCCATTTGCGGATTGGCTTTGGGTGGGGTGCTCCGGAGTGCATGAACGGGGAGGGAAGCAGGCAGTAGTGTGTGGGGCGGGGATGTGAGGTGCGCGGTGCTCCAGGCGGTGTGTTCGGATGCAGGTGTGAGGGAAATTATGTGCCTTAGCTAGGGGTGAGTGTGCTTGCGTGGAGGTGTGGGTGCTTGCGTGGCGGGGCGGGGTAGGGAAGAGGCCTGGGGGAGGACTGGGGGCAGGTGATGATTTACGTAAAGGACGCTACATCAAAGGGAGGTTTACGTAAGACAGGAATTTTAAGCTTATTGCGTTGGTGTCGCCACACGTCTCGCCTTTCCTGCCCCATCTACCACCACCACCACCACCACCAGCACCAGCACCACCATCACCACCACCACACCACACTCCACCACGCTCCGCCACACTAACAAGCACCGCCACATCAACACTTCGCCTCCACAATAACACTGCACCACAACACCCGACTGGCATTGAATCAACACTCCTCCACCAAGATGCAACTCCACCCACCACTCCATCACTCCACCACCACCACCACCACCACCAACACCCAAGCACTATATCACATACCTCACACACCCACATGTTGCATCACACATGTATTATCACTGACACCACCTCCACCGCTCACCAAGAACACCACTACCAACACTACCAAACAACAACAACAACAACAACAACAACAGCATTAATACACACGTCAAGAAGCATTAACAACAGCAGGTACAACAAACCAAGCGTTGCTACAGTGTTCACCACCACTACATTGCAACCACCACTGTTGTTTACACCATCACAACACAACACCCACATCCCTACACTCCCCCACGTCACCATAAACAGACACACTCCCCTCCTCCTCCTCCTCCTCCTCCTCCTCCTTAGAGAGAGAGAGAGAGAGAGAGAGAGAGAGAGAGAGAGAGAGAGAGAGAGAGAGAGAGAGAGAGAGAGAGAGAGAGAGAGAGAGAGAGAGAGAGAGAGAGAGAGAGAATACTACTACATACCATCACAGACAACACATATGTAGTTTACAGATCATTTCTAACGTTTGATTCTTTGCGCAATGCGACTTGAGGAGAGGAGGAAAAAAACAAGGGAGACAAAAATAGACACGTTGGCAACCACGTCCCTGAGAGCCGGCCGCCCTCTAGGTTGCAAGTAAGACTGATGCCACACCACCATTTTCTTGCAACACACACATGTACGTACACCTTCTGCTGGAGCCACCTGTGTGTCTGTGCCTAGGTGTGCCCGGGGCGTGCTGGTGCCAGGGGGGTATGCGCCAGGCGGGGCGGAGCACGGTGCCTTAGTCGGGAGGGGGAGGAGGGAGGGATGTGGCAATGGTGACCGAGAGGCTGGGCATTTAATGACCTTGACGCGGACAAGTGACGTCATCGCGTGCAACAGGGACCTAAGCCACGAGGGTCACAGCCAGACACTTGTGAGACGGAGGCCGCTGTGTGTGTGTGTGTGTGTGTGTGTGTGTGTGTGTGTGTGTGTGTGTGTGTGTGTGTGTTTTCGAGTTGTGATGAACTGTTCGTTTATTTGTGTTTATTTGTTTGTTTCTTGTTTATTTTTCAAGGAGTTTGTTGTTTTGTGTTTACTTTCATGTGTATGCGAGTGCACGCGCACTGAGATGAATTGCCTATTTTTGTTTTGTTTGTTTATCTGTTGGTTAGTTGGCTGGCTGGTTATGTGAACATGTGTGTGTGTGTGTGTGTGTGTGTGTGTGTGTGTGTGTGTGTGTGTGTGTGTGTGTGTGTGTGTGTGTGTGTGTGTGTGTGTGTGTGTGTGTGTGTGTGTGTGTGTGTGTGTGTGTGTGTGTGTGTGTGTGTGTGTGTGTGTGTGTGTGTGTGTGTGTGTGTGTGTGTTTGTGTGTGTGAAGACTAGTGAAGACAAGCAGGATCTGAGTTCACATCTGTTGTCTTCTGATCATATATATATATATATATATATATATATATATATATATATATATATATATATATATATATATATATATATATATATATATATATATATGTACACACACACACACACACACACACACACACACATACAGGCTGACAGGTGTGAGGTGGGCGAGGGCCTCGGCAAATTGGAGTGTTGGTGCAGCGCCTCAACATTCCATCCGTCGCCTCATAATTGTCATCTCACTCTAACCCGCAGTCCCGCCCCCCCATAGAAGGCATCTATCATTCATTCCGCGAGAAGCCGCCATTCCGCAGCGGGTTACGCCCCTGTCGGGCTGTGCAGGAATTTAAATATCAGCCACATGCATCTTGCTGGGCGGCCACGACCCTCCTCAGCCCGTCATTCTCTCACGCCCTCTGTCCCCACCAGGCCTTCCCGTGGGGCACCTGCTATTGGCACACATATCACCTGGACACGCAGGCAGCGGTGAAGTCTTCGAAGGAGAGGCGACCACCAGCCGGAGAAGAGAGAACGAAACGGCGGCGGCAATGCATCGGTCATAAAGGCGCAGCAGAACAGTCGGCAAGAGATGCAGAAACATTCACTCACTTTTCTCTGAGTTTCGTGCAGTTGGATAGCAGGTAACAACATGTTGCACTACACTCAGTATTCAACGAGCGAATATCAGAGGGAGCGGAGGCTGCGGGGAAAGTTTCACAGGGCAGCGGCGGAGTCCGGAAGGTTTCGCCTGGCTGGGCTGAGGAAGAGTTTGCAGGGGCGGGCGAACGGCGAGGCGACGAGCAAAGGTTTGAGATAGTAACCCCACCCATCAGACAAACTCTCATGACCTGCAGCTTTTTGTTCTGTTTGAGAAGAGGAAGAGAGAGAGAGAGAGAGAGAGAGAGAGAGAGAGAGAGAGAGAGAGAGAGAGAGAGAGAGAGAGAGAGAGAGAGAGAGAGAGAGAATGTGTGTGCTAGTCGTTAGGATCCGTTTACTGCACATCGATACACCACCGTCACAGCCACCAACACAACTACATGCAGTATATACACTTTTGGTCTCTAACCTGACGGAAAAAGAAACAGTTGCGAGAAAGGAAGAAACTCACCAGAACTAAAATAACCGGAATTACTGACCTAATACTATGCCATCCTGTAGTACAACGAGAAATGCAAGTATGTCTTTCTATTCTGTCGTTCTTTCTATAGCTCTAAACTCCTTAAAATATTGTATTAAAATATTTTGCAAAATTAGCCAACCGAATATATATATATATTTTTTATTTAATCTATCATGAAGCAAAACTCAGTTGCTTATTTACTTATTATATTTTCATTCACTTATTTATTTATTTATTTATTTTTTTTTTTTCAGAGCTTCGTGTTTTGCTGATCCTTTCCCATGAACTGTCTTACATCTCTCCGTGAGTTTCATTTTGCAGCCAAGGAAACTTATTTTCTCGTTATAGAAGACGAAATAAGAAACTCGTTTAGGCCAGACATCCAAGGCGCCGCTTTTCATGCCCCCTGCGTGGCTCCATTCCCTGAGACAATACCTACGGGAGAAGCAGGACAAGAAAAACACACCTCACAACACAATACTACCCCACCACAGTCCCCGCCAGTCCTGCAGTACCAACACTAACACTTGGCTGGAGTTCAGTTATTACAACACTGTTTTTCTTTGCAGTCGAGGTGCGTGGAGGGAGGAGAAGGAGGAGGAGAAGGAGGATCAAGAGAGACAGAGCGAGAGAAAAGAAAAAAATATAATGTTTCTTTGTAATTAAATAACCTTCTTTTTTTGTGCGTAAGAGTAAACTTGGTT
>NC_087159.1:9205000-9220000 GCF_035594125.1 Scylla paramamosain
GAGTTGTTTTAAGCACGCTGCGAAGAACAGGTGTCAAGGAATACACAAAGAAACACACACGAAGAACAAACTGCAGCAGATCTGTTTGCCTTTACGCCGTGCCGCTTGCATAAAGAATAAGCCGAAGTATAAGCGCAAAGGAAAGAAGAGAAGCTATACGGACTACAAATCAAACCACTACGTAATAGGCGGTAGCATCTATTGAGAGAAGCAATGAAGGCGAAGGAAGGAGAGAGGGTAACAAATTAAACAGCTGCATAATTGGCGTTGACATCTGTTTGAAGAAGCAATGAAAATGAGCAGCGGGGTTTTAGATTGGAAAGAGGTCAATGTATCCAGGGATGGGCGGGGCAACGAGAGAGGTTATTACCGATTGGGTTTAGGGAGCAGTGTGAAATTGTTATACTGGAGGGAAGAGATTTATATGGGGCCTATATGGTCTCGCGGGAATCAAGGCACAAGAGAAACAAGCCTGTAATATTGCAGAAGTTACTTGTTTGTTTTGTGCAGGAACATGATTGTATTAAATAAAAAAAACAAAGGCATGGGAACATTTGATGTACGTATAAAGTGATGGACAATTTTGAGACAATGTAAAGGCTCAATATATATATATATATATATATATATATATATATATATATATATATATATATATATATATATATATATATATATATATATATATATATATATATATATATATTTTTTTTTTTTTTTTTTTTATTTATTTTTTTTTCAGCAAAAGTTACGTTACAACAAGAATACAGGCTGTCGCCAAGGTTGTTCATTATCTTTACGGATGCTGAGGAAACAGAAGCGACGGCTAAGGAGAAAGGAGTATGACACAAAGACTAGAATTACATGTGAGGTGAATCAGTTACTCTCTGCAGATAACATAGCCAGAGTCGCAGGCGTTAAAAGAAAAAATAAATAAATAAAATAGATAAATAAATACAGAGACAACGGAAATCCAGAAAAAAAGGGAGGTTGAGAGGATGTGCGGCGCGGTGAAATGGTGTGCTGTCCAAGAAAAAAGGAAGATCTAACGATGTAAAGAAACATTGGAGCAGGTGAACGCTTTTTGTCAACGGTGGTGCTTCAATAAGTCCATGAAACAAGTACCAAGCCTTCTGGAGAGAGAGAGAGAGAGAGAGAGAGAGAGAGAGAGAGAGAGAGAGAGAGAGAGAGAGAGAGAGAGAGAGAGAGAGAGAGAGAGAGAGAGAGAGAGAGAGAGAGAGAGAGAGAGAGAGAGAGAGAGAGAGAGAGAGAGAGAGAGAGAGAGAGAGAGAGAGAGAGAGAGAGAGAGAGAGAGAGAGAGAGAGAGAGAGAGAGAGAGAGAGAGAGAGAGAGAGAGAGAGAGAGAGAGAGAGAGAGAGAGAGAGAGAGAGAGAGAGAGAGAGAGAGAGAGAGAGAGAGAGAGAGAGAGAGAGAGAGAGAGAGAGAGAGAGAGAGAGAGAGAGAGAGAGAGAGAGAGAGAGAGAGAGAGAGAGAGAGAGAGAGAGAGAGAGAGAGAGAGAGAGAGAGAGAGAGAGAGAGAGAGAGAGAGAGAGAGAGAGAGAGAGAGAGAGAGAGAGAGAGAGAGAGAGAGAGAGAGAGAGAGAGAGAGAGAGAGAGAGACCTGCACACAAATTTAGAGACAGACAGGCATGCACACAAAGGGCTACATTTAGGGAGGCAAAAAATGGGAGTTTACTAGGTTACTGTGCCGGCTGTTTCGCAATAGTGTTGGCTGGGAAAGGTAGTGGAGGTGTTAAAAGAAAAGATAGAGTAGAATATTACGCATGTGAAGTTATTTGATAGAATAATAAAATAGCAGCAAGTTGGATATAAAGAAACTAAGATAAAGAGAGAAGGCAGGAAGACTTAGAAACAGCAAGACAGGAACAGGAATAATAAAGTGGAATGAATGTTGATGTAATTTGGTGTAAAAAATAAATGAAGACGATTTTAAGTTAATTTACAAATCTCGAGCTGAAAGTGAAAGGTTAAGTGGACACCTTAAGTGGGCATACTAAGCAAGAACTGAAGTGCAGCGGCCTAACACATGCAGGTGGCGAGAGGCGCGAGAGGCGCATAACACAATACGTGCTGTAACAGAGGCGATGTGCCGCTTATGCTCACTGTCCTAATAAGTACCCATTCCGTCCCCCTCCCTCCCATAGGCCCGGTAAACCGGTGAGTGTGGGTGTGATCTGGCTGCGGTGCAGCTCAGCAGTGACGGATGTCACTGGGAAAATGTGAATATTCAGATTAAAATGACATTATAAAAAATAGAAATGAAATGCATTCGCTTATCCTCAGTATCTCTTTTTTTTATTTATTTTTTTTTATGTGGATACGGGCTACAACTTGGAGGAACAGAATCCAAAGTGTCTCTAACAAACTGGGACTGTCTTAATTAGGAGTGGGGTGCCAATCACTACACCACCATGCTCGTATGGACACACACACACACACACACACACACACACACACACACACACACACACACACACACACACACACACACACACACACACACACACACACACACACACACACACACACACACAAAGATGTATGCACTTTCATATGTCTATCAAGTTTTAATATCAGTGACCTTGGAGAGAAAACTGCACAATATTTTACACACACACACATACACACACTCACACACACACACACACACACACACACACACACACACACACACACACACACACACACACACACACACACACACACACACACACACACACACACACACACACCATGTATACACTTTCATGTGTCTATCAAATTATAATATCAGCGACCTTGGGGGGGAAGGGGAGAATCTACACAATATTTTTCTCATTGGGTTTCCTGTTACTAGTCCCTGTTCCCCTTAAGCTGCAGGAAGTGTATTGTTTTCCTGACGGTGGCAGCGACACG
Organism: Scylla paramamosain; assembly: GCF_035594125.1. Classification (NCBI taxonomy): domain Eukaryota; kingdom Metazoa; phylum Arthropoda; class Malacostraca; order Decapoda; family Portunidae; genus Scylla; species Scylla paramamosain. The sequence goes on from NC_087159.1 coordinate 9,207,917, forward strand.
GAGGGCGGCTTGGCGGCGCCACTTCACTCCTGTCGGCTACATTACGACCGATATGCTCTTCTCAGTAATCACACCAATGAAATGATACTGACGAAAGCTAAATGAAAGCTGTGGAAGTGTAATGTCATCATGAGTGTGGCGATGTGCGAGTCAAGGAGAAACATTGACCTTAGCTAGAAGAGACTCATCAATGAAGTGCTCTCTTCCTTCGACTGGTGGGACTTCATTTCAACCTGAACAAAACGGTCTTGTGCGAATTAGGAGTATGATTTCAGAAGACACCACGGATGACGAAAAAAGAGATCGAGTAATTAAAATCATTCAGCGCTAAGTTTTATTTCTCAGTGAAATCTCGTTACCTAAACTAAGTGCTGAGTGTTATGCTTTGATTACCAATATACACACACTACAAAACTACAAGAAAGGATGGGAGAATGCAGAATTTTCTTCATAGTGTTACCAAATAAAAAGCCAATTAGACGAAGATGAGCTATACTGTAGGCCCTCAACTTTATCTTTCCCTAACATAAGCAAATGAAACTGCAGCGATGTGGTGGAGAGACAGTGCGGCGTACGATAATTAATGAGTATCTGCACTTATTTCGCTACGTCATGTGTGGCAATAAATACCGCAACACCTCAGTACTTCCCCAGCCTCACCTCGCCGCGCACCGCCACGCCAAACACGCATTGCTCATACATGCCCTTTCATCCTTTGCACACTGATACGAGTACTACTAAACTTCATGCACTAAACACTAAACAGTTTTCGTCGCTTATTTTGCTTGTACTGCACACACACACACACACACACACACACACACACACACACACACACACACACACACACACACACACACACACACACACACACACACACACACACACACAGAGAGAGAGAGAGAGAGAGAGAGAGAGAGAGAGAGAGAGAGAGAGAGAGAGAGAGAGAGAGAGAGAGAGAGAGAGAGAGAGAGAGAGAGAGAGAGACCTTTTTGCCCTGCTCTACTGGAGAAGCAGCGACAATATTAAAAGATCCTTAAATTACCCAAAGAGAAAAAGATGAAAAAGAAAAAAAGGTTTAATCCCGTAAGACCTGGGGCGGCGTGTGATTGGTGCTGGGTGCGGCGCACACACTGCAGAGGCTGCCGTGTCGCCCATGCCCGCGGCTCGGATAGGGAGATTAAGATGACGCCGCTCCGTGTTGTCTCCTTGCCTCCTTCATGTGACCTAACCGTGCAAGAATGAAGGAAAAAAGAGCGGTGTGACATTGCCAGAAAGAGAAGGAGGAATGAATAAGAGAGAGAGAGAGAGAGAGAGAGAGAGAGAGAGAGAGAGAGAGAGAGAGAGAGAGAGAGAGAGAGAGAGAGAGAGAGAGAGAGAGAGAGAGAGAGAGAGAGGAAATGGAGTTTATTTTTATCGTTGTTATCTACACAGAGGATGTTTGCCTAAGGGAAGGGAAGGAGGGGAGAACGATGATTCAATTGAAAACAGGGAGAGCAAACGAAGAATTCGATATGAGCTTTTCCAAATATTGTTGAAATATGCCTATGTCTGTGCCTATTCCTGTCTGTCTGTTTCTATGCTATCCCGGGCAGGCGGAGGAGGAAAGCGGGAGGGACACTTGCTCTCCAATGACGAGCACGTGACTGGTGTTATCTTCGGGACATATCTTGTTTTCTTGCCGCGGTGCCTGAGCCTCGCCGGCGCTGAGCTACCGATGCAAGTTGTGTCATAAGGTCGAGAGTGCGGCGCCACACAGACGTGGCTGACCCGCCCGAAGCCCAGCATCAGTGCGTCCCGTCACGAAGTCATTATTGAGCACTCCCTTGCCTGGCGTCATTCTTTGCTAACTCAACACTCACTGTCATGTGCAACTGTGAATAGGAAAGCATCCAATCCTTTCAACAGGTGCGCTGCAGAGATGGACACACGCCGACTGAAAGGCACATTCCATAATGTAACCATGAAGGCAGTGAGCGTTGGGAAAATTGCCGCCATATAAAGACGTATAATCATAAATGTTTACCAGATTAACGACATGAATGACGTGAAAACTGGAGATTCTATTCGAGGACATGCAACAACTTCCACTTTCGTCTGGGCAGCGCGGACGGAGTACACAGCGTCGACAAAGACGCCGCGGGTCACGTGCCCACACCTCGCGTCCGCTTGGAACATTCCTCCAGACACTGCTGACACGGCATTCCCGATCCAGCAATGAAAGAGTCTCCAACAGACACCTACCAAAGGAAACTATCACATGGCTGTCCCCACCACCGTGGCTCGCACAGACACAGGGCTAACTACTAGTGCCTTCACCTTTCCGCATGCGAGGAAGGCCAGTGGTAAACGGCAGACAAGACATCCTACAAGGGACTTCACGTCCAGAGACCCGCCCACGTTAAGGCGATTCCTTCCTCATACGAAGAGAACTAATTTGAAGTGATCCGAGGACGCTTCCTCACACCTAAAGATACACGTAAAGTATGTGTAGAAGAGTGCCGGCCAAGCCATTTAAATGAACAAAGAGGCTACTTTCCACTTGCTTCATATCATGAAAGAAGAAGAGACGCGTGCCCTTCACCATCACTTCTGAAACCAGTCTCATCTAAGACAATCCGCAATGGATGACACCACTTCTACAAGAAAGCTTAAAAGCTTGAAAGTGAGCGGTTTTGTTGCTTCTACCTCTCACGCTGCCATATCTTTTCAGCCACAGAAAAAGCAACGGTAGGTGCGACTGATGCTTCTCCTGCCGCTTCCGAAGAGTTGCCACCCACGAAAGCACCGCTTGAATCGCCCTCGGCCCTGACAATTGGAGAAAGAAAGAGAGAAAAGAAGAAAGCTTCCTTCGCAGGAGAAGCTGATCTCCCAGTGTCCATAGAGGTTGATGACTATGTTGGAGGTGGACATTGCAGCCATGGAATCATCAAATCCCAAGTTCTAGCAACTCCCTTTTGAATTCTGGCTGAAGAGAATAATAACAAAAACTTGCTAATGAGGACTACGGAGGTCGAAGGGATTCTGAGGCCATCAGACGTCTTAAGTTCTTCTGATGTTGCTACTTCCAGCAATAACTTCCAAACTCATACACAGGCAGGCCACGTAAAGCCCGCGAGTTACAAGCCCCGCTCAAGAAAAAGTCGTCTTCGGGAACGCGGCACACCCGAGGGGCCCATGGAGGAGGAAGAGGAGGAGGAGGAGGAGGAGGAGGAGGAGGAGGAGGAGGAGGAGGAGGAGGAGGAGGAGGAGGAGAAGAAGAAGAAGAAGAAGAAGAAGAAGAAGAAGAAGAAGAAGAAGAAGAAGAAGAAGAAGAAGAAGAAGAAGAAGCGGATTAGGAGGAGGAGGATGAGGAGGAGGAGGTGTCGTGAGTGCCACGACTATCAGACAGACCGACGTGTCCCTCCGCCGTGGTCCCCGCCGCCGACGCCCCACCGCCGGCACGTCCCACAGATGATATCGGCGGGGACTAGATGGTATCAGGCCGCGTTTGATGGTATCCCGGATAACCACGGAGCTGCAGCGGCTAATGACAGCGTGGCGAGCTAACGCCTGATGGAGCGCTCTGGCGAATTTCATTGTCAGGTCCTGTCCAGCCCCTTTTTGCGACCCGCCCAGAGAGAGGAAAAAATCACCATACGAGTCTCTCCCTCATCTTGGCTCTGGGATGCGCGGCGAGGCGGGCAGGCGGCGGGGCGAGTGAGAGGATGGGCCCATGTCCGCAAATCAGGAACTGAATTTATCCATTTACCCGTGTTGGCCCATCTGGAGGAGGAGGAGGAGTTGGAGGAGGAGAGATGGGAAGAAGGGAGAGAAGGGAGGAAGAGAAAGATGTGCGGAGGAGTTAGAAGGTGGAGGTATAAGGACGTGGAGGAGGGTGTGAGGGAAGAGAGAGGAAAAGGGAAGGGACGAGGTGGGGGGATGAAAGGGGGGTTGTCAAGGCCACGATGCCCGCTGGAGCCTGGCAACACTGCAGGGTCCAGCTGACATTCCTCGGATGCTCTCACGGGGCGCCCTGCTCTGCCGCCCTGATGAATGGCCGAGTCGCCGCCTGTCGCCGCTACGCAACCCTGCAAGAACTCCCGAATGACAACGCCAACTCCTGAAGGCACCGAGGGGAAGGAGGCCGCACTCCTGAGGGAACTACAAGTGAAAACAAAGAAGAGTGTTCACAGTACGGTATCTGAGAAGAGGACATTCCAGCCGTATTGCAATACGAACTCCTGCAGGCGCGGAGAGGAATGAAACCGCACTCCTGAAGAAGCCACGGTAGAACAACGAAAAAGAGACAGAGAAGGATAGATGAAAGATGCGGAAAAGAAAGCCAAGATACGGGGGAAGTGTGCAGAAGAACGTGAGAAGAGGAAAAGGGAAGAGCCACGATTAAAGGATCGAAAACAGACGAAAGGTAAATGACAAAAATGGAAGGGAAGGTCACGACAGAAGATAAAAAAAAGAAAAGAAAAAGAGAACAGGATAAAATGAGAGAAGGAAAAGGATAGGAAGAAGATACAGAAAAATAAAAAGGAGAGGTACGATGGCAGCAAGACGAAGAGTAGGCGGAGGAAGGTAGATGAAAACGAAAGGGGAGCCACGAAGCCCAGGCGAGGGAGGTGCCGGTGGGTGTGCCCGGGACCAACACCACCGCCACTACCCACCGGCGTGCGACCCGAGCGACCCTTCCTTGTCCGGAGCCTTGGGCAGCGACCGGCCGGCGAGAGGCAGGCGAGGGCGAGGGCAGTACTGGCGCTCGCCGACGACTGACTCTACTGACCGGGACTCCCCACTGACGGCTTCCCTACTGACGGCTCGCTGCTCACCTCGCCCTATTCTATTTGTGTATTCTATTCTATTTGTGTATTTGGGTGAGAGACTGACTGATTCACTGACTGTTTAAAAACTCTGGAACGTGTTATTTGTGATGATGATGGGAGAGTGGGTGACTGACTGACTAACTGACTGATGAACTGGTTGAATAGCTGACTGATTAGCTAAAGACGACTTCCTGACTAAATAAAAAAAAAAAAAAACTAACTGGTTGACTGAATGACTGAATGACTGATAGACTGGTTCAATAACTGACTGTCTAGCTAAAGAGAACTCCCTGAATGACTGATTAACGAACTAACTAGCTGACTGACTGATTGACTGATTCAGTGACTGACGACTAACTGAACGAATGCTGACACACGGACTGAATGAGTGGTTGAAGACTAACTGACTGACTGACGGACTGATAAACTGATCGACGAACTGACTCAGTGCATATAGGACTGGATAAGACTAAAAAAATACCAAACTGACTGACTAACTAACTGACCGTCTGAATGACCGATTGACTGATTCATTAAAGAGTTGACTCAAAGCATAAAAGATTGGATAAGACTAAAAATGGCATACTGACTGACTAAATAATCGACTGACTGACTAACTGGAAAAAAGAATAACTGAATGACTTACTGACTGAATGAATCAACGAATAAATAACTTACTGACTTAATGACCGACAAACTGAACTGACTGACTGACTGAATGGTAGGTAGGCTGGGAACTGAGGAACGCGGCGGCGGCAGTGGAGAGAATACATTATGCCCCGTCATGTCTCCACGGATTCTCTCTCTCTCTCTCTCTCTCTCTCTCTCTCTCTCTCTCTCTCTCTCTCTCTCTCTCTCTCTCTCTCTCTCTCGACTCAGTATACACGAAAAGCAAATCACACACACAAAAACTACTTAAATATCACAGAATTCGCTTAAGTAATGAAATACATATGGTAGGATTAAGATTACAAAGACTGGATGGAAGGAAGAACAAAACAAGGAGGAGGAGGAGGGAGCGACACTAATATTTTGTCAACGAGGGTGATGTAATTTCACACCGACGCCATAAAAAAAAGCAGCCGAAAATTGTCCTCACCTTTCCTTTCTCTCTCTCTCTCTCTCTCTCTCTCTCTCTCTCTCTCTCTCTCTCTCTCTCTCTCTCTCTCTCTCTCTCTCTCTCTCTCTCTCTCACACACACACACACACTTCAACATTCTTCCCTCTTCCCTTTAATAATTCTTTTCATGGACATCGAGAGAGAGAGAGAGAGAGAGAGAGAGAGAGAGAGAGAGAGAGAGAGAGAGAGAGAGAGAGAGAGAGAGAGAGAGAGAGAGAGAGAGAGAGAGAGAGAGAGAAAATTACACAAGATTACAAACAAAAAAACATAAACCAACAGACACAATACTTTATATCAAGGGTACCAACTGAACTAAGAACCAATACCAACTGAACTAAGAAGAGTGAACAGAATAGAAAATGGGAAGGCACCTCCTCGCCCACACCTCCTTTAGAAAACGTGGCGAAGAGAAACAGAAGAGAAATTTAGTTAGTATTAGGAGAGTAAGAGCAGGAGCGAAAGCGAAAGCGAGAGAGAGAGAGAGAGAGAGAGAGAGAGAGAGAGAGAGAGAGAGAGAGAGAGAGAGAAGTTGACATGTCCCTCAATTTTCATCTTTTCGTTTAACATCAGGGAAAGCAATGCAGTCAGGTGAGTGTGCGAGCGAGAGAGTGAGAGGGTTGTGCCAGGCGCCGCTCTGATGAGGGTGGCGGCTCCCAAGGCATGTGTGCAGAGAGAGAGAGAGAGAGAGAGAGAGAGAGAGAGAGAGAGAGAGAGAGAGAGAGAGAGAGAGAGAGAGAGAGAGAGAGAGACGTCGAAGAATTTCCTTATAACTGCTCTCTGGAAATCCCCTCGCTGTTTAGAAGGCCTCTCTCTCTCTCTCTCTCTCTCTCTCTCTCTCTCTCTCTCTCTCTCTCTCTCTCTCTCTCTCTCTCTCTCTCTCTCTCTCTCTCTGATACCTATCTGATGGGTGTATAAGGAGCCACTTAGTAAGGGAAGTGGGTCTCTCATTTAACCCTAACTGGGATGTGTATCACCTTAGCTGTTTGATACACTGGAAAGCTATTTTCTCTCTCTCTCTCTCTCTCTCTCTCTCTCTCTCTCTCTCTCTCTCTCTCTCTCTCTCTCTCAAATGATGGCAAGAAAGAGCACATTGTTTTGACATAAGGATTACTAAAGTCCAAATATTTTCATTTTTTCCGTTTCAGTAGTAAATAGGAGGAGGAGGAGGAGGAGGAGGAGGAGGAGGAGGAGGAGGAGGAAAAAAAGAAGAAAAAAAGAAGAGAAGGAGGAAAGTTTTCTTTATTACTGCCTGTGTATTCAGGTTCAGTTACTCAACTTAAAGCACACACGATCACACACACACACACACACACACACACACACACACACACACACACACACACACACACACACACACACACACACACACACACACACAGAATAATGTACGAGCAGATAGACAAATGGTTGGATATAGACAGGTAGACAGATCGATGTATACAAATAGGTACATATATTAATAGAAACAGACTGACAGAGATACAGAGATACATATAAACAAAGGTAGAGAGAGAGAGAGAGAGAGAGAGAGAGAGAGAGAGAGAGAGAGAGAGAGAGAGAGAGAGAGAGAGAGAGAGAGAGAGAGAGAGAGAGAGAGAGAGAGAGAGAGAGTAAACTACAAATATTAAACGAAACCATTAAACTTGGAATATTAACCAAAATAACAATACAAACAGTGATCCAAATAAAAACATCGTGGGAAAGACCAAAGCTATTCTCATGTCGCTAATTCACAGGCGAGTCAGCTGATACTAACAAAGGGCAGGAAAGTTACAAGCAGTTATTATGTTCGCTGTTTTACTCTGGCGTGAGAATCCATGTCAAGCCAGCTGATCGCCTCTCTGTCAACATGTGATTAGATATTATATAAACTATTTTTTGTATTGGTTAACACGCTTCTAGGATGCTTTCTTTTTCCTATTTTTCTTTTCTTTTTACTTATATATTTACTTTTTTCCTTAAATTATCTGCCCACAGCAACTCTCTCTCTCTCTCTCTCTCTCTCTCTCTCTCTCTCTCTCTCTCTCTCTCTCTCTCTCTCTCTCTCTCTCTCTCTCTCTCTTTCTCTTGTTTTTCTTTTCTTGATCCAGCCTGCTCCTCTGCGACTGTCTCTCTTTTTCCTCTTTCATGGAACTTGTTCTCTTTTTGTTTTTCCCCTTCTTTTACCTCGTTTTTTTTTCCCAGCTTTCTTCTTCCTTTCTTCTTCTACAGTTCTTAATTTTATTCCTCGTTAACTTTGTGCGGTCGTCTGAATTTCCCTCTTTTCTCCCTTTTTGATTTAATGTGTTTATCCTTGACCATCCGACTTCATCCAGTTATTTTCTAGGCGATTATCCTTTTTTTTTTCCCTTTTAAATCTAGTATATTATTGTGCAATTCTCTCCTGTCATTTCTAAAATCAAGCTTTTTCCTTTGACTCTCTCTCTCTCTCTCTCTCTCTCTCTCTCTCTCTCTCTCTCTCTCTCTCTCTCTCTCTCTCTCTCTCTCTCTCTCTCTCTCTCTCTCTCTCTCTCTCTCTCTCTCTCTCTCCCCGTAACATTGCAATACCTCAATAAAGCTGTGAAACTTAGAACATCATAGTGAACAAGCGCAACGCAATCTAACAGTCTTACTTAACTGCTGTCCGATTCAAGCTTCATATTTTACGAGTCGGAATCAACATCACGACTTTATGACTCCCGGGTGGTGGTGGGGGGCAAGGTGAAGAGGAGAACTTACGACTTATACAATAAAAACTTACGATCTTTCACCGCTGCCTCTCTGTATTACTGGTAGTGAATGTTAAAAGTTGGTGGGAATTGTGGTGCTTCGATGTATATGACATTAGGTAGCCCTGTTAACCTCTCTCTCTCTCTCTCTCTCTCTGTTTATAAAGTAACTTAGGTTTTTTTTTTTCATTATTGAAGAGTTGCGGTCGATGTTAACGCTGAATGACCTTTGCCATTTATCTGACCACTCCTCACTTTATTATGGCTCTCTCTCTCTCTCTCTCTCTCTCTCTCTCTCTCTCTCTCTCTCTCTCTCTCTCTCTCTCTCTCTCTCTCTCTCTCTCTCTCTCTCTCTCTCTCTCTCTGACAGAAGAAAAAAACAGACAAAAGAAACAGACAGACAAACACAGACAGCTAGGGAGACAGATATACATAGACAGACAGACAGACAGACAGACAGACAGACAGACAGACAGACAAATAGAAACAGATACAGACAAACAGACAGAAAAAGACTGAAAGAATGAAGGAAGATACCAGCTATATTAAAAGATGTTGCGAAGTAGGTGGAGGAGGAGGAGGAGGAGGAGGAGGAGGAGGAGGATGAGGAGGAGGAGGAGGAGGACGATGGGAAGAAGTGCAGGGATGATCTCATGCTCTCTCTCTCTCTCTCTCTCTCTCTCTCTCTCTCTCTCTCTCTCTCTCTCTCTCTCTCTCTCTCTCTCTCTCTCACTAACCCATATTCACCCAATGTAAAAATTTCCCACCAACACAACACTCCCTTTGCCAAACACACTCCTACACTCCACACCTGCACCCACACCCCACCCCAACACACAGGCCTCGGGTGACTCTCGGGGGACATATAAAGGCATACGAGCACATACCTGAAGATGGAGACATGGCACCTCCCCTTCAGGACGCGTTGGAACTGGAAGGGAAGATATAAAAAAAGGGAAGGATAAGAGAGAGAGACAGAGAAAAAAAAAAGATAAATAAAGGTGGGAGTCGCCCCTACTAGACTAGACCGGTCCTCGTCATGACATATTTCAAGTTATTTTCTGTGGAGGGGGAAAAAAATGTTTGTCATCTCGTGTTTGGGGTTTGGTGTGTGTGTGTGTGTGTGTGTGTGTGTGTGTGTGTGTGTGTGTGTGTGTGTGTGTGTGTGTGTGTGTGTGTGTGTGTGTGTGTGTGTGTGTGTGTGTGTGTGTGTGTGTGTGTGTGTGTGTGTGTGTGTGTGTGTGTGTGTGTGTGTGTGTGTGTGTGTGTGTGTAATAGTTTTGGGATTGACAAAAACAGAGGGACAAATAAACAACAGACAACGCCACGCAGACGGACGGACGGACACACACACACATACATGGACCCACAAAGAAGCAGTCAACCAGACGCTCTGTGTGTGTGTGTGTGTGTGTGTGTGTGTGTGTGTGTGTGTGTGTGTGTGTGTGTGTGTGTGTGTGTTTCACGTTATATTCAGTGTTTCTACTGACAGATGGAAGTTTCCTTCATGCACACTACGAGGCAACACACACACACACACACACACACACACACACACACACACACACACTTGCAGGCACATTGTATATTCTCTCTCTCTCTCTCTCTCTCTCTCTCTCTCTCTCTCTCTCTCTCTCTCTCTCTCTCTCTCTCTCTCTCTCTCTCTCTCTCTCTCTCTCTCTCTCTCTCTCTTTCATTCACTATCGTGCACACATATATCTTACATCACACTGCCAATGAAAGAGAGACAGAAGAAATGGAGGAGAAGGAGTAGGAGGAGGAGGAGGAGGAGGAACAGAGGTGAGAAAATAAAGAGGATGACGACGACGGGAAAGGGAAAAAAGGAGATAGGCGCGATAAGAGCCGAGAGGAGGAAGGTTCTTGACCAAAAATATATTGTAAGTCAAGCAGAGTCAGCAGGGGACATGACTGGTGAAGGTAACGGAGGCGTGGGAGGAAAGTGTGGGAGGGAAAGGAAGAGGAAGACAGTGTGTGTGTGTGTGTGTGTGTGTGTGTGTGTGTGTGTGTGTGTGTGTGTGTGTGTGTGTGTGTGTGTGTGTGTGTGTGTGTGTGTGTGTGTGTGTGTGTGTGTGTGTGTGTGCGTGCGTGTGAGTGTAAATGCACGGCAGGGAACTAGAGTGTAGGTGTTGGTAAGGTGTGGGTGGGTCTTACGTAACTCTCTCTCTCTCTCTCTCTCTCTCTCTCTCTCTCTCTCTCTCTCTCTCTCTCTCTCTCTCTCTCTCTCTCTCTCTTGTTAGTCTGCCTTGCTATCTAATGAAGCCCTTGAGAGGTTCCAGCTGTTTGTACCGAGAAGAATGCAAAAAGGAGTAAGAAGTAAAAATATAGCAAGCACTTCAAGCCGTATAAAAAGCACACACATATACACAAACACACACGTGGAAGAATATGATCACTTCAACACGCACCATTACTTCAATATGTCTTCAATTATTTACGTCCAGCATCAATATTCTTTCGGTTCGGTTCTTTCTTGGAAGCAAAAGGGATAGTGTTGTCTGGGGCGATGCGAAGCCACTGTCCAAACTTTAATTCTTGGTTATTTCTCCACTCATCAAGTAAGGGAAGATCTGTCGTGAAGTTCTTGGTACGTAAATATTTGGCGAAACTGACAGCGATAACTCATCAAAATTAGAATGTAGGATTACTAAAGACACTCAAGATTGTGTTTTTTTTTTTTTTTTTTTTTTTATTGCTAGAGTGGTGTTGCTTTTCTTGATTGTTTTGGTGGTGACGATAAATGGTGATGATGGCGTTGAGAACATCCATTTTCTTTGCCACAGTATGTTTGCTTCCTTGTTTTCCTTCTCTTTTTCCTTTTCTTTTCCTTCAGGTCCTTCTTGTTCCTAATATTGCTACTACTCTTGTTAATTCATCTGCCATTGCTGCTACTCTTGTTTCGGATGCTGCTACTACAGCTGGTTCTTTTGCTGCTGCTGCTGCTACTACTACTAGCCATATCTCTATACAACCAATATTTCCATTAATTCATTCTCAGATGCTCCTCCTCTTCCTCTTCCTTCACTTCTCTCTCATCCTCCGCCCCATCCTTTCCTTCCTTTTCCTCCTCTTCTTCCTCTTCCTCATCTTCCTGCACACCTCAACATTCATGGCTCTACACCTCCTCCTTCTTCGTCTCTCCCTCTCTCCCTCTCCTTCTCCTCCTGCTCCTTCTCGGCACAAAGGTCAGCAGGATCCTTAAGTCCATCACCGGAGCCCCGTAACTCAGTCGGGGCGGCGCTGCGCAATCCACGGCGCCTCACGAGTCCTCGATAATTCCAACATTCGCCCGATGCCGCGATTTTTACTTTTAAAACTCGTCTGGTCGCGCACTCACCTCTCCAACCCCACTTCCACCCTCCACCCTCCTCCTCGTTCTTACTCTTCTTCCTCTCCTTCTCCTCCTCCTTCTCCTCCTCCTCCT
>NC_087159.1:9227500-9230000 GCF_035594125.1 Scylla paramamosain
GGTCCGGTGGTCTGGTCTGATCTGTCTCGGCCTATACCTTGTTTTTCTCGGCGTGAAAGAAAGTGAGTGATGGTTAAATAGACCCCTGCCTGACACTGCGGAGGTCGTTTCGTGATATGGTTATTTGGCCCCATTGATAACTTGTTCCGCAACTGCATTGATACGACGCCGTTGTGTAACTCAGGTACTTTACGACATCCCGCGTTGATTGGACCACAGGCTGCCAACAGGGTACGTTCCACACTGCACGGAGCGATTGATTTACTGGCGCATCATATTGTGGACAAAGACGAGACAAATGAGTCGGGAAGGTTGTATGGAAACTACTAGGAAGGGGTGATGTTATCTTTTTCTTATGTCCTCGCCCTTGCCTATTTATAAGAAACAAAAAGATTTGATGGTGCAGTGCTGCTTATGTATGGTACACCATGATGCAGGAGAACTGTGCGTGGTACTCGTATAGGCGGTATGTGGTAGGCTGAAGGATTAATATATGTTCTCTTACGCTTCAACAACTGGTCTTCCCTGGATAGAATGTGCTTCTGTCTCTAAGTGAGACCTGTAGTCGAAAGCTGAGGAAATATTTACTACTGCGTCACACTGACTTTCCTTCGCTTACACGTCATACTGTCTATTCGACCATAAACAACTGAACTCTCAAGCGTGTTTTGTTGAAATGATCAAGAAGAACGTTAAAAAATTAAATGCCTCACTTCCTATGGTAAAATTAAAAGGACAAAAAAATGTCAAGGTGAGAGCAACCCTTTGGGAAGTCAAAAAAGTGAGGTAGATGTGAGTCAGGAGCGGGCCTCAGCACTCCCACTCACTTCCTGCCTGTCTGCACGCTGGTGATGGACGTCCAGAGCGAGACACCACGTGACAGGAAGGCTGCGAACTGTTGTTTGCTGACCACCAGAATAATGCAGCACATTCACAAGCAATTAAATAATTTTTAAATGATTAGAGGCTTTTGATGGGAGAACTAAGAGGAAAGCCATCAAAGAACGAGCTGGTGTTTAGCAGAGCAAAATAGCCAAGCAAATATGAGGGAAGGAAGATCCATGTATTCTAGAAGGGATAGTAATATTATGAATTTAGTGATGATCAAAGCTCAGCGTTCAGTCCTTTAATTGTTAACTTTAAAACCAATAGCGTCAATAAGTTTTGGATAGTATCATAAAACAACCCGTGCCCTCAATGAATGTAGAAAATTATAGCAATTATTCAGAAACTTGCAAGGGTGGTTCTTGGTTCTTACTACAGATTGTGACCGGAAGAAGATCAGAGCACGCGTACACCTATCTTTTCCATCCTACACACACATGCCTACACACACACACACACACACACACACACACACACACACACACACACACACACACACACACACACACACACACACACACACACACACACACACACACACACACACACACACACACACACACACACACACACACACACACACACACACACACACACACACACACACACACACACACACACACACACACACACACATTGACCTAAAACACCTGGGCTAAAAGTTACCAGAGTAAACCACAAACGTTATTTTAGAAAGCGCGGGAGGATGCCACAGCTCCCCCCACGCCAGGCACTGGGCAGTCACATAAGAGAACACCTCGCGTTAGCCACGCTCCAGCAAAGAAGTGTCACACTTCAAACATGTGTCAGTGGCAAATTCCACACGCAGTGACCACCATATTGTAACACTGCTTACATCACCGGCCTGAGATGAGACACATAGAATCTCCAGGGAAAGTTCATGTATCACTTCAAACAAGAAACTTTCTTCCATGCACGTCATTTATTGTTAATCTCTGTAGTGATCAGCGAAATTAAGCAAAATAGCGTCTTTTTTTTTAAGATTACATTTTATTTCGTGGTCCTCCATGCATTACGAGAAAAATATTCGAAGCCGTGGTGTATTTTTGGAAAGCAGAAAACACGTTTAGGTGAATAAGAGGGTCTTTAATCTGGGCGAAGGTCTCTCTCTCTCTCTCTCTCTCTCTCTCTCTCTCTCTCTCTCTCTCTCTCTCTCTCTCTCTCTCTCTCTCTCTCTCTCTCTCTCTCTCTCTCTCATTCTCACCTATCTGGACGAAATAGCCTGATCACAAAATGGCGTCATTGTCAATTAACATTAACCTTGGTATGTGTGTGTGTGTGTGTGTGTGTGTGGGGAGGGGTGCGCGGCGAGGCTCTCACTCATTTATTACGTCTCTCCCTCTTTTATTTCCTTTATTTTTACTCGTATATTCTCTCTCTCTCTCTCTCTCTCTCTCTCTCTCTCTCTCTCTCTCTCTCTCTCTCTCTCTCTCTCTCTCTCCAGGCCTAGCTAGTTAGTGGTGTAACCCTCGTGAGTATGATAAACAAATTCTCGCCATAACTTGCCGGCGACCTCAGCATATCTCGCCCGCTCTTTCATCACCTGGTAACAAGCATCCACGTCCCCCGCGCTGTTAGGAAACACTCAAGGAAA
>NC_087159.1:9240000-9245000 GCF_035594125.1 Scylla paramamosain
CGGGCAGCACTCTCGTGGCCCTCCCTGGCGCCAAGTGGCTTTGTTGTTGCAGGGTCATAATTCAATCAATTTTTTTTTTACAATTCGTTCCTCGTGGCCAGGGACGCGATGGTGGCGGCGGCAGGGTACAGAGTATACCGGGACGGGACGCGGTAACTATGCCACCTCAGCAAGTTTTCCTGCCACTCAACGAATGAAAACGAAAATAAATAATAACGATGGAGATGATGGTGGTGGTTATCATTATCAGCAGCAGCATCATATGTATTATAACAGGACACTAACTCTTATAAAAAAAGTAAAAACTGGAGTGAACCTGGACCAGCATTCTGAAACGCTTTGGCCTCTCATAAGAACTGTTTTCAAAGGTCACAGAGATGATTAGTCAGCTTTTTAAGGATTTTTTTTTTTTTTTCACTGATCACTAGAAGCATGGAGAATCCTTTAAAAATCCATGATATTAGATACATAAAGATCTGCTTCATCCTGTGTCTTCTCACCACCACAGTTCATTCATGTGTCTATACAGTGTTCATTAACTTCTGGCAGTGTATTAAAAGTAGTCGATATAAAGTAACGTCTGAGAATGCGGCCGCTGGATCAAACTCACAACCTTTCCAGCATCTGTGTGGACGAAACTTTACTTGCAACACATGTAACGCAACTTTTATCAATTATTCATACAAAACAAGAAAGAAATAACTCACCACGCACACCTACGAGTATTACATAACATCTATCACCATCTAAAATATCTACCACGTAAGAGTTACATAACATACCCAAGAAGTGTTCTCCGCCACTTCCCCCCATGGCGCAGCTCACTGACTCACACGTCACCGCTGCCAACACGTGTGTCATCTCCACGTGTACATCTCCGCTCAGTATTCAAACAACACTATTACAAACAAGCCTCCCAACTTCTACATACTAACTCTCTCTCTCTCTCTCTCTCTCTCTCTCTCTCTCTCTCTCTCTCTCTCTCTCTGTATACGGGACTAAAGACTTGGAGAAACAAAAAAGAATAATAAGAAGCAAAGAAATCCCAACCAGGCAGAAAATTAAAAATAAATAAATAAATAAGTAAATAAATAAATAAATAAAAATCTTGAGAAAAGTGAACGAAAATCCAGTTCGGTAAAGTAGAGAAAAATTCATGTTTTTAATATAAGATCCAAAAAATGCAACATTATATCAGACTCCTTAACAAAAAATAAATAAGTAAATAAATAAATAAATAATAATAATAATAATAATAATATTAATAATAATAATAATAATAATAATAATAATAATAATAATAATAATAATAATAATAATAACAATAATAATAATAATAATAATAATAATAATAATAATAATAATAAAATAAATAAATAAATCCCATCCAAACATTTAAGTTAGAAAAAAAAACTACGAGAATCTGTACAGAAAAAAAAAAAAAAAACAGGTAAAATAAAAGAAGAGAAGGTCAAAATAGTGAAATGTAGCAGCAAAGTGACCAGACGAACCAAGCGGGGCTCCTCACCACAACCCGGGCACCAGAATGGCAGTCACGGGGAACAAGATTTACAACCGAGAGAGAAAGAAAAAAAAAGGAAGAAAATAGAACATGCCCATCGAGGGAGGCAAAGAGAGTAAGTGAGAGAGAGAAAGCGAGTGGGTGTGGTAGACGGAAAGTGGTTTGAAGTGAGAGTGTTATGCTACAAATCTCCCCTCCTCTCTCTCCCTCTCTCACTCTCTCTCTCTCTGTCACTCTTTTCTCTCTCTCTCAGTTGGAGGAAAAGTGTTTTCTCTCCCTTTCTTTAAATGGATGAGAGAGGGAGACAGAGGGCTAGAGGGGCAGAGGGAGAGAGGGATGAGTGGGAGATGAGGGAGGAAGGAGAGGGGAAGGGAGAGTGAGGGAGAGGGAGGAGGCTGCGGTCTCGCCTCTCTCTGTGCTGTGGTGAGGTAATGGTGTGTGTACTCGACCTCTCGTTACAGGGAAAGAAAATGAGTCCAGGTACGCCCGCTGAGAGAGAGAGAGAGAGAGAGAGAGAGAGAGAGAGAGAGAGAGAGAGAGAGAGAGAGAGAGAGAGAGAGAGAGAGAGAGAGAGAGAGAGAGAGAGAGAGAGAGAGAGAGAGAGAGTATTCTTTTAATTTGGAGGATGTAGCACATTTATCCTTCTTACTGCGTGACGGTTTTCTTTATTATCTCTCTCTCTCTCTCTCTCTCTCTCTCTCTCTCTCTCTCTCTCTCTCTCTCTCTCTCTCTCTCTCTCTATACTTATATTTCAGCATATATCTATGATGTAACATAATTTATATCGTTCATTATATTTTAGGTAATTTTATTGGTAATTTTATTTTAGGTAGCTTTCTTGTGTCATCAAACTTGCCTTGATTGTCTATCATTGCTTCTTTCCAGTTGTCATGTTACGCTGTTGATATTTTCCATCAGCATCACCGTGCCTGCTAACGTCAAAAACCCAGAATGGTCGCACGTACCACGATTCCCTTATCCATCACCACCTCCTCTCCATTCGTCTTAATGATGGAATAGTACATAAGTTCATATTTGCTAATTCTCACGCTTATACTCTCAGTCAAAATTTGTAGCTTGATCGTTATTCCCTTCCTGTTTCGTGACATTGAATCTCCTTTAATCTTAAGCCATTTTCATGCTGCTTGTGAGTTTTGCTTCCTGTCTACTTGTCATTATAGCAAACCACACACACACACACACACACACACACACACACACACACACACACACACACAGTAAGTTGTTTTATTGACCACACAGCAGCATTGGAATTACATCAGCATGAGAATATAAAGTAAATAAATAATCAGACGGTCTAACAAAGTCGCGTTTACAAAAATTTAACATTGTCTGTTCCTCCTTAAGTATAATCCTTCCCACGCTCTTCTTTGACCTTCCTCGCTTTATTCGTCTCTTCTATTAACTTTATTATTCTTACGTATATCATAATTCTTGCTTATCGTCATCTCTCTCTCTCTCTCTCTCTCTCTCTCTCTCTCTCTCTCTCTCTCTCTCTCTCTCTCTCTCTCTCTCTCTCACATCATTCGTATATCTCTTTCCTCAGTTTTCATCCCTTTTCTCATTCTTCCGCCTTTCTCTGCTCCGTCGTTATCTCTCATTCCTTAAGTCTCATGTTTCTCATCTTCTCCCGCTCTCCCTCCTTCACCTGTCCTTTTAAGATGATAATCGTTAACTTAACATCATAATCTTTCCTCCCTCATTCTCTTGATCTATATTATGCTTCTTCTTTTTCCTTCAACACGTTTGTCATTCCTTTCCCAGCTCTCTTATTCACCATTCCTTCTTCGTTTGTTATTTTCATCTGAAGGTTCGAACAAGCTTAACACTGATCATCTCACATTTTTTTTTATTTATTTATATATATATATTTCTCTCTCTCTCTCTCTCTCTCTCTCTCTCTCTCTCTCTCTCTCTCTCTCTCTCTCTCTCTCTCTCTCTCTCTCTCTCTCTCTGTCTGTCTTCCCTGTTCACTTCTCACTTATTTATCCTTCCCTTTAATTATCATCCTTACTTATAACCTTTCATTCCACTTTCGTTCTTATTGTATGTTATATATCCTTCCTTCCATCTCCTTTTCCATATTCCCTTCCTTTTATCTACTTTCTCATGTTCCCGTCCTGTCACCACCTCCTCGTTCCTTTTCCATGTTCCTTTCCTTCCACCTTCTCGTTTCTTTCCCTTGTTTCCTTCCTTTCATCTCCTCGTTCCTTCCCCATGTTCACTTCCTTCCACCTCCTCGTTCCTTTCTCATGCTCCCTGTCTTGCCTCTCCGTTCACCTGTCCCTCTTAGCTGCCTCACCTAGGAAGAGGGTCTGTTCCTCCAGCCGTGTCCAAGCCAGCCCATTAAGGCATCGTCGTGGCCAAGTGTCGGGGCGTGTTTACCATACTTGATTTAGTGTTTGATGCACCACAGGCCGAGGGGAGGGAGGAGGGCAGGCAGGGAGAGGGTGAAAGGGAGAGGGGGAGGTTGTGTGCTTCTTCATCATTACTTTCTTTTCTCTCATCCCTTTCAAGCTCTCTCTCTCTCTCTCTCTCTCTCTCTCTCTCTCTCTCTCTCTCTCTCTCTCTCTCTCTCTCTCTCTCTCTCTCTCTCTCTCTCTCTCTCTGTGTGTGTGTGTGTGTGTGTGTGTGTGTGTGTGTGTGTGTGTGTGTGTGTGTGTGTGTGTGTGTGTGTGTGTGTGTGTGTGTGTGTGTGTGTGTGTGTGTGTGTGTGTGTGTGTGTGTGTGTGTGTGTGTGTGTGTGTGTGTGTGTGTGTGTGTGTGTGTGTGTGTGTGTGTGTGTGTGTGTGTGTGTGTCCTGCCGTACGTAATGCCCGCCTGCTAGGGCTCATCACTATTATCCTCCTCTTCTTCCATCTCCTGTGCATCTGTTTTCTCTCATCCCGAGTCCAAGAAGTTCATTTGTCTTTTTGTTAGGGGCAGGTAAGAGCCAAAGGGACAGTCCCCGCTGGTTGTGGCGGCGGTGATGGCAGTGCTGGTAGTGGTCAGGGTGGGGAGGAGGGAGGGTGCAGGAAATGAAGGGACGTTGTATGCAGCAGGTGAGTGTCAGGTGAGCTGCACTGACCTCCTTGAAATGAAATGACGACTTCAGTTGAGAACCAGGCTGGTGTAGTGCTTGGCGGAGGGGAGGTGTGGGTGGCGACAAAATTCAGGGATGATCATCCCTCAGGAAGCCTTCAGGAAGATGCTCAGTGCTCTTCTGACCGCCCTCCCCATTACTGCTATCCTGCGGCAGGCCAGGAGGCATCTCCAGGGTGGGCGGCGGCAGTTTCGTCAGCGCCCCCGGTGCTCCGAGACGCGTGGTTCCGGCGGGAGAAAGGCGAGAGGCCCCCGCCGGCCCGGGTAACCGGAGCCGCGGCCGCCGGACGCTTTAAGGCCCGTGATCGGTTACCGGCGGGCTTGCAGGGTGGGTGTAACGTGAGTGGGCGGGGTAGGGGGACAGGGTAGGCGGGCG
>NC_087159.1:9250000-9272500 GCF_035594125.1 Scylla paramamosain
GGCAGGGACAGGTGGGGACTGGTGGAAATGGGTGGGGATGAACGGGTGACCTTCCATCACTCCCCTTCCCCATCTCCTCCCCCTCCTCCTCCTCCTCCTAGCCCTCTTCAGCCACCCCCTCATACTTGTCAATGCTCCGTCGCCTGGCAGACTCATCGCATCAAGAAAGTGAATCAACTTCTGCCCATTTTGCGGACACTATATTCCTTCACGCGCCAGTGCTCCTCCACCTGCCCCACGTCCACGCTATCTCACTGCCTCCTCCACCTCCTCTTCTTCCTCCACCCTACGTCTCTTGCAGCAGGTTAGTGAAATGTGTCACAAATACTTCCTTTCATAAACTCTGGTGCTGTTTGTTTTTCGTCTGTATTCCTTTAAGCTCCTCCATCTGTTTCTCCATCCTACTTGCCTTACTTTATGCTAGATAGTGATACTCAACATGAACAACCCCCCTCCTCCTCCTTCTCTTCCTCCTCCTCCTCCTCCTCCTCCTCCTCCTCCTCCTCCACTTTCATGTTTTATCCTGTTACCCCTCCTTTCTCCCTCCCAGCTTGTCCTTTTTTTTTTTCCTCCCTCGTTCTCTTCCTCTTCTTCCTCCTCTTTCTCCATCTTCATGTTTTATCTTGTTGCTCTTCCTCCTTCAAAACATTTCTTTATTTTCCTCCTTCCTCTCATCTATCTTCCTCCTTTTTATTTTATTGTGTTGCCACTCCTGGTCCCCATTCTTGCCAGTTTTCTACTCTTCCTCCTCCTCTTCTGGCTGTTGCTGCACCTCCACCTCCACTTCCTTGTTTAATTCTGTTACAAGTCGTTCGTTTCTCATTCTTCTTTTCTTCTTATTGTTTTCTTATTCTGGTCCTCCTCCTCCTCCTCCTTCTCTATTTCTCACTTTTCTTTTTCTTATTTTTCTTCTTCTTCTTCTTCTTCTTCTTCTTCTTCTTCTTCTTCTTCTTCTTCTTCTTCTTCTTCTTCTTCTTCTTCTTCTTCTTCTTCTTCCTCCTCCTCCTCATCCTCCTCCTCCTCCTCCTCCTCCTCCTCCTCCTCCTCCTCCTCCTCTTCCTCCTCCTTCTCCTCCTCCTCTTCCTCCTCCTCTTCCTCCTCCTCCTAATTTGAACCACCTGTTAGCACGCCGCCCACGTCCAAGCACTTGTATTTGTATCTCCTTCCAGTCACTTAGAAGGGGTCGTGTTTTTATATTTTTGCTTCTCCTCCTCTTCCTAGTTCTCATCATCCCTTTAATCCAACTCACTCTTCCTCCCCTTTCCCTCCTTCTAGTATGTATCATTTTTCATAAACACAGACACGAACTTTCACCCTTACTGTCCCTGCCTGCATCCACCTACACACCCGCCCACCTACACACCCGCCCACCTACACACACACACGTTGCCGTCAGCCATACATTCCTTTCTCTCCGATTATTTCTCAAGTATTCCCTCCACCACAGTCATATCCACCACAACCACCACTGTTTCTTCCTCTTCCTCTTCTTCCACCTCCCCGACTTGGTGGCGACACAGGGACATGAGGTGGGAGGGGAATGGGTGACTGGGTGGAGGAGGAGGAGGAGGAGGAGGGAAGAGCCACTCCTTTCTCTCGTTTTATAAATACATGACGAAATAAAGTTATGTTTTTGTAACCTTCTTGAAGCACAACGGTGAGGAGAGTGTGTGTTTGTTATCTTGGCTTTCATCTTCTGTGCCTTCTTGTTCTTGTATTTCGGCGTGTTTCTCTTCTTGCTATTCATGATTCTTTCGGTTTTAATACATATACTTCCTCCTACTCCATCACTTCCTCCTCTTTTTTTTTTTTTTTCGTTTCCTGCTGCTTTTCGTTCCTGCATGTTTTTGTTTTTTTTTCCCCCACTTCCCTCTTTCGTAAACTTTCCCTTCCTCGTTTACAACTTCCTTTCGTTCCTAACATTCCTCACGGCAACACCACCACCACCACCACCACTACAACAACCACTACAACCATCACCACCATAAACTATCCACTGTTACCCACTACCTATCTGCTGTCACTACCTATGCTTCCCACCTGGCACCACCACCACCACCACCACCACCACCACAATCACCAACAGCGGCGCCTCTGGTTCGGGTTTTCTTACCGCGTCAGGAGGGAGGCTTCTGGATAGTGCTGACGAGGGGGTGAGTCAGAGGGCCAATGTCAGCTGTCAGATGCTAAGGGGTGCAGGGGTAATGTAAAAGGGTGGAGGTGAGAGAGAGAGAGAGAGAGAGAGAGAGAGAGAGAGAGAGAGAGAGAGAGAGAGAGAGAGAGAGAGAGAGAGAGAGAGAGAGAGAGAGAGAGAGAGAGAGAGAGAGAGAGAGAGAGAGAGAGAGAGAGAGAGAGAGAGAGAGGTTAGGTAACATGAAAAATGAGGAAAAAACTGTGATATGAGAAAGGTGAAAGGAAGAAAAGAGAGAGAGAGAAAAGAAAAAGAAGAGAGAAACAAACGTGATGTAAGATGTGGAGTAAAAATGAGCAAGATGTGAGAGAATAGATGAGGACGAACAGAGGGAATAAAAGGGAGAGATGAGTAAGGCAGATGACGGAGGTAAGGAGGTAAGTGAGAAGATAAGGAAGGGAGATGCGGTGAGGGAAGAGGTGGTGGGGTACTTAGTGGCCCCTCTCACCCTTACTTTGACCCCCAACCCACACACACACACACACACACACACACACACACACACACACACACACACACACATCTCAACTTAAGGGTGCAGTGTGAGGAATCAACTCCCACTGTAACTCCCCCACAACTCCTCCTCCTCCTCCTCCTCCTTCTCCTCCTCCTCCTCCTCCTCCTCTTCCTCCTCCTCACCCACCCGCGTTACAAGAGACGAATAACCTTGAGGAACGATAACAGACCTTTAAATCTAACACACACACACACACACACACACACACACACACACACACACACACACACACACACACACACACACACACACACACACACGCACACACACAGTCTTGAGTAGCTGAATGACAACCTCTTCAAAAACGATAAAGGGTTATGTATATGTGTGCATCTAAGTAAATGCATATGTATCATTATGTATGTATGTATGTATGTATGTAATGTTTGTATGTATTGATGCAGGTATATAAGCTTTTATGTATGTTGCAAGTATTAATGTATATCTGTATATAAAAAAAAGACACGCTTGCATAACAAGTTGGGTTACAAGCAAGAGGAAAAAGAAAAAAAAATATTACTCAAGGTTGAATTAAACATGAAAATAAGAAAAAAAAATGTATAATAAGGATAACTGATGCATGAAAACTGAAAAAAAAGGACATATAAATCAAGGACAAATGCACTACTAAAATGTTAAATATAAAGGGAAAATAAGAACGAAAATGTAATGGAGGTAGATAAATTAAGTGGAAAATCACACTTGACGAGATATGGCAAGGAGATGGAGTCATAAATAAATAAATAAATAAATAAATAAATAAGTAAATAAATAAGCAGTCAGACAGAAAGATAGACAGACAGATAGACAGGTGATACATACATACATACATACATACATACATACATACATACATATAGAAAACAATACCAATACTACTCAACAAACAAAAACAATAAACAATCAGTCAACAAGAAAAAAGAGCAAACAAAACTTCTGGCCGCATCACAAGGTCGTGAGTGGAGAAGCATTGCGTCGAGAAAAAGAAGAGTGACGAGGAGTGAATTGTGAGGAGTGTGGGGGGAAAAGTCATCAATTATTAAAGACTACACATTCCTGAGGCCGTGAAGGATGAAATATGTATGATGTTAAGAGAGAAGCGATCAATATATACAGTATGCATGGTTGGTTGTGTGTGTGTGTGTGTGTGTGTGTGTGTGTGTGTGTGTGTGTGTGTGTGTGTGTGTGTGTGTGTGTGTGTGTGTGTGTGTGTGTGTGTGTGTGTGTGTGTGTGTGTGTGTGTGTGTGTGTGTGTGTGTGTGTGTGTGTGTGTGAACAATAGCGTGCAATAAAAAAAAATTATATGCACACAAAATACAATCCACAATTCGCATTTTTTTTCACTTGTTTAGATTTGTCAGACATTACTGCAGCAATCGTGAATATTGGGAGATAAAAGACGAATTCCCCCCTCCCCCCTCCTCTCTCTCTCTCTCTCTCTCTCTCTCTCTCTCTCTCTCTCTCTCTCTCTCTCTCTCTCTCTCTCTCTCTCTCTCTCTCTCTCTCTCTCTCTCTCTCTCTCTCTCAGCTTCTCTTATCTTTCCAGTACAAATTTCATGGTAACTATCGCATTTCCTTCCTGCCGTTTTACGTGTACTTGTAGTTACTGAACATATACACCACAGACAACCTCGTTATGAAGAATCTCTTGCTGCTTTTGTTTTCCTTTGTGATCCTTTGTGTAACATATTTCCTTACATGTCCATCTCAGTAAAACTCGCTTCTATTTCTTTTTTCTTTTTTTACTATTTATCCATCTTTAACATTCGGGCTCCTCTTCTCTCCTGTCACTCGTTCACACTGCCCCCACTCAGCCACCCAGGCACCCCGTCCCTCCTGCACCGGTAACTCCCAAACGCATAGCAACATCACACCAGACACCCCGATGCCATGCTGGACTCGTTTTGGAAAATAAGTTCAGTATGGTCCTGTCCCAACCACTTGAGTGCACCTCGTGTGTAAGGCAATCAGATGTTTATTGGAGCATATGTTTTGATTTTTCTTTTTTTTTTTTTTTTGCTTCACTTAGAGACGGCGCTTTAAATGTGTGTGTGTGTGTGTGTGTGTGTGTGTGTGTGTGTGTGTGTGGCGCGCTTGCTCAAGCATGTTCATGTCCGCCGGCGCCTCTCTGCCGTCTGCCTGTTTGTTCCTGTGTGTGTGTGTGTGTGTGTGTGTGTGTGTGTGTGTGAGGAAGATGCTGGCGATAAATATACGTATCTCCGAGTGGCTATGTAAATATACATACCTGTGTATATATTTAAAGGTCCTTTACACTGTCTTGTGCAAGAGATAATTCTAGAGACAGATCAGAATAAATAATACTTCACCCTCCACACCCCTCCTCTCCCCTCTTCTCTCCTTTCCTTGTTTACAACCTCCTCTCTTCCCCTCTCCCTCCCCTCCCTTCTCTCCGTGTTTACAGTCTTCTCTCCTTCCCACCTACCCCCTTCCCTTCCTCATCCCCTCATTCTCTTGTTTCCTCTCCCTCTCCCCTCTCTCGTACCCCCACCTTACCTAACACTTTCAGTTCCTGCTCTTCCACTCTTTTCCTATTCTCTCCTTTAATCATCTGTTTGTCCTTTAGTCCTTGAGTTTCGTAACTGCATGCCGTTTTACTTTCTCTATCTCTCGTTTTCTTTATAAATCAGAATTCTAAACACTTTACTTGCTGATAATATTCATTGTTGCCTTACTCATTGGACCTGGACATACAATTACACTGAGTACTTAAATATATGAAAGATTGTGAAAATGACAATAAAATTTCTCTCTCTCTCTCTCTCTCTCTCTCTCTCTCTCTCTCTCTCTCTCTCTCTCTCTCTCTCTCTCTCTCTCTCTCTCTCTCTCTCTCTCTCTCTAAGCATGTGGTAGAAGTAATTGTAGTAGTAGTAGTAGTAGTAGTAGTAGTAGTAGTAGTAGTAGTAGTAGTAGTAGTAGTAGTAGTAGTAGTAGAAGTAGTAGTAGTAGTAGTAGTAGCAGTAATGGAGAGTACACGAGGTGATGAGGATGGACACAACACCTGCCTCACCTGTCCACGATTTATGGGCAGTGCTGGGAGTGAGGTAATTAGCTATGGGCACCAGGTACACAGGTAATGAGCGGTGGGTGCACCTTTCTCCCCTTCTCCAGGCACGCCGAGGTCAGCGGGAGACCACAGGCCACGTGATGTTACATGATGGGACATAACAAGCATAGGTACAGCAGGTATGTATGACAGTGGAAGTGGAAGGAGGAGGAACGGTACGTAGTGTGTGACGGTGCTGCGAAGATGTGTGCTGTGACGTGGGGGATGCTAACTTACTTAACATGATGCAAAGAAGGGTAGAGTGAGTAAAAAGGGGCTGATAAATGTAAAGAAAGTGAGAAAAGGATGTGTACCGGAGAGAGAGAGAGAGAGAGTGAGAGGAGAGAGAGAGAGGAGAGAGAGAGAGAGAGAGGAGAGAGAGAGAGAGAGGAAGAGAGAGAGAGAGAGAGGAGAGAGAGAGAGAGAACAAAGACAAAGGCGGAGATCAACAGAATCAGGTCTTCCTAATACTTAACATTACACTAACAAAAGCAGTCATTTTTTCATAGATATTCAGCAGACAGGTAATCAGGCAGGCCAGTCACGCTACTCGCAAAGGCGGAGCAGGACGATTACAAACAACAGCGTCCAGCGTCATCACTTCTCGACCAATCAGAAGCAGCCTTGTGTGTCCAAAGAACCAATTATAGGCATGAGTTATACATTGCATCACTAACATCTCCCCTTGACCTTCCCACGGCAGCGACGAGAGAGAGAGAGAGAGAGAGAGATGAGAGAGAGAGAGAGAGAGAGAGAGAGAGAGAGAGAGAGAGAGAGAGAGAGTAGAGAGAGAGAGAGGAGAGAGAGCTAGGTCGGTGACGTTTGTGTTCTTGATGAAGTAAGTGGGGAAAAATATGAAGCCAATTTTATGGTTAAGTATTGTAATTTTTGAGGTCATGGTACCCGTACCTGCTTGCCTTCCTCTCTCCTCTCCTCTCCTCCTCCTACGCTTTCTTCTTTGTGCTTCCCTCATTCTCAGTGTCGGCTTTGTACCCCACGTGACAGAGGATGCCACAAACCACAAAATCAGCTGCTTCAATACTACTACTTACTCCTACTACTACTACTACTATACTATTACTTACTACGACAGCAAACAAAAAGAATACATCAGTTGGCACCAGTAATAACAGTAATAATAACAACAGCAACAACGATAATAAAAATAATAATAATAATAATAATAATAATAATAATAATAATATTAATAATATTAATAATAATAATAATAAAAGCTGCAACAACAACAATAGCAAAAATAATAATAATAACACAGAATTACATAATTATTAACCACCGCTTCTTTATAAATGCACGTTTTATTACTCCCTCTTAACCCTTTACACATTCCTACACCCGCACACCCTTCCTTCCACACACACACACACACATCGCGTCCTTAGATTCTCACCCCCTATATGTCCTCTTTGTGGGCACAGAGATTTAAAGACCTTGAGACTCAGGTGAGGAAACAGGCGCAGCTTCGAATAAGTGGCAGGAGATGGGCGTGCGGCAAGGCAAACGAGCAGGCGTGCTGTCCCTTAATAGCCGGCAAGCGTGGGAAGGAATACTGACGTGTGGCGCACTAGTGAGATCATATGGCGCCGGCCGGGTGGCGACATAGCGTTGCCTCTCCTGCCGGGGAATCCGCTGAGCCAGGGTCGACCTCGCTGCCTTTTAACAGGAAGCTGAGTGAGAGTAGGGTATTCTCACTCTCTCTCTCTCTCTCTCTCTCTCTCTTCTCTCTCTCTCTCTCTCTCTCTCCTCTCTCTCTCTCTCTCTCTCTCTCTCTCTCTCTCTCTCTCTCTTATAACTTTCCCTTTCGTGACTTATTCTCCTTTGGTTTTTCCTACTATTTTTTTTTTTATTGTTGGCTATTTTTACGGGGCATTTTTCCTCGTGACTAATTTTCCCAAAGGACATTTTCCTCCCGTGACTCACCTTCAACTTGACATTTTCCTCCGTGACCTGTTTTTCCCCAGAACATTTTTTTTTCCGTGATTTATATTACAGTGGACATTTTCCCCCGCGAGTTATTTTTCCCAGGACATTTTCTTACTGTGACTTTCTTTTTTTTTTTTTCTCTCTCTACCAGACATTTTCCACCTGTGACTTATCTTCCACATTGCATTTTCCCCCCGTGACTTATTTTCTACCGAACATCTTTTACTCTGATGGACATTTTCTCCACCCGTGGCTCACTTCCCACAGGGCATTTTTCTCGGTGGACATGTTTCCCCTGCAGACATTTATTTAACTCTTTACTTAACCCACCACAAAACCATGAACACTACAATACTACAATTTACACCCAATGAGGGGAGAACATCCACACGGAAAAATGTACTGGAATATATACAGAGGAATTCCACCTGTCCAGAGCGGATGTGTGGCCGTGCTCCAGGATCAATGAGGACTGTAAATGTCACTGAGTCCTTTGGGATGTAGTGGGCGAGAGGAAAGGGGAAGGAGGATAGCGGAAGGACGGGCATGGAAAGAAGAGAGGGAGAAAAAAAAGGAAAGAAATTGATAAAGGAGGAAAAAGCATGGTGTTTCTGTGTGTGCGTGTGTGTGTGTGTGTGTGTGTGTGTGTGTGTGTGTGTGTCGGCGGACAGTGTCTAGACGCGCAGAGCTTTCAGAAATCTGTCACACAGTACCTCCACGTAGCGTCAGTACATATAAGTGGAGTCCGCGCACCCAATACCTCGAGTGACATTAAGAGATTAGGAATGAGTAAGGCATTAAGATGGATCAAGATGGAGTAGCGGCAGAAAGAGTGACGTTGTGCTTTGCTCCACCCTTGTCTCCCTCCACCTCTCCCTCCATCACTGTCCCAATGCCGCCTCTCTCTCTCTCTCTCTCTCTCTCTCTCTCTCTCTCTCTCTCTCTCTCTCTCTCTCTCCCTCTCTCTCTCTCTCTCTCTCTCTCCTCCAACCCTTCTCCTTCTCTCACTATCCCACCGTCATTTCTCTTCTTCTATTCCTCTTGTATTCCTCTCTCTATTCCTTTCCCTCCCCAAATCCTTCAATTTTTTTTTAACTGTTCTTTTTTTCGCCTTTTGTTCATCGCCTTTCTCTCTCCCTTTGCCTCTCATCTCTCCCTTCTCTGTCCCTTTCTGCTCTATATCTATATCCTTCTCTCTTTCTTTCTACCCTCCTTTTTTTTCCTTCATCTGTGTCTGTTTTCCTTCTCTGTTCTCTTTTTCCCTTATCTTTTCCTTTTATTTTGTCCCTCACTCTCTCCTCACTATTTCGTTCTCCTTTTCCTCCCTGCCCCTCTTTCCCTTCCTATCTGTACCTCTCCTCCTCCTTGTGACCTATTTTTTTTTTTTTTTCCATATCCTTCTCGTGCCTCTCCCTTTGACCTCCTTTCCATCTTTTAGTACTTTCTCCTCTCCTCTCTGTCCCTCTGTTCCCTGTAGACTCGCGCACCACACACACACACACACACACACACACACACAACTCGGCGTGAGGTCCAATGCGCTTGTGAGAACCTCATCTGAAGTCTAATTACCTTTTGTCTAAGTGAGAGTTTTAGGAGAAAACCCACGGGAGGCATTACCCTTTCTCACTCCATCTCCCTCCCCACTGCCCTCTCTATATAGTATTTTTCCTTACTCTACCTCCTTTCCTAGCCCTCTTTCCCTCCCATTCCACCTTCCCCCCCTCCCTATGCAGCTGTAGTCTTCAATTAAACGTAATGAAGTTGGGTGTTAATGGGTTTTCACCTCCGTTTCTCCTTAATGAACACGAAAGGGGAGGACATGAGTAGGGATGACCTAAAAGACCTAGTGATGTGGGGTTAAAGGATAGGATTAAAAGAGGTAGATAGTTACGAGGCAGATTAGTGGTGCTCTCTCTCTCTCTCTCTCTCTCTCTCTCTCACTCTCTCTCTCTCTCTCTCTCTCTCTCTCTCTCTCTCTCTCTCTCTCTCTCTGGCCTAACAGGATTCAACATAGATTTATCTTAAAATATCCAGCCGACAGTATTATAAGGCAGCAAGCATCAGTTAGCCTAGAGGGTGAGGATGTGAGGGAATGTGTGTGTGTGTGTGTGTGTGTGTGTGTGTGTGTGTGTGTGTGTGTGTGTGTGTGTGTGTGTGTGTGTGTGTAGTGGTGTGTGTGTGTGTGTGTGTGTGTGTGTGTGTGTGTGTGTGTGTGTGTGTGTGTGTGTGTGTGTGTGTGTGTATGTGTGAGAGGGAAGCAAGGAGGAAAGAAAACAGAAGCAGAGGGAAACTAACATAATGCCAATTTAGGATAGCTTAACTTTAAAACGGCCTGAAATTACCTTGGATCAGGAAAGCAAGAGGGGAAAGGGGGAGTGATGAGGAAGAAGAAGAAGAAGAAGAAGAAGAAGAAGAAGAAGAAGAAGAAGAAGAAGAAGAAGAAGAAGAACAGAGAAAGAACAACAACAACAACAACAACAACAACAACAACAACAACAACAACAACAACAACAACAGTAACAACAACAGCAACAACAACAACAACAGTAACAACAACAGCAACAACAACAACAACAGCAACAGCAACAGCAATAACAACAACAACAATAAGAACAAGAACAAGAAGGAAAAAAACATCATCAACACCACCACCACCACCACCACCACCACCACCACCAACAACAACAACAACAACAGCAACACCAACCAATACAGTAGAGCTACACTGCTATATTTGGTAAGTCACGTTAGGTTAGGTTAGCTTGGGCATCTGGATCTTCTGCCTTTCAGTGCCTTCGCCGCCCACGCTCCAGACCCCACGACCACTCCTGCGTCAATCACCAGCAGCCCCACGCCCATGCCTCATTTAGACCCACGCCCTTTCCACGCCCCGGCCACGCAAACTCCATGCCGGAAATATAGATTACATTACATTTAATTATTATTATTTATTTTCTTAATGACCCAGGAATATAACCGAATATAAAGGAAACAAACGGTTTGCTATCTCATCATTACTACTTTCAAAGGCCACAGGAATTACTTGCCGGGTTTTCGAGAGTGTTTCTCCTCTAAATAATGTAGAAATTTTGTTAATCTGTTACTAGAACCTTAAAAAAAGTCCTTAAAACCACTGCCACTTCATCTAAAGTCTTTTGAATGCAGTGGGAGTGCGGCGCAGTGTTTCAGAGTATAACGAAATGTTTGGTCTTAATAAGTATCCTTTACAATAATGACACGTAAGCTCTAATGCAGAAATTTACTAGAAAAAAAAAATTAAATTACGTGCAGTTAAGCGAAATAACATTGACCAACTGCAAATTACCTGAAATAAATCGATATGCAATTAAACAACTAAAATTAAAAACAAGAAAATAATATAAATTATCTTACAAAATGTTACATATAAAAGAAGAGATTTTCATAAAACTAAACGATGGAGAGAGAGAGAGAGAGAGAGAGAGAGAGAGAGAGAGAGAGAGAGAGAGAGAGAGAGAGAGAGAGAGAGAGAGAGAGAGAGAGAGAGAGAGAGAGAGAGAGAGAGAGAGAGAGAGAGAGAGAGAGAGAGAGACAAAAAAAAAAATAAAAATAAAAATAAAATAAATACACATCCTAATATACACCAACCACTCTCGTCTCTCTCTCTTCAAAAATCATTGCCTCCTCCTCCACACAGCCTCACCGTCTCCACACAGCCCCATCTCCTCAGCACGACAATACCCAGCCCCCGCCCTTGCCTTCCTCATCCCAGCCACTACAGTCATCAGCAGCAGCATCCCCACACCATCACAGCATCCGATGACCTGCCCTTTACTGCTCATCTAGCTCATCTTAACAGCCACAGGTGTTGTCTTCTTCACTCAAACAGTCATCCACTTATCCAGTCTCCCACGCATCCACTTACGTACATCCTTCTCCTCCTCCTTTACACACGCACCTGACTCCACCCACACACATCTCACCGCCGCACCTGCTCCCACTCTTTCAGTTCTCTCAGTCACAGCAATGCATTCTCACACGCGCTTCTTCTACTCGTTTTGCTGCGGAGCCGACCGTCAGTGAATAAATTAGTCAGTTTGTCAGTCAGTTACTCAACCCATTGATGAATCATCTTACCATATCAATTAGTCACGCTCCTTTTATCTGTCAATTTATATGTTTATCTATCGATCTATCAGTCATTCAATCAGTCATTCAGTCAGTCAATCAATACCTCGTGCCCTTCTCTTCTGCTCACTCAATTACTTAGTGAATCATCCTGCGTATCTATTAGTCGAACTCTTTATCTTTCTATGTACCTATCTATTTATCTATCGGTCAGTCAGTCAGTCGGTAACTCAACCCAACCTGCCCTCTTCTGTTACTCATATCTGTCGAAGCCTGGAGGTGATGCACGAGGGACTCCCATACACACCCTGGGCGGCCAAGGGCAAGGTCACAGGCAAGAAGAGAAAGTACCACGCTTGATATCGAGTAGCACCCGTTAAGAAGCTCGCGTCGAAATTATTAATCTCTCTCTCTCTCTCTCTCTCTCTCTCTCTCTCTCTCTCTCTCTCTCTCTCTCTCTCTCTCTCTCTCTCTCTCTCTCTCTCTCATCTTCAGTAATTTCCATTATTTTTTTTTATTGATAAGATCTTTTGTGTACATATTATTATTCTATCATATTGCTTTCATTGTCGCTTGGTAATAAGATCACTGTGTGAAGTTTCCTCGATATTTCTTATTGTTTACAGCTTACCTACTTGATAAGATCATTAGTGTATCTTTTTGTCATCATCCTTTATTCTTTAAACAGGTGATTACATTGTCTCGAAGTCGTGAGCGAAAGGCAAGCAGCAGTATGAAGGAGTATACAATGTAGCCTGGTATTTATTTATAAGTTCTCCTTAATGTATATATTGTAGTACCCTGTCTTTACTTTTAGGGTTTAGTCTTAACTCGTCTTGGTATTCTTACTTCACTGAAATGCCTGGCTTTAATTTACGGCTCGTTCTATGACTGTTGTTTTTTTATGCACCTGTTTTTTTACTGTCAGTGTTAGTCTTAACGAGTCCCGGTATTCTCGTGGAAATGTTCTCTTTAATAATGGTTTGTTCTCTGACTATTGTTTTTATGTTACGATGTCTGTGCCTTCGGGGGCGAAACGAGGATTGCTATTATCATCATCAAAAAACACATATATTCGTATTTCCTCCCCCCCCTCTCTCACTGCCTCCTCACCACTACAGGAGGACAACAACCCCGTCAGTACCCTCCTCACCACTACAGAAGGACAACAACCCCGTCAGTGCGTCCTCACCACTACAGGACAACAACCCCGTCAGTGCCTCCCTCACCACTACAGGAGGACAACAACCCCCGTCAGTGCCTCCTCACCACTATAGAAGAACAACAACCCCGTCAGTGCCTCCTCACACACTACAGAAGGGCAAAACGCCCCACCCCTCACTGCAGCCTCACCACTACAGAACAACACCACCCCCCATCACTGCCTCCTCACCACTACAGGAGAACAAGACCCCCCATCACTGCCTCCTCACCACTACAAGGGAACAAGCCCTCCCCCCCCCAACCTCACTGCAGCCCCACCACTACAGGAAGACAAGACCAGTAAAGTGCACAGGTGAATCCCCAGGGAAACATTATGAAGGAAGCCAGATGTGTAGGACTGCCCGGGGGGGGTGACAAGGTGGGGCGGGGCTGGGTGGGGTTGGGGGGGGACATCTTTGAGAGGCCGTGGAAGGGACACTGGCCACCCTCAGTCTTGAGAACCCCCTGGGGACACCTTCCTACATCCTCCCTGGAAGCCCTACACGATGGACGACTGGACGCAGGTACAGCCACGGTCGTTACGGCTAATTACACTACAATTAAGTGAAGGCAGCAGCATCCCACCCCCTTGTCCCCAGGTGATGAAGGAATAAAAAAGGTTGATGAATGACTGGTTATGTTAACACGTGACTAAACAAGTAAATGGTAGATAAATGAGTAAATATGTAAATAGTCAATACAAAAAAAAAACATTTCATTTGGCAAATCTGTAAATACGTAACTTAATATATAAAATTCAATAACACTATGAATGAAATCACTAAAACCAACATTGCGAACAATTAAAAAGATGAAAGACTAACTAAAGGGAGAGAAGTTCAAATATGAAACAACAGCAGAACAGAAGATTATGAAAAAAAAATAACAAAAGGAAAAAAAACAGTAATTCACAAAACACGAAGACAAACACAAACAAAAACTAGAGCCTATCTACAAAACAAGCAAATAAATCAAGGGTATCTCACATTCCCGTCCCTCCAAAAACAACAACAAGCGAGAGAGAGAGAGAGAGAGAGAGAGAGAGAGGAGAGAGAGAGGATGAGAGAGAGAGAGAGAGGAGAGAGAGAGAGAGAGGAGAGAGAGAGAGAGAGAGAGAGAGAGAGAGAGAGAGAGAGAGAGAGAGAGAGAGGAAAATCATTAACAAACAAGTGAGTGAAAACTGAGAACGTTTTTAGAAATAAGAGAAGAGGAGGAGAGGAAGAGAAAAGGAAGATGGCGAGGAGGTAGTGCCGGGAAAGGGATGGGAGGGAAGGGAGGAGGCAATGGGGGGGCGGGGAAGGAGGAAAAAAAGATGGTGGCCGAGGAATTGGATGTGGGAGGAGGGAAAACGGTTCTCAGTTACCGTATGGGTGAACAGCGTTGAGGCAAAGGTGCATTGTAGCTTTGTAAGAGGTGTCACGTGTCCAGCCATCAATTTCATCTTCCCTTCCTTTTTTCCCCCTTAAATTAAATGCCTCTTCGCACATTTCATTTTCCCTATTACAACCTCACACTGTCTTCTTTTTTCCCTTTACAGATTCACCACACAATTTTTTTTTTTTATCATTAGATTGCTCCCATTCTTCCATTTTCCTTTTCCCTTTAATTCCGTACCTCACCTTTAAAAATAATTTCTATCTCCATCTTTTCGTAAAATCCCCATCTTCACGTCTTTATTCTTTATTCTTCTTTCCCTTCTTTTCATCCTAGTTAGTGCTTCTTCCAAGTCTTCATTCCCCAATTCCTTTCCGTCTCTTCCTCTTTTCCCTTAAAATTAGTCCTACCTCTCTCATTTCCCTTATTCCACTTCGTTTTATCTCTCCTCCCCTTCAGATAGGTCCACCTCTCCATCTTCTCTATCTTTCTTTCCTTTTTCCTTTTCACATTTCTTCCCTACTGAATACTGGTAACACTTCCCCATTAACATTCCCCCATCCCTTATTCTCCTTCCCCACTGAAATTCGTCCAGTCTTTTAATCTTCATTCATATATCCCCCCTTCCTCTTCCTCCACTCTGAAACTGTTCTCACTCTTCCAGCTCTATCTCTCATTACAAGATTATTTTTTTTTTCTGCTCCCCTTCTCCTTTCCTGTATCGCACTGCTTTCATTTCCTCATTCCTCTTTTTACATATTCTCTTCTCTCCACCTCCTCAAATTTTGGTCCTTTCCACACTATTCCACATTATTAAATTTTCCTTCTTTCCATCCGCCCAGCACTTCCCCTTCGTCACCTCGGTCTTCCCTTCACGCCTTTCCTCTCTTTCCATTTTCTGCCTTTTCTTCACACGTTTATCGAAAATACAAACGTCTTCCTTCCACATCACCATTCTCCTCTGTAATGTTTCTTTCCTTCTCTTTTATGACATTTATTCCACTTCATTCTCTTGATTTGTCGCAGCTCCTGAAGTTAATAATGGGAGTCACCCCTCTTTTCTACTTATTTAGCTTTTTTCTTTTTTTTTTTTTTGGGGGGGAGGCGGTAAAACAACAATGATTTTTTACCGGTATCTTCACAATTAAGAAAAAACCCCATTACAATATTCTTCTCCTTTCCCTTCACTTTCCATATTTCCTACCTCAGTCACCACTAAGGGCTTTTTTTTTTTTTTTTCCATTCATCATTCCACACCGTAGCATTCCTCTCCATACATTTCTTCCACTGACCTCATTGCTTACCTATAATCTTTCCCATCCTTCTCCCTATCACTATCACCTTCCCGTCCGTTCCTCTACTCTCACCTCTGTTGTTGGCCTTCATGTCCTCACTTCTCGCCCTGCCGCTGCTTTTACTCAACCAAGGATTCCCAAGAAAGATGTGAGTGTGCTGTGCCCTCCAGACTTAGGATGACTAGTGGGGTGTCTCTGCGTGTTCATGGTTTCCTGCCCACCGCTGGTGCTCTCGCCGTGTTATCGCTTCATGTTTCGATTGCCTTTCTGATGCAATGCGGAAAAATCATAAAAATCAGTATTCAAAAATGAACGATCTGAGAGATGTCCCCGCCGTCTGTGTGTGACAAGTGTTGTTGGAATGGGAACAACACAAGTTTTCTTTTAGTGTGGTGACTGCACTGACATGTAGCACTAGACTTCTGAACTACTGACTAACACTCCTTTTTCGACAAGTTTTTGAACCAGTTTGGCGGCTGCAATGCCGTCTGGTAGCAGGTTTCTTTTTTTTTTTATTTTCTAATTATTAACAATAATCAGCTGGAGATTCACTTCGTGTATATTTCTGAACCATTCATGATTTTCAAACAGCGAATCAGCTCCTACATACCGCAGGGGCGAGGGCTGCTGATCCCCACCACCCACGTAGCACACCGTGATCTAGCACTGCTCACAACCGTGACACTGTATCCTTAAAAAAAAATGTTACAGTAACATGGTGTGACCCGCTTGGGAATAACTACCGATCTGCTAAACTAATAATGGGCATCACTTCATGTAAATCACGTGAGGTAGAACAGGTGGAAATATAATAAGGTTAATGGATTTACCTTTACAAACTGTCCCTTTGCAGCAAACATTGCAGCATAGTCATCTGCTTCTCGATACTGGTTCCTGTTGATAGAAAAGTAGTAGTAGTAGTAATAGTAGTAATAGTAGTAGTAGTAGTAGTAGTAGTAGTAGTACTAGTAGTAGTAGTAGTAGTAGCAGTAGTAGTAGCAGTAGTCAGTTTGTCAGTCTGTCGTATAAAAATGATGTGGTTGTCCTTGCAGCGCGCCGGTCGGTCATCGTGTGTGCGTTGGGCGGCCTCGTCTGGCTGTCAGTATACCGCAGGCTAAGAGCAGTCTGGTGGGAGTCTCGTCACCGCCCACAGCACTGGTCGTCTAGGGGCGGTCTCGAGGGCGTCTGGGAAGGTGGGCGTGAGTAGGGTGACAGCTAAGGGTGGGTGCGGGAGGAGCAAGGGAGAGTAGGATGGGGAGGGTGTAGAGAGAGGAATAAAAGGGAGGAAGGACACTGGGCGGAGGCGAAAGCTCAGTTTGTGGTTAGGGACGAAAAATCATGACTCTCTCTCTCTCTCTCTCTCTCTCTCTCTCTCTCTCTCTCTCTCTCTCTCTCTCTCTCTCTCTCTCTCTCCAACACCCACCCGGGAGTCATGACTATGGCATCGGCGTAATGAGATGAGTCACCGATAGTAAGGGACTAAGGCCACTGAGGAACGCCGAACTCTCACCCTTATCCACATCTCGCCCCAAAGCCACAGTCGCCTCCACCGTCACGGGTGTTGGAGGTAAAACATTGCTAGGCTTTCCTCTTTTTTTATAGATAGAGAAAGGGAGAGAAAGAGAGGAAAAGGGATAAAGAGGAATAGTCCCTTCTGGTGGAGGCGATAGGCTGAAAAACGGGTATGGCTTCTTTGCTGCGAGGGAACAAGGGCGATTTTTTGCCCTCCCGGAGTAGACCCGAGTTGTGTTACAGAAGAAACACCTCTAGGCAAGTGACCTTCGCCCTTCCGTCATGAGTAGCAAAGGACTGTTATCCTTCACGTGTCACCTCAAGGAAAAGACAATGCTAGTAGGGAGTCCTGCGTGCGGGGAAACTGAGCGTAATGTAAGGAGTTAATAGGGCTCAAAGTCGCTGGTTGCTATCTTTGGGCCTGACACATGAGGAAGCCGTCGGTCTGAGTAACTTTGGCAAAAAATCCTGGTATTTACAGCTCGCTCGGACCCCAGGCCTAAATAGTTAATTTTTTTGCCGCGCCTCTTGTCTCATATGACTCGTTGAGACTCAATCTCTCGTGTCGCCAAGCCGGAGTGGAGGAGACATGCTCTGGGCTTCTGAACGCTAGACCACCAGGCAGTCCTCTCCTTCTCTCCTCCTCTCAGCCTCGTGCCCTTCGTCTGCGGTATTGTCATCCTCATCCTAATCCTCACCCTTTCCTTAACACTCATCCCCTTACTCCTCCTCTGCCTCCTCCTCCTCCTCCTCCTCCTCCTCCTCCTCCTCCTCCTCCTCCTCCTCCTCCTCCTCCTACTTTTGTTGCTGTTGCTCCTCCATCTCCTCGTCTCAACTTTCCCATCTTGTTCTTTTATTTATGCTCCTCTTCCTCTTCCTTCTTCTACTCCTTATCTATTTCTTCTTCATTCATATCTTTCCTCCTTCCTTTCTTGTCTTGTTGTTTCTCCTGCTCTTCCTTTTCCTCATCTGTCTCCTCATCCACGTCTCCTTTCCTTCTTATTCTGTTATTCCTCCTCCTCCTTCTCCTCCTCCTCCTTATTGTCCTTGTAATTCTTCTCCGCCTCCTCTTCCTCATCTATCCCTTCGTCCACGTCACCCTCTCTCCTTGTCCTGTTATCGTCCTTCCTTCTCCTCCTCTTCCTTCTTTATCACCATTTTCTCTGCCATACCTTCGCACATCCCGAAAAGAAAAGTTGCAGGTAGAGGAGTGGCAGTGGCAGTGGCAGTGGCAATGGTAGTGGTAGTGGTAGCAGTGGTGGTTGTGGGGAGAGCTGGAGGGGAGGAGGAAGAAGGGAGTGGAGAGGGAAAGGGGTACTGGTGGTGGAAATGGATGAAGATAGCTTACATAACAGAAGGTGCCTTGTTGATGGTGATGGTTGAGATGGTAGTAGTAGTAGTAGTAGTAGTAGTAGTAGTAGTAGTAGTAGTAGTAGTAGTAGTAGTAGTAGTAGTAGTAGTAGTAGTAGTAGTGGTGGTGGTAATGGTAGTGGTGGTGGTGGTGGTAATAGTAGTAGTAGTAGTAGTAGCAGTGATGAGAATGACACCTTTCTTTCTTTCCATTGTACATCTTTTCCTTCATTCCATTCTTCCTCTCTTCCTTTATCCGCTGTTTACACCCGACATTAACGTACTGAACTTATTCTTATGCAAGTGGTGATGGTGGTGGTGATGATCGTGGCGGTGAGTGACAGTAAGTAGACAGTAGTGTGAAGTCACGGATATTCATAGCATTAGCAGTGGTGATGGTGGTGGTTATGGCAGTGGTGATGGTGGTTATGGCAGTGGTGATGATAGTTACGGCATGAGTGATGATGTTTATGGCAGTAGTTATGGTGGCTATGGCAGTGGTGATGATAGTTATGGCACTGGTGATGATAGTTATGGCGGTGGTGATGGTGGTTTTGGCAGTAGTGATGATGGTTATGGCAACGGTGATAATAGTAATAGCAGTGATGATCATGGTTACAGCAAGGGTGAAGCAAGTGATGGGATGAAGGGTAAAAGTGTTAACGGGAAGGGGCAGAACGGGGAGGAAGGGGAGAAGAGCGGTCAGCGTTGGTGGCGGCGGCGGTGACGGTGATGGCAGCGGCGGTCGGGGCCAGGCCAAAAGGTAGTCACCCCAAGCAATAAAATTGACGAAAAAAAATACCAAAATATCGAGGTAGGCCTACCATTAGGAGGAGGAGGACGAGGAAGAGAGGAATAGGCCATTGTGATATATGGGTAAATATTTGGTGCTTTTAGGGAGAAGTCTACCATGCAACCCCACCTCCCTGTCCCTCTCCCCTCTACCCCCCTCTTTCCCTCCCCTCCTCTTCTGTCAAAAAAAAAGCCCTGTTTTTTTTTCCATTCTTTCTCCTCTTCTCTCCTTCCAACTCTGTTCTCTCACCTGCTTATTCTTCCTCTTATTTTTCTCCTTCCTTCTTTCTCTTCTGTACATATACATGGGGTGTGAGGGGAAGGGGAGGAGAGGTGTAGTGTGGGAGGAAGGGAAGGAAAGTGAGAGAGGGAAGTGTGAGAGGGAAGGTTATTTTACAGAGTCTTGTCATAATGTTGCGGCTTCTGGTTTGTGACTCTTATTAGTCTTATTTGGTATGGTATTGTTATTGTTGTTGTTGTTGTTGTTGTTGTTGCTATCATTACCATTACTACTGTTGGTGTTGTTGCTACTGCTGTTGCGAACACTACTACTACTACTGCTACTGCTACCACCACCACTACCATCACCACTACTAGTTTCTATCATTGTCGTTGCAGAGGTTGTCCTTGATATAATAGTCACCTAACATAGTCACCATCAGAGGCGGCGAGACAATAAAACGTAGTCATCACCACTGCAACAATCCTTCTTCCCCTCCCCCACCCCCGTACCACCACCACCACCACTACAACTTAAAGCCTGGCCTCTCCTGTCTCTCCTCGCCACACACAAGTTTACTGCTCACTATCACTCCCAGATCCTCTCACCTCCCCTCCCCTGGTGGTGAGTTTTCGCATCTCATCCTCCATCTTACGAAGCTCCTCTTAAAACACCATAAATTTACGTCTTCATCAACCCCATCAAATTTTACGAGGCGTGTAAATACCTGGAAGGCGATTTTTTCTTTTTTTCTTTTTTTGTTCATTTATTTAATTTGTTGTTTTTTTATTGCAAATTCCGAACGCAGTGCTATGTGGTCGGGTTTCTGCGTACACTCTTTGGTAATTTTCTGGTTTCGTTGAGGAGGAGGAGGAGGAGGAGGAGGAGGAGGACAGAAGCAGTAGTATTGGTAGTAGTAGTAGTAGTAGTAGTAGTAGTAGTAGTAGTAGTAGTAGTAGTAGTAGTAGTAGTAGTAGTAGTAGTAGTAGTAGTAGTAGTAGTAGTAGTATAAGAAAAGAACAAGAACAAGAACAACAAGAACAATAAGAACAAGAGGAACATGAAGAAGAAGAAGTAGAAGAAGAAGAAGAAGAAGAAGAAGAAGAAGAAGAAGAAGAAGAAGAAGAAGAAGAAGAAGAAGAAGAAGAAGAAGAAGGAGAAGAAGAAAGAGAAGAAGAAGACGAAGAAGTAGAAGAGCAAGAAGAACAACAAGAACAAGAACAAGAAACAAGACGACGAAGCAGGACATAGCAGGGAGAAGAGGCGAGGAGTACGAGGAGGAGAAGGAGGCGAAGCAAGACGGGAGGAGGAGGAGGAGGAGGAGGAGGAGGAGGAGGAGGAGGAGGAGGAGGAGAGGACATCTTGGACATTTATCTCTCTTTTTGTTCCTTGTTAATTAGGTTCTCGGCACTCCTCCCTCCCCCTCACCCACACCTGTTCCCCTTCCTCCCTCCCTCCCCTCTCCGTCACCTCCTCCACCTTCCTCCTCTTCCTCTAGTACCACCCCTTCCCCTTCCCCTTTCCCCTGCAACTCTTACAATTCCACACAAGCTCATCTCTCTCTCTCTCTCTCTCTCTCTCTCTCTCTCTCTCTCTCTCTCTCTCTCTCTCTCTCTCTCTCTCTCTCTCTCTCTCTCTCTCTCTCTCTCTCTCTCTCTCTCTCCCCTTACCTGCAGCATCCCAAGCATTCCTCTAACCAGAACCTGTTTGGCCCTACCGTTCTCCTGTTACTGAATGGAGTTACGTCCCTCACTCCCTCGCCCACGCAGGTCCTTTACAACATCACAGACTGAGGAGCATAGCGGCGATTTATACCAACATCACTTGATACTGCCAAGTACACATCACATACTACGAGATATAGTGATGATTGAAAATAACATCACATGGAATTGCTTAAGAAACATCGCATACTATGAGATATTGGTGATGACTTATACTAACATCACATCACATGACTTAGTATACATAACATACGACACTGCTAACATCACATGGCATCACTGGAATACTACAGAGCATAGGGACGATATACGCAAACATCACTGAGTACACGTTACATATTACGAGATATAATGATGACTTACACAAACCTCTCATGACATCACACACTACGATTCAGTGATGTCATGTACTGAAGGTTACGTTTTCTCTAAAGACATTATTTTGAAGTGTAGTTAAATCCGCATCACCTATGCATCCCATGACATCACTTACGTCACACACACATTCAGCAGGCATTACACGCTCGTACCTTCCACCACAAACAAAAATAGTTGCTGGTTTCACTTTCTTCTTCTTTACTGCAATTAGTTTTCTCCAATGCTGTAGCTAGGTTAGGTTGGGTTAAGTTAGGTTCGGTTAGGTTAAGTAAGATTTTCCTCCAATACTGTAGTTACGTTAGGTTAAGTTAGGATAAATTAAGTTAGATTAAGTTGGGTTAGGTTTTCCTCCAATACTGTGGTTAGGTTAGGTTAAATTAGGTTCGGTTAGGTTAGGTTAAGTTAGGTTCGGTTAGGTTAAGTCTGGTTAGGTTAAGTTAGGTTTCCACCCAATACTGCAATTAGTGTAGTGTATATATAGTACTGGAGTGCAATTGATATGTGGGGGGAGATTGAAATTATACGGCCACATCATCTGATAGGAAGAGGATCACGTTGGAAGGAAGACAATGGTAATGGAAGCACATGGAAGAAGAAAGAAAGGAAGAAAAAAAAAATAAGAGGTGGATCGACTGCATGAAGGGACGGTGGAGGATGTATGTAAAACAGGAAGGGACAGACGAAGCAGAAGTATGCAATAGAAACACACATAGTAGGTAACACTCATCCAAAACAGTGACACCGTAGCAGAACACAAGCTGAAAAGAGCGGAATGGAACCAGACAGTCTAGTTAGGATGTGGATATTTGTTAAGGTTTGAAAGTCC
>NC_087159.1:9275000-9277500 GCF_035594125.1 Scylla paramamosain
TCACAATCCCTCGCCACACCCCAGCACGCCGGGGAGGTGCCTCGGTGTAGCGGCGGAATATGCAGGGAGCGGCAGAGAGGGAGGGGCGAGTCTGGCTGGGCCTGGGCTCTCCCTCACCCCCTCCAGTCAAGGGCGCCTTGAACACCGTCCACTTCCTCTAAGTTAAAAATTCTCCCATGCGTCTACAATGCGGCTCGTGACCTCCACCATCCCCTCCATCCCCTCAGGTGCTCGCCCCGCCACGCACACCCGCGCAAGGCCGGCCACCACGCGAGCACCGTAGCTAATGCAGTTTAGACCATAAATCGGCCTCAGCCTCCCCTGCATCCATCCAAGTCCATTCAGGCTCCTTCTTATTCTTATACGCCTTTTTCAGCCACCAGCTTCCATCACAAAGGCGGATCCCGAGGGAAGCCTATTGGTAAACACGCTGCTTGCCTCGCCACAACACGCCACACTCACCGTGTTGTGGCATAAGACCCTCAGTAACAGAAAAAAGAAAGTCTTTCTCTTCTTACTATTTTTTAGGCCACTTTCCATTGTCAAATTACAAGGCCTTCCGTTTCTTCTTCCTGTCTCTATTAATGGCTGTCTGGCGTGCGTCTTCCGCCCGTTTCGCTCCCTTTTTCACCTCTCCTTCCCTGTACTAGGAGGAGGAGGAGGAGGAGGAGGAGGAGGAGGAGGAGGAGGAGGAGGAGGAGGAGGAGGAGGAGGAAAAGGAGAAGGAGAAGGAGAAGGAAAAGGAAAAGGAGAAGGAGGAGGAGGAGGAGGAGGAGGAGGAGGAGGAGGAGGAGGAGGAGGAAGAGGAGGAGGAGGAGGAGGAGGAGGAGGAGGAGGAGGAGAGGGGAGGCAGGGGGTGTCGCTCCTCACTCTCACCTTGGGAGGCACACTTCCCGGCGGCGCCTCTTCCTTGGTCGCTGATAAGGATTTATACATTTCGCAGACGGACGTGTTATCAGCGGCGGTGGTCAGGGCGCCCGTCGCTTATGGGGGTGTGTGTGGCTCTCCCGGGACGCTGTCGACCTTTAATCCTCCTCTTTCTCTTCCTCTGCTCCTCTTCTTCTTCTTCCTCCTCCTCTGCTCCTCTTCTTCCTCCTCCTCCTCTTTTTCCTCCTCCTCCTTCTGCTCCTCTTCCTCCTCCTCCTCCACCATCCCCACCTCACCCTCCTACTCTACTTCGCTCCTGTATTCCTCCTTCTCCTCCTTCTGTTCCTCCTGCTTGTGTTCCTCCTCCTCCTTTTCCTCCTCCTCCTCCACTCCCTTCATTTCGTGCTTCTGCTTCTCCTCTTTCTTCGTTATCACCTCCTCCTCCTCCTCCTCTTTTGTTTTCTATTCCTATTCTATTTTTTGCTTTTTGTTTCATCTACTCTTACTGGATTTCTTTTATTTACATTATTTTTATTTTCTGAAAGTGAAATTCCTCTGTTTAGTTTCCGTCTTCTTCCTCCTCCTCCTCCTCCTCCTCCTCCTCCTCCTCCTCCTCCTCCTCCTCCTCCTCCTCCTCTTATTATCCTTGCAATCACATCCTGTTTTACTTTCACGTCTTCCTTTCTATTCTTCTTTTATTCCTTTTTGTCTTTTTTTTTGTTTCGGTTCATATTTTCTTAGTCTCATTTTCACTTTTCATCAGAGAGAGAGAGAGAGAGAGAGAGAGAGAGAGAGAGAGAGAGAGAGAGAGAGAGAGAGAGAGAGAGAGAGAGAGAGAGAGAGAGAGAGAGAGAGAGAGAGAGAGAGAGAGAGAGAGAGAGAGAGAGAGAGAGAGTTTTAAAAAATTGCGTAGGTGAAGTTCTACAATTGCTAAAAAATATATATAATTACAGGCGGAGGAGGAGGAGAAGGAAGAGGAAGTGGTATTAGAGGAGAAGGAGGAGGAGGAGGAGGAGGAGGAGGAGGAGGAGGAGGAGGAGGAGGAGGAGGAGGAGGAGGAGGAGG
This sequence comes from Scylla paramamosain, assembly GCF_035594125.1. Classification (NCBI taxonomy): domain Eukaryota; kingdom Metazoa; phylum Arthropoda; class Malacostraca; order Decapoda; family Portunidae; genus Scylla; species Scylla paramamosain. The sequence continues at coordinate 9,276,933 of NC_087159.1, forward strand.
AGGAGGAAAATGATGAGGACAATGGGAGGAGAGAGAGAGAGAGAGAGAGAGAGAGAGAGAGAGAGAGAGAGAGAGAGAGAGAGAGAGAGAGAGAGAGAGAGAGAGAGAGTCTGAACCTAAGAATATCAGGCAATAGGAGATAGAAAAGAAGAAGAAAACAAAGAAAAGAAGAAGAAGAAGAAGAAGAAGAAGAAGAAGAAGAAGAAGAAGAAGAAGAAGAAGAAGAAGAAGAAGAAGAAGAAGAAGAAGAAGAAGAAGAAGAACAGTAACACCACCAACAACAATAAAATTAACAACAACAACAACAACTACTACTACTACTACTACTACTATCACCACCACCACTACAATGAGAAAACAACACCAAAGAAAAACAAAAAAAAATCACATTGCATACATACTTAGAAAACAACAAAATAATAGAAGAACATAAAAAGGAAGTGGCAGAATATCAATAAACAATGTGAGAAAGAAAAGGAAAAAAAAAATAGGAAGAAAGAGAGAGGAAATTCATGTATGATTTGAGAAATGGGCGCGTAATTAACTCCTTCTCACCTGTCCACAAGCA
>NC_087159.1:9282500-9290000 GCF_035594125.1 Scylla paramamosain
AGAGTTTTTGTTCAAAGTACTACAAATGATAAGAAACAAGAAACCCTTAGCTCCTCCTTCGTGGGCACTCTACACAATCCACTATTAGTACAAGAGATAGGAAAGCAAAGTGGAAGGCTCCTCCCCACCTACTCAGCCTTGTAACGGAAGCTGGCCGGAAAAGAAGCGACACTAAGAAATATTGAAGGAAAATAAAATAAAAAGCATGGAATTTTCTAGGACAATAAAAATTAAGGTGAATTCTACACTTACTTTTGCTTCTATGGGAGGATACAGATGCTTAAGACAGATGTGGACGGAGAGAAGGCGCGCACACACACACACACACACACACACACACACACACACACACACACACACACACACACACACACACACACACACACACACACACACACACACACACACACACACACACACACACACACACACACACACACACACACACACAGAGAGAGACAGACATACAGACAGAGGGAGACAGAGTGAGAGATAACGTTCTGACTTTTTGCCCTCTAAAATTTGCATAGCATAGAACATACACACACACACACACACACACACACAAACATACACAAACACTCTCTCTCTCTCACACACACACACAAACATACACAAACTCTCTCTCTCTCTCTCTCTCTCTCTCTCTCTCTCTCTCTCTCTCTCTCTCTCTCTCTCTCTCTCGCTATGTACGCGAATTACGTCACTATAATTACCCATAACACAACAATCTCTCTCTCTCTCTCTCTCTCTCTCTCTCTCTCTCTCTCTCTCTCTCTCTCTCTCTCTCTCTCTCTCTCTCTCTCTCTCTCTCAGCAAGACACGCACGCTGATATCCGCCTCCACCACCATTAATAAACTATCCTAAGTGAATTTATCATCCCGAAAAATGAAGAGAAAACGGGCCACTCCTTCTGAATAACTGTACGTCTATTCGGTGTGTAAGGCGAGACCCCTGCCCTAACTCACCCTCACTCACAGCCTCCCCACGACCAACGACCTGGCCAACGACGCCCTTCAGAGGAGCGAGCACCTGCAGGAGGAGGAGGAGGAGAAAGAGGAGGAGGAGGAGGAGGAGGAGGAGGAGGAGGAGGAAGAGGAGGAGGAGGAGGAGGAGGAGGAGGAGGATGGTTCAAGGTAGGACAAGACTGACCCTCAGACAAGTTGGGGTTGAATGAAGAAGGAAGAAAGTGTGTGGGGAATGTGAGAGAGAGAGAGAGAGAGAGAGAGAGAGAGAGAGAGAGAGAGAGAGAGAGAGAGAGAGAGAGAGAGAGAGAGAGAGAGAGAGAGAGAGAGTAACAAGAACATAAAAGAAAACATCACCCAATTAAGAGAGACAAATTGATAGCAAGTGAGAGAAGAAGAAGAAGAAGAAGAAGAAGAAGAAGAAGAAGAAGAAGAAGAAGAAGAAGAAGAAGAAGAAGAGGAGAAGGAGGAGGAGGAGGAGGAGGAGGAGGAGGAGGAGGAGGAGGAGGAGGAGGAGGAGGAGGAGGAGAAGAAGAAGAAGAAAGAAGAGAGAGAGAAAAAGAAGAAGAAGAAGAAGAAGAAGAAGAAGAAGAAGAAGAAGAAGAAGAAGAAGAAGAAGAAGAAGAAGAAGAAGAAGAAGAAGAAGAAGAAGAAGAAGAAGAAGAAGAAGAAGAAGAAGAAGAAGAAGAAGAAGAAGAAGAAGAAGAAGAAGAAGAAGAAGAAGAAGAAGAAGAAGAAGAAGAAGAAGAAGAAGAAGAAGAAGAAGAAGAAGAAGAAAGAGAAGAAGAAAGAGAAGAAGATGAAAGAGAAAAAGAAGAAAGAGAAGAAGAAGAGGAACACGAAGAAGTAGAAGAACAAGAACAAGGAGGAGGAGGAGGAGGAGGAGGAGGAGGAGGAGAAGAACAAGAACAACAAAAACAACAAGAACAAGAAGAACAAGAATAACAAGAACAAGAACAAGAACAAGAATAACAAGAACAAGAACAAGAAAAAGAAGAAAAGAAGAATAAAAACAAGAAGAATAAAAAGCAGAAAAAACACAGAAGACACAAGACAAAAGACATTAACAAAAAGAGTAACGACAAAGAAAGAAGAAAAAACAGGAAAGAATACGAAAAATCCATCATTAAAACACACACACACACACACACACACACACACACACACGAACCATAAACCACAAAATAACAAAAGTAAGACACCGGAAGCACTTGGTCAGTCAGTCAGTCAGTCAGTCAGTCATCCACCCAGTCACCCACCGATCCACCCAGCCACTCAGCCAGTCACTCGCTCTCTCAGTCAACTCACCCAGTCAACTTTACAAAAACAAAGGAAAACACTCGTACCCTCAAACAAAAAACCCACAAAAACACAGGAGTAAAAAGAGCGTGAGGCCAAAAGAAGCCCCAGCAGGAGAACCACAAGGGGAGGCTAAAAAGAGTCACAAAACCAAGGGATAGGAAGGAGGCGGCGAGGAAAATGCATGGCGTCCAGAGCGTAGCGGGGCTGAGAGGGGTGATGAGAGAGGAATTCTGGGACACGCTAAACAGAGGAAGCCATGTAAAACAGAGCCTGGGGGAGGAGGAGGAGGAGGAGGAGGAGATGGAGTCTGTTCGGTGAGTAGGATGGATAGAGGGAGAGGAAGAGTAGAAGGGTAATTGTTGCAAGGTGGGTGAGAGAGAGAGAGAGAGAGAGAGAGAGAGAGAGAGAGAGAGAGAGAGAGAGAGAGAGAGAGAGAGAGAGAGAGAGAGAGAGAGATCAGCAGTGTGGAACAAAGAGAACATAAGGTTATTGAAAAAAAAATAGAGTAAAAAAATTATAAAAATACAAAGAAAACGGAGGAGGAAGAAGGAAGGGAAGAGGAGGGAGAAAGCAAGGAAGGAGAGAGAAGTATTTGGATGAAAACTGAGAGGGGAGAAGAGAATACATGTAGCTTGTCAAGATTAGAAATGAAGGAGAAAGGAAATGAGAAGCAATACTTGCACGAGGAGGAGGAGGAGGAGGAGGGGAAGGAGGAGGAGGAGATGGAAGATTGCGAAGAGAAGGTGGAAGAAACCAGAGAGGAAGCTAATAGTCACGACATGAAAGAGAGAGAGAGAGAGAGAGAGAGAGAGAGAGAGAGAGAGAGAGAGAGAGAGAGAGAGAGAGAGAGAGAGAGAGAGAGAGAGAGAGAGAGAGAGAGAGAGGGAAAAGAAAAGTAAACACAAGATAAAAGAGAAGCAAAGAGAGAGGAGAGAGGAGTGAATGAGTGAGAGCAGGAAGAGAGAAGAGAGTGAGGCAGGGAAGGAGTGAGTGGCGGGAGGAGGGAGGGAGGGAGGGAGGGAGGGAGGAAGTTGAGTGTATCATTCAGTAATTGATGAACGGGAAGACTCTGATCCGGAGACGCTCAGCCCGACGTGGGAAAGAAGAGAGAGAAAAAAAAAAAATTATTTCCTCTCTATCCCTTCACGGACCACACACGTCTACCACGGACGCCACACGCCACCAAAGGACGCCACACACACCTCTTCCATGGTCTTTCAAGTACGCCACACTCTTCCCACGTACGCCAAACACTTAACACGTACGCCACATGCTCCGGACGCCAGACTTATCAGGTACCTGCCCCATACACTACCCATGGACGCCATGGTACTTCCATCCTCTTCCCATGTACGATACACTCCACCAACGGACTAACCACTAACGGACTCTCCACCTCTCCCACGCAGGCCGCTCTCCACCAGCGGGCGATATGCTCCACCCACTAACGTATCGACACACTAACGTACTCCACACTCCCACTACACACACCATATCTTTCCAACGGACACCACACTTCTTCTACGGACACCACACTTCTCCCACGGACGCCACACACCTCCCACGGACACCAGACTCCTCCCACGGACACCACACTCCCTCCACGGACACCACACTCCCTCCACGGACACCACACTCCCTCCACGGACACCACACTCTCCCACATAATCCTCCCACATAATCCACTCGACTTCCTTGATTGGCTCATTTTTCACGATGGCTTACACATACACACACACACACATACACACACGCACACACGCACGCACGCATACAGATAGCCTTGACCTACGCCACAGCCCCAGACAATGACCTTCAGAATGGCACTGCTCTTACACCCATCCCTTGACCTTTTCTTCCAACATGCACTTGCCTTTTTTGTTGGAGCCATTTTTTACTTGTCTGTTCATCGTCTGTCATTATGCGGGCACTCTCTCTCTCTCTCTCTCTCTCTCTCTCTCTCTCTCTCTCTCTCTCTCTCTCTCTCTCTCTCTCTCTCTCTCTCTCTCTCTCTCTCTCTCTCTCTCTCTGTCTTGAGCATGAGAGAGGAAACTCATGAGGACGGAGAAATAGTTGCATCTGTGTATGTGTGTGTGTGTGTGTGTGTGTGTGTGTGTGTGTGTGTGTGTGTGTGTGTGTGTGTGTGTGTGTGTGTGTGTGTGTGTGTGTGGGAGGGTGGGTGGGGGCTATGAAAGGACGGCGTTGTGGTGGATGAACTGAGGGTTAGTTGGGTCGGGTAGTGGGGCTAGTTAGGCAGGCGGATGAGGGCTGACGGTTAGGAATGGGGGAGAGAGAGAGAGAGAGAGAGAGAGAGAGAGAGAGAGGGTTGAAGTACATAAGTGAGTGAGTGAGTGAGTGAGTCAGGTTGAGTGCTTTCTTACAGACAGACAGGAGTGGGTGGAAAGTGGATGAAATATTTGTGAGTTTGGCTGGAGAATGATGCCAGTGTAGTAAGTAGGAAGGAAGGCACGTAGTGGATGGGTGAGGGGAGCGAAATGGATGAGGAGCACGAGGTGGGTAAGGTTCAGAGAGAGAAATGGGTGGTTCATACGTGTGGTGAATGGGTGAGCAGGGTAGTGGTGAGAGGCTGACGGCTGATGGATGAGTGTGTGAGGGATACAGTGTGTGGACGAGGACTGGGAGTTGAGTGGATGAGTAGGTGGGTGGGCGAGTGGCTACAAAAGAGGCATGGGGAGACTTGAGGAGACTAGAGCAGGAGAAAGGACTGGGGGAAGAAGCTAAGGGAAGGTGAGGGAAGAGTAGGCAAAGCTGGGGGACGGGTGAAAAAAAGAGAAGCCTGGGGGAGGGTAAGGGAAGATGAGGGATGGTGCTGGGGGAGGCTGGGGGAGAGTGACACTGGGAAACACGAGACACTCCTTGGGTCGTCTGTCGCCATGATTCAACACAACCGTCTCAGATCGTCCAAAATTATTTAAACCTCACACGCACATCCTCCCTCATCCTCCCTCAGTACCTCCTCGCCCCCCACCCCTCGTAGCACCCCTGCCGCCCCTCCCGCGCCCCCCGCAGGACACAATGGCGACAAGGCGAGGATATGCTTAGAGGGCAGCGCAAGGTGAATCAGGGAAATGTGTCATTGTTTTACTTTGCAAGGGTCTTCACTTTTTACCGTAATAATAATAATAATAATAATAATAATAATAATAATAATAATAATAATAATAATAATAATAATAATAATAATAATAATGGTTCTCTTCTTATCCGTTGTAATGAGAAGCAAGGCACCATTAAAGCTCTCAACAGCAAGGCCACGTGACCGGCTATCCACCACCACCACCACCACCACCTCAACAACAACGCCAGTCACCCCGCCCTACTCACCCTGTTCTGCCTCACCCTATATATGGCCCTTACTCTCCACTCCCCCCTCCTACCTCCATCGTGTAACATTACCTTTACTAACCTATTATTTTTCCTCTTCCTTTATCAACAATGGAGGAAGATAAAAAAAAATAGTCTGGTAAAAAAAATAAAGGATTAAGTTGTTTAATTTTTTTCTTTTTTTATTGAGTGTTAGTTTTCTTTTCGTATGTGTGTGTGTGTGTGTGTGTGTGTGTGTGTGTGTGTGTGTGTGTGTGTGTGTGTGTGTGTGTGTGTGTGTGTGTGTGTGTGTGTGTGTGTGTGTGTGTGTGTGTGTGTGTGCTTCCAGTATATATTTCATTCTTCCGTCAAACAAAGACTTCACAATGCAGTACGATATAATAGACTTAGTATTCTTTTCTAAGTGTCTTTCTTTTTTAGGACTGTTCTGCATCTCTCTCTCTCTCTCTCTCTCTCTCTCTCTCTCTCTCTCTCTCTCTCTCTCTCTCTCTCTCTCTCTCTCTCTCTCTCTCTCTCTCTCTCTCTCTCATTCCCTTTCCCACCCTCTCATTCACGCGCTTTCTCCCACAAGATCCGCTCCCGCAAACTGTTCAATCTCGGAACACCTTCAAATCAGGTTGATTCGCCAAAAATTCTTCTCAAACACGAAGGCAAAGGTGTGTCCGGCAGGTCACTGACTCCACAGGTATTCGTTCACCTGTAGGGACATTCTGAAAGTGAGAGGGAGGGATGGAGGGGACGAGAAGGAGGAGGAGGAAGAGGTGGGACAAGGTGGCAGAGGATGGGGGAGACGGGAGAGCAGGAATAGGGAGAGTGAGAGTGAGAGGAATGCTAAGCGTGTCGTTAAAAGAGTGTTTGTGGAGAGACGAGAGTAAGGGAGAGTGGGATGACAGAGGGAGAATCTTGTCCATATGACCACTCCTCCTCTCCTCCACCTCCTCCTTCACCTCCTCCTCCTCTTCCTCCTCCTCCTCCTACACTACACACCATCATCTTTCTTCCCGGCTACCACTGCCAACACAGCCTCTTTCTCTTCCTCCTTAATTCCTCACTAACTCATCCTCATCCTTCTCACTCCCCACCCCTACTAGTGTTCTTTCCCCCAATTATTTCTCATCTGGACACTTTATGGTGGAAATGAGAACCACTGATGTGTTTTGCGAGGCCGTGCTGAATGCTTGGGTGCGTCCGAGAGGGTACGAGTTCTCCCGGCCGACGCTTTAACACCCAAATAAGTCTTGAGGACAGGTGGGGGACAAGAAGGGAAGGAGTGTGAGGGGGGTATAGCAGAGGCCCAGGTGTGTATAGAGGCGGGCAGGTGAATGAGCAGGTGTGTGTGTGTGTGTGTGTGTGTGTGTGTGTGTGTGTGTGTGTGTGTGTGACTGCCTGTTATGGTGCAGAAACCTATCGCGAGGCGCATCCCTTCTCTGAACACACACACACACAAACACACACACACAAAGCTGCATGACAGGTACAGGCATAATGACAAACACATCTCGTTTACCTTCAGAGAAAAGGAAAAAAACAATCATCAAACCATTGGCGAGAATACAGCTCTTCTTTTCTCTCTCTCTCTCTCTCTCTCTCTCTCTCTCTCTCTCTCTCTCTCTCTCTCTCTCTCTCTCTCTCTCTCTCTCTCTCTCTTGCTTGCTTGCTCGCTCGCTCTTGCTCGCTCGCTCGCTCCCTGTTCTAGTACGTGCAGGAAGTCATATTGCGACACTTGTTCTCCGTGTCACCGCACTCCACAACCCAGCGACAGGCAATGCAAATGAACAGCTGCTATCGGTCATTCCTTCAGGTGGTCGCACACTTCCAGGCACTCCTGCAGGTAGCCAGCCAGGCCACTGTAAGTACTCCTAGACGCTGTCGGGTATTAGCAGGTTC
>NC_087159.1:9302500-9305000 GCF_035594125.1 Scylla paramamosain
TCGTACCTGTCTACACATTCACGTTCATCTCTTGATATACCACCAGTGCGTTCCGCTATCCACTCCTATCCACGCATTACTCCACATATACATCCACCAATACCAATACCAATACCAATACCTATAAATCCATCCACTTTAAATCATCTAGTTCACATTCCATCTTCATATCCACCTCTACACACACTCCTCCACACCCTCCTCTACTCCATTCATCACTCCCTCCAACACTCATCACACAATACTGATTCCACTTAGGGAACGCAGGCTTGTCATTTCCTCCGAATGTGATGATCCTTTGAATTAAGTGGTGGTGGTGAGCAGGAATACAAAGGAATACAAAGGAAGTCCAAACAGCAACAGATCCTGAGGTCCTTATTAGGCTGTTTGGGTAATTAGTTTTACTCAATTAGTGGTAGAGACAGGATAGCACAGAAGAAGGCTCCTCCCCACCCTCCTATCTCTCCAGCCGAAGCTGGACTGAAAAAGGAAAGCAGGAGGAGGAGGAGGAGGAGGAGGAGGAGGAGGAGGAGGAGGAGGAAAAATTGTTATAGAATTGTATTAAAAAAAAAAGTGGGATACAGAAGTGATATATAGACGAAGAGAAGGCAGCGAAGGAAGGGGGAGGGGGAGGGGGAGGAGGAGGATGAGGAGGAGGAGGAGGAGAAGGAGGAGGAGGAGGAGGAGGAGGAGGAGGAGGAGGAGGAGGAGGAGGAGGAGGAGAAAAGAAGTATGATGAAGGGTGCAGTGAAGGTAATGGACGGAAGGGGGAAGAGAGAATAGAAGAGGAGGAGGAGGAAGGATGTGGTGGAGAAGGTGGGGGGAGGAAAGAGAAGGAAGGGTGTAACTAGTTAATGTGGTGGAGGAGGAGGAGGAGGAGGAGGAGGAGGAACCGAGTGGGATAGTCTGGGAGGGGACGGATGAAGGAGGGTTTCCAAAGTTTGCATACTGGCAGTGTAATGACGAGGGCACATTTTGTCCTGTCCTCACACACCCTTACTTACACAGCCTCGCTTTTTATGCCCTTAACCTTGCAGTGTGGCGTTTCTTTACCCTTAGTACTTCATCCTCCTGTTCTCTCTTCAACCGCACACTTATGTAACCCGGGTTTTTTCTTTTTATTTATTTTTTCTCATATCTCTTCTGATCCTTGACCTTTATGACACCCTGAATTGTCACCCTTCACTCTGCAATGCCTTAAATTTTCTTAGATTACCACGCTACGCTTATCTTGTGTAACTTTTCCTAGTACGCTTTGCTGTCTTCATCTATTTTATCTATTTTATCTTTTTTTTTTCCTCTCTCTCTCTCCGCTTGACACCTAAAATTCTTATTCTTCACTCTGCAATGCCTTAAACTCTTGTAAACACCAGCTTTAACATGTATTTTTTTCTAACACCCCTTGCAATGTCTTCATCTATTGTTCCTCTACTTGATACCTTAGATTGTCATTCTGTACAAAGCAATGCCTCAAATTCTAGTACATTATCAACGTTATCTTAAGTAGTTTCTCCTATTATCTTTGGTTATGTCCGTTTGTTTTCTCCTGTGTAGTGTTTTCCTTTATTATTTTACTAATCCTTCTATATCTTAGCATTTGTCTTGGCATTTTCTTCCAGCCTTTAATAATCTCCTACACCTTTTAATAATCATCAGTTTAACAGTTTAACAGTTTATTTAGAAAGGGGGTTACAATATTGGGGGGAGGATGGAAGAGGTGGGATAGTGGGAGGTGGGGGACAAAGGTTGGTGAAAAACAGAAATACAGTAGATGTAAAGTTTCCGGGCGGTCAGGGTTGCTGTTTTAATAGTCATCATAATACCTTATCACTTACACCTAAATATTTTTCTGTCTTTAGTAGTCAACTATTAATAATTCCCCAAAAAAAGAAAAAAAAAAACATCTATTATTTCCCACATTTTTCCATCTATTATTTCCCACATTTTTCATCAACATTCTCCTTTCACTCAGTCTTTCCACTCTTTTCATAACTCAACAGAGCAATCCTACCTTCACCTTTTATAGAATCAACAATTTTGTTAGTGTAGTGGATGCTACTGGAATTTTCTGGTGTCTTCATGATTTTTGTGACAATTCAACAAAGATTCTACACCACTAATAGGTAAAAGCACCATACGAACGTGATTAATTGTCTCTGTATTCCTTATGCGAACCCAAAGCCTTTAAAATTACGAGCCTAGGTCATCCCCAAGTTAATATCTATTTCATTATTTCTTCCCTTTTCTTTTTCACAAATCATTCCTTCCGCCCTGCATTCCTTATGTTAAGCAGGGTTCGTTTTGCTTTCCTTCTGATCTTAACTTGCTTCCTCTCACTCATATTCTTTCTGTTTCACACGTCACCCACTCTGTCCTACGTTACCTATATAACCAGAATTAATTTTGTTTTTTTTCCACCTTAACTTGCTTCCTTTCACTCATACATCCTTCACTGTGTCATTTTCTTCCCCCAAATGCTCTACCATCCCTCCTCCAGCCA
>NC_087159.1:9312500-9317500 GCF_035594125.1 Scylla paramamosain
TATTTCATCCCCTGCCAAAAAGGATCGATTAATGCTTGACTTGTGGCGCCACAGCATAGGGGTCATATGGCGCCGATGCCCTGAGTAATCGTGGCCCATTTAATCTCAAGTCGAAAAGTATTACTAACCAAATAACTTCTTTAAATAAAAAAAAAATAAATAAATAGAAAAGTTAATTGCTCCAGTATCAAAATTATTTACACCCAGAAACTTTTATCCCCTTGTCTCTCTCTCTCTCTCTCTCTCTCTCTCTCTCTCTCTCTCTCTCTCTCTCTCTCTCTCTCTCTCTCTCTCTCTCTCTCTCTCTCTCTCTCTCTCTCTCTCTCTCTCTCTCTCTCTCTCTCTCCACCTTCCTTCCTCACCCTTACCCTCCTTCCCTCCCTTCCCTATAGATGCCTCTCCATCCACATCACTATCCCTTCCTTAGCCTCACTCTCTCACACTTCTCTCCCTTTCTCATCCACCCTTTTCTCCCTCCATCTCCCTTTCCTCACCCTCTTTCTTCCTCTCTCCTACAGTCCTGCGCCTCAAGTCCCACTCCCTCTCTCTCCAAAGCCTTCTTCTACCCCTCACCCTTTCCCATCTCACACTCCCCATCTTCTTAAGCCTCCCTCTGCCCGCTCCCCCTTCCCCCCTCATTCTCTTCCAACCACAGGAGGCCATGTAGCAGGGTCAGGGGCGCCGCCATGAGGGAGGGAGGAGGGAGGAAGGGAAGAGGGAGGGGGAAGGAGTCTTCGTGCTGTTGGAGGTGAAGAGAACGTGATGGTTAGGGTCACAGGGAGGGGAAGGTCAAGGCTAAAGGTCACATGGATGCTGGAGAGATGTCAGGGAAGAGAAAGAGAGAGAGAGAGAGAGAGGGAGAGGGAGGGAGGAAGAGGGAGAGAGGGATGGAGGAAAAGTTTAGTATATTGATGTGGTGGGTAATTATTGCGGTTAAATATTTATCAATGTCAGCATTTTATTATCCGCAGTTTTTTATATCATGGAATTACGTATCTTTTTTCCTCCTGTTAGTCTAGTCGTGGTGGTGGTGGTAGTGGTGGTGATGGTGGTGGTGGTGGTGGGAAGTGACAGAGGAGTAAAAACAAATCCACTGCACCACCACAACGCCACACAAACCACAACACACTCAACTCTCACCACAAACGCCAGCTCTTACACACTCCTTACACACACACACACACACACACACACACACACCCTTATTACGCTGCGTGGCGGCCTGCTTGCTCTGGCGGCGAGAACTCAGGGTGCGATGGGAAGCTTGATAATGTTCAGTCCCTATTTATCATTTAGTACGAGCCAGGGTGATGCTGACTGATGAGAGAGAGAGAGAGAGAGAGAGAGAGAGAGAGAGAGAGAGAGAGAGAGAGAGAGAGAGAGAGAGAGAGAGAGAGAGAGAGAGAGAGAGAGAGAGAGAGAGAGAGAGAGAGAGAGAGAGAGAGAGAGAGAGAGAGAGAGAGAGAGAGAGAGAGAGTTTCCATTCTATTTTCAGCTCTATTCTACCAAATATATTTCTTCTTCTAAAGTAAAACACTAAATTCTTCACTATACACTTCTTTTCCTGCTTTCCATTCCCCTCATTCCATTCCAGTTCATCTTATCTCTCTCCCTCCCCCCCGTGCCTCACACTCCACTCTCCCGACGGGGTAAAAATGTACTCACAGGGTCAGGGGGTCGAGGGCCTCCTGGGGGAAATGGTTATTTCATCCTGACCAGTGGGCGAGGGGGTCTTCAGGGGAAAAATCAGTCACCCTGCCTCTAACTTTCCCTCCTTTCTCTCCTGTCTCCCTTCCTGTCTTCCCTGTCTGAGTCCTTCCCTCGATTCATCAATTATTTTCGACCTCAATTTAGTGTGTCAATGGACCACGCCAGGTGAGGTGAACAGGTGTTAATGTGCAGGTATGGCGCAACTCTCACCTGTCCGTCGGTACCAGACAGGTGTGTATTCCCCTTTCGTGCTTCATACCTGGTTCTTTCCCTTCCTCTTCTTCCCCTTTCTCCCTCCTTCCGTGCGTCGTGAGGTGAGAGGAAGGGAAGGTGTGAGTGTGGAGTGTGGGAGGGAGGAGAGACGGTGGGTAAGAGCAGCCATATCTTTACCTTTGTTGACATATTTCACGCGGCCAGGAAAGGATGAAATAGCTCCTCCTGATTGCTCTAACGGGACGTGTGTACCCCTTCCCGCCCCCGCCGCCCTCACACGCCTCCCATAATGTAGCTGGATGTGACTCGCCGCTGCCCCCTGGCCCTTCTGTGACCATCCCACCCGCTGCACTGTGAGGGATGTAGCTCCGTAATGTTCTTCGATGGCACTGCTGCAGGTAACCTCTCTCTCTCTTTCTCTCTCTCTCCCCATTCTCTCTCTCTGTCATACCATCAGCCAAACATTAACTTACAAACGATTACAAATTATAATAAACAGCAAGTAACAGTTAGATTCTACTTACTACTTATGCTGTTTGATTACACTATTCTACACTAACCACTAACAGAATAGACATGACAGTACAGCGGAAGGCTTCTCCCCTTCCGCTTCTCCCCCAGTCGAAGCTAACCGGAAAAGAAGCGATACAATAAAGCACTGGAGAGAGAGAGAGAGAAAAAAAAACTAAGCATGTGTCTCTGTCGCAGTTCCTATGCAATGCCACAGTGCAAAGAATATGCTATCATCTCTTACCTTTTTTTATGGTGCTGTGTTGCCTCACATAACGTCTTCTCTCCGTCCACTACAGTACTGAAAAGCAAAAGTGCTATTAACAAACTTCATAAAAGTCGATATCCCAAACCCTTCAAAACACACACACACACACACACACTATAAAAAATAAATGAGTGAATGTGTATAAATTATGTAACCGCGTATAAGTATGTATATATGTTTATGAGTCTTTCTATATACCTTTTCCTTCCCGGCGTACAGGTGTAATGCGTGGTTCACCTGGCGAGGGGGTGGGGCGAGGGCAGGTGTGATTGGGAGCGGTCAGCCCACCTGTCACACCACCGTTACCGCGATATTTCACGCTAAAGGTCCGTCCAATGCAGTGCGTGGAGGGAGAGAGAGAGAGAGAGAGAGAGAGAGAGAGAGAGAGAGAGAGAGAGAGAGAGAGAGAGAGAGAGAGAGAGAGAGAGAGAGAGAGAGAGAGAGAGAGAGAGAGAGAGAGAGAGTAGTAGTAGTAGTAGTAGTAGTAGTAGTAGTAGTAGTAGTAGTAGTAGTAGTAGTAGTAGTAGTAGTAGTAGTAGTAGTAGTAGTAGTAGTAGTAGTAGTAGTAGTAGTAGTAGTAGTAGTCATAGTAGTCAATTAACCACAGGCTCACAATAAAACAATTTCTCAGATATATAATTAAGAACATGACAAACTGACCATTCTACATAAAGAAACAAAAGGGCTACAGTCTATAATCACACACACACACACACACACACACACACACACACACACACACACACACACACACACACACACACACACACACACACACACACACACACACACACACACACACGCAGACAAACAGACACAGGGGATAAAGAATATGACAACAAATGATACAGCAATACTAACCTCTATGGTCTCTTATTACATGGGCGGCGAAAAGCAACTTAACAGGACCCAACCTAGATTATCTTAAAATAACCAGCCACTATATTGTAAGGCAACGGATGCCTGTTTTTGTATTAACTGCTAGCCTAGAGGGTGAGATGTGAGGGAATGTGTGTGTGTGTGTGTGTGTGTGTGTGTGTGTGTGTGTGTGTGTGTGTGTGTGTGTGTGTGTGTGTGTGTGTGTGTGTGTGTGTGTGTGTCGGTGCCTTATCTTAGCTACCCGTCTTTCGTAAGAGATGTCGGCCTGGTATATAGATAGATATTATTATTATCGTAACTATTATCATTATCATTATTATTTCATTACTATTATTATCATTATTATTATTATTATTATTATTATTATTATTATTATTATTATTATCATTATTATTATTATCATCATCATTACTATTATCATTCCTGTTATTATTACTACTGTTATCATTATCATGAGTAGTAGTAGTAGTAGTAGTAGTAGTAGTAGTAGTAGTAGTAGTAGTAGTAGTAGTAGTAGTAGTAGTAGTAGTAGTTTATTCTAATATCAGAATAATAGTAATAGTAATAATAATAATAATAATAATAATAATAATAATAATAATAATAATAATAATAATAATAATAATAATAATAATAATAACCATTCATATCAATAACATAATCATAAACACTACGATTCGAAGGCATTGTCTCAGAGAAGGATTTCTTTTCAACTTTTCCTTCTTATATATATATGTATATGTATATTAAAAAAAAAATGAGGAAAAATGTAAGTAGACACACACACACACACACACACACACACACACACACACACACACACACACACACACACACACACACACACACACACACACACAATGACCACAACGTGTATGATTAATGCTCATAAAGCGTGATTGCCAAGTTGCCTTGAAGATAACTGTAGTAAAATGTTCGGGTGTTTCGTGCTGTACAATGAGAGATGATGAAGGCGTGGGTGGCGGGACGGCGGCTCGGGCTGCGGTGAAGAGGGAGAGGCTGCACTGATGAGGAGGGGAGGGTGTGATGAGGGCGAGATGAGAGTGAAGATCGGAAGAATGTGATGACGGAGGAAATGCGGTGTATGTGTGTGTGTGTGTGTGTGCATTACATACGTGTGGACAGCCAAGAGCACCACCATACAACTACAAGTGATAAATTCCTCCATTACCGAAACCCTATATCGTAACTTGTCCCTTCTGTCCTCCCCTTTCCCCTCCTCTTCCTCCCCCCTTCCTTCGTCCATCCATCTCCGTACCTTCCTTTTCGCTTTATCTGTCTTCCTTTCTTTCTTCCTTCCCTCTACACCTAACCTTGTATCTGTTGATCTATCCCTCTCCTTGTTTCTGTGTGTGTGTGTGTGTGTGTGTGTGTGTGTGTGTGTGTGTGTGTGTGTGTG
>NC_087159.1:9332500-9335000 GCF_035594125.1 Scylla paramamosain
AAAAAACACACATTCTTGCACAGGATATTACGTAACCACTGGACTGCGTATTATTTTGGCCACCGGCTTTTGCTGTGCCTCCAAGTGCTTGGCCCGCACTCAGAATTGGTTTGCTCTCTCACTACCACCATTTTCAAAGGGAACAGAGATAGCTACCCGGATTTTCAAGCGATTCTTCAGTTAATAATGCAGAAGTCTTGTTAATCTGTGAGTAGATCCTTATAAATACTCTTAAAAACCCATGTAGCTTCAAGTAGGGCCTTTAGAAAGTAGTATAGGTGCAGCCAGAACTGTTTCAGAAGACGGTCTTCAGAATCTTACTCTCAAGAAGGGTTGGTACTCCTGCCGCCTCACACTTACTTGCCTTTCTTGGTGGCAACTAACTCTGTCTGTCTTCTTCCTTCCTGTATCTTTGTCTTTCTGGCTTTCTTTCTGTCGGTTTGTTTTCTCCGTCCGTCTTTTTTTTTTTTTTTGTTTTCTTCGTCTGTCTCTTTTTGTCTGTTTTCGCTGTCTGTCTCTTTATGTCTGTGTTCTCTCTCTCTCTCTCTCTCTCTCTCTCTCTCTCTCTCTCTCTCTCTCTCTCTCTCTCTCTCTCTCTCTCTCTGTCCGCCTGTTCCTTCTGTTTATTTTGCTTTCGCCGTGAGTCTCCTAAACCAAGAAGCCCTAAAATAAAAGTTCATAATTGGGAGCGACGTACTGTGTGTGTGTGTGTGTGTGTGTGTGTGTGTGTGTGTGTGTGTGTGTGTGTATGCGCGCGCACTTTAGGAAAATTTTAAATACACTATTCTGTGTACCTATTTGTGTGTCCACCTATCTGTCTGTCTGCCTGTCTAATGATACTCTCTCTCTCTCTCTCTCTCTCTCTCTCTCTCTCTCTCTCTCTCTCTCTCTCTCTCTCTCTCTCTCTCTCTCTAGCTTAGAGGAAATGCTTCTCGTAGATTAGATTGTGACTCTTCCTAACATCCACCACCTGTGTGTGTGTGTGTGTGTGTGTGTGTGTGTGTGTGTGTGTGTGTGTGTGTGTGTGTGTGTGTGTGTGTGTGTGTGTGTGTGTGTGTGTGTGTGTGTGTGTGTGTTCTACTTGCATCTTGAAACAATTGAAGGAAAGATCAAATAAAAAAAAAATAATAATAATAATAAAGGACAAATGCACAAAAGAGAAGCATGCGAGTTAATTCAATGTGACTAAAACTTTAACAGGCACTGAACACTGAGCGTGACAGACCCAGCTGTTTCCTCACCTGTTGATAATGAGCTGCCAAACACCTGCCCTTGACCCTTCCTTCCCCCACCTGTTGCTCTCACACCTCCAATACTCTTTCCTTTTCCTCTTATATCGCATCTCTCTCTCTCTCTCTTAGTATTTCCCATCGCATGTTGCTTCCCTTCTTTCTCTCTCTACCATCACCATCATCATCGCCTTTCTTTTCCCTATTCATCATTCTTCCCTTTCCTTCACTTCTGTCTCCACCAACATGCTCCTTCACGACAACTCAGTCCATTGTTCACGTCGGATTTCTCCTCAGTTTCTTTCACTGCTGCGGCGACACGATAACCAAGGTTGTCTTTACTTAACATGATGAAAGCCTTACAGCGCCTCTTCATCCTTTCACGCTGTGTTTAGTTTCTTCCTTTTGCTGTTCCCGTTTATATATACTCGTACATGAAACAAAATCACGATATTGTGTTACTCTAAGAGGTAATAGCGTGGAAATAGCCGAACGAAAGTTTAAGGATCTTCCAAAATGAATCACACTTCCTCTTGGCCCGTATGGGGATCGAACCCACGACATCCGCGTTATTAGCACGGCGCTCTAACCAACTGAGCTAACAGGCCAGTGATGTGAAAGATGCATCAAGTTAATATGAATACTCGAAAGATATTTATAGGCACTGTAATGAGAGAGAGAGAGAGAGAGAGAGAGAGAGAGAGAGAGAGAGAGAGAGAGAGAGAGAGAGAGAGAGAGAGAGAGAGAGAGAGGGGGGGTGCAGCTGAACAATAGTGGTAAGAGTATAGATAAGTAAGGTTTAAGGGAGGCAGAGAGAGAGAGAGAGAGAGAGAGAGAGAGAGAGAGAGAGAGAGAGAGAGAGAGAGAGAGAGAGAGAGAGAGAGAGAGAGAGGGGGGGGGATCAGAGAGGGAGGGAAGAGAGAGAGAGAGAGAGGCCGGGGGGAGGGATGCTGGCGGTGGTGTTAACGGAGACATAAATCTCCAGGGGAGGCAAATATGCAAATGGCAATCGGTATAAATTTGGATTATGAAGAAATTTAGATGCTTCGCCATAAACACCTCTATTATACTACCTCTTCTTTTTTTTTCTTTTTTTTTCCTTCCTGCCTCTTCCTCTCTATCTTTAGGCTCTTACTCCTCCTTATCTTCTTCCACCTCCTTATCCTCATCCTCCTCCCGCTTTTTTTTTTTCCTTCTCTTCCTTTCTTGAAAAAATGTTAGCCTATCCTATTCTTCCTGTTCTTTTCATCCTCTTCGTCCTCATCTTCATC
>NC_087159.1:9337500-9350000 GCF_035594125.1 Scylla paramamosain
TGTGTGTGTGTGTGTGTGTGTGTGTGTGTGTACCATCAGCAGCGAAAACACAAGTGCCATTTTGTTAAGAAGAAATATTGCGAAATTTTCATTCCACTGAGCTTGTACATTGCGCTGCACTGTTTTTTAACTAGCCTACGCGCGAACACACACACACACACACACACACACACACACACACACACACACACACACACACACACACACACACACACACACACACACACACACACAATCTAATGGGCGTGGGTGTGGGACAGACAGAAGAGCAGGAACACATGGCCAAATTATCTGTGAGAAAAATGCGTGTGAGAACGAGAACGAGGATAGAAGAAGAAAGAGAGAGAAATAAAAAAGAAAACTATAACAACCATATAACCCATCTCACAACGGAGGCACTGGAGGAGGAAGGGAAGGGAGGGACGTAAGAAGAGGGAGAGGGAGGGAAGGTAAAAGGTACAAGGACATGACTGGTAGAAATTTCCACCCTAGTAAACAATTTTTCCCTTCATGGCATTCGCGGGGGTGGAAGGAAAATAAAAGTGGAGCAGGTTTTTGTGTGGGAGTATTCTAGCAGCCCTCGCCCTCTTCTTTCCCTCCTCCCACGTAGGCCTAAAAGAGAGAGAGAGAGAGAGAGAGAGAGAGAGGAATAGAGAGGGAGAGAGGGAGGGAGAGAAAGACGTTGGTAGCCTCAGTTGATCGTAATCACCGGTTATCTGAGCCGTAAAATTGTAATGAAAAGCCCAGAGGAGGCAGCGGGACGCGATCACCAGACTTGGGCATTCAGCGGCGCGGGGAAAACTTGGATGTGGCGCTTAGCTTGTTTATATCCGCGAGGGGGAGGCCTACTGGAAAAGCTCCTCTCTCTCTCTCTCTCCTCGGCCTACGTCATCTTCCCTCCATTACTTCCTTCCTTTTTCTCTCTCTCTCTTTTCCTCTACCTCGCTCTCCCCACCCACGCCACAACCGCCGCCACCGTCACCCGCACTGTCACCGTCACCGTCACCGCCACACCACCGCTCAATACATCAGCGGCTGAATGCACTGGAATGACGGGCCATTTATTCCTGTCAATTTAAATATATAAAGCCAGAATTGCGATTTTAAAGTCTCTTCTCTCTCTCTCTCTCTCTCTCTCTCTCTCTCTCTCTCTCTCTCTCTCTCTCTCTCTCTCTCTCTCTCTCTCTCTCTCTCTCTCTCTATCTTTCCATCTATGCATGTATGTACGTAATTATGTATGTATGTATGTATGTATGTATGTATGTATGTATGTATGTATGTATGCATCTATCTATCTATCTATCTATATCTATGTATTTATCTGTCTGTCTGAGCCTCTCTCTCTCTCTCTCTCTCTCTCTCTCTCTCTCTCTCTCTCTCTCTCTCTCTCTCTCTCTCTCTCTCTCTCTCTCTCTCTCTCTCTTCTATCAGCTTAAACATATATGAAACCAGGAATAACGATTTTAAATTCTCTCTCTCTCTCTCTCTCTCTCTCTCTCTCTCTCTCTCTCTCTCTCTCTCTCTCTCTCTCTCTCCGCGTGCCAGCACCCCTACATTTTCCAGTTAATGGGGGATTACGGGAGGAGAACGGGCCACAAAGGGGAGATGGAGGGGAGGAGTCTGCAGGTGAGAGAAGGTTTGGGGGTTCTGGAGGGAAGGGGGCGTAAGTGCCGTGCTGGTTGAGGGGAGGGGGGTGGTCGATATGTATGGAAAAAAGTTGGGCATTTATCTCCCATACATTGATAGCCTGGAGGAGTTTTTGGCATGGGGTGTGTGTGTGTGTGTGTGTGTGTGTGTGTGTGTGTGTGTGTGTGTGTGTGTGTTTACTCCATGATTATGCTGAATTATGTAAAGAGGGATCAGGGTAGTAGGTGTATTTACCAGAGAGAGAGAGAGAGAGAGAGAGAGAGAGAGAGAGAGAGAGAGAGAGAGAGAGAGAGAGAGAGAGAGAGAGAGAGAGAGAGACGTAGACAGTCATGGACAAACAGACAGACAGAGACGGA
The DNA here is from genome assembly GCF_035594125.1 of Scylla paramamosain. NCBI lineage: Eukaryota > Metazoa > Arthropoda > Malacostraca > Decapoda > Portunidae > Scylla > Scylla paramamosain. Next base: position 9,339,504 of record NC_087159.1, read on the forward strand.
GACAGACAAACAGACAGACAAAGACGGAGACAGACAGACAGACAGACACAGAGACTCAGACACAGATAAAGACAGACAGGCAGAGAGAGACAAAAATAAGAACACAGAGACAAACAAGCAGATAGACAGTCAGATAAGCGAGCACAAACAGACACACAAGCATAATAAACAGACATAACCTACTTACAATACAGACCACGCAGCCAATAGACTCAACATCAATTCCAAGAGCCTGGTTCATGTTCCATTTACTTCTACAAGCAGTGACAGCCTACAATCTGCTGCCTGCTCTACGTTAACGGGTAGAAACGCCAGCATAATCCTTTGAATGCTATTTGGTACATCTTTCCCTAATTATCAATCACTCTGAGACATCTTTACCTGTTTTATATCTACCTCCAGTCTTTAAATTCGGTAGAAATTGCAAAATCTATTATTTTTAATCCCTAACTTTCTTGTAGATGTTTATAAAGTTTCCATGCATTGCTTCTGGTGATGTTGGTTCGTATCGCAGTGAAAGGGTTAATCCATCTTTCAACTACATCAAGTTAAAGATGTCAAGTTACCCCGCAGAAATGGTCAAAAATTTACGTAACCCTTATTCACGAGACGCTTCAATATTTACATTCTCATTTGCTTCACTTAACGCTCTCAGACTAAGGATTGCATTCTGAGACGCTCCTCCGTCTATTGGAAGCTATTGGGATGTGAAGACTGTTTTCAAGATCCAGCAATAGTTTAACAAATATTCTGCACTGTCGATAGGAAAACACCCATGAGAACCCAGCACATCATCTCTGCGGCCCTTGAATGTGGCCTTTATGAGAGGAGTAATCGCTGAGGAACACGTGTCTTACTGTGTTGAGATCCATAGCACCACTTCTGGCCGGAATTTTACATGTTTTATTGAGACTATCTTTACCTTGAGCTGAACATGACATCTCTCTCACAGGTAACTCAGTGTCGTTTAATAAAAATCCATGCACCTCAAATTATATTCAGCCTTTCAATATTTGCAAAGCCTCAGAAAGTTTCAGTCAGTTGTTGTCAATATTGCTGTAGGTAGTATTTCAAAATATTACATTTTACGAAACATTTTGATTTATATAATATACAGCTTATTTTTTCCTATTATACTGAAATTTCCATAACTTATATTATATCTTTATTCTACCTTTTAAAAATCTATAAAGCATAGAAAAGTTTCACTCACTCATAGCAAATATTATTTCTGAGGTTCTAAAATATTACGTGTGTCAATATGCTGTTGTATAAAATTTGTGGCTTATAAAAGGTATACCCGCCTGCTTTATCATTCTGCTAGGGAACTTGTATGAATTCACAATATCCTTAACAAAGACAAGTCACCAAAAACAGCAAAACAGCATGTCGTACAGTATAAACTATCTATGTATCTGTGTATCTATCCATCTATCTATCTATCTATATCTATCCTCGGTGTGGTCTGACTACACACTTGTCATCTTTGTTGCCTCTCGTAAGCACAACCTCGCACTATAAAAGAAAACATACGCCTGGATTTATTTACAGCATAACTCGAGGGACGCAAGATTAATGGTGACTGTTGTTACTCCAATATATTTGACACTCCGTTGAGTTACGTACGTATGTATGTATGTATGTATGTACACCCCACACATTATTATGGCTGTTGTTGTTCTTGTTGTGGTTGCTGTTGTTAATGTTGTTACTTTGTTGTTGTTGTTGTTGTTGTTGTTGTTGTTGTTGTTGTTGTTGCTGTTGTTGTTGCTGTTGTTGTTGTTATTGATGCTCTTCTTCTTCCTCTTCTTGTTCTTGTTCTTGTTCTTGTTCTTCTTCACCTTTTTTCCTTCATCATCATCATCATCATCATCATCTTCTTCTTCTTCTTCTTCTTCTTCTTCTTCTTCTTCTTCTTCTTCTTCTTCTTCTTCTTCTTCTTCTTCTTCTTCTTCTTCTTCTTCTTCTTCTTCTTCTTCTCCTCCTCCTCCTCATCTTTTTTCTTTATCTTCGTCTTCATATATTTTTTGCTTTTGTTCTTTTAGTATATATCACATTTTCATGAGAGAGAGAGAGAGAGAGAGAGAGAGAGAGAGAGAGAGAGAGAGAGAGAGAGAGAGAGAGAGAGAGAGAGAGAGAGAGAGAGAGAGAGAGAGAGAGAGAATATCAACAAACCATATCCCGGCAAAAAGAAAGGCATACAGCAAAACAATACAGCATCGGCAACAACACGGCATGAAAGACGGGAGAGAAAGAAGGGAGTCAGGAAAAAGGGAGAACAGAAGAGACAGACAATCATAAAAAAAAAAAAGAAAATCCGCGGCGTACCTATTCTCAGCGCACCCCTCGATGGGCAATCCCTGGCTGTGCAAACCCCTACAGTATTAACTTGCTTCATCAACTGCATGTAGGAACCCACCGCCACCGCTGCCATATGTCGCCCCTCTGCATGAAGGAGTCTTTAATCACCCCGTCAGTCAGTGTGTTTGCCTTCAGCTTATACCCCCGCAGGCATTACGGTCATTACAATCAGCTCATGGCCATAGAAACCCACCACCATCACCACCACCATCACCACCACCACCACCACGAGTACCTACAAACAGACGCCCTCCCTTTCTTACCCTCCCACCCCTGCCTCGCCTGCCTCACCCTAATATATTCCAGGCTAACAAGAAAGAGGCTGCTGTAGGTTGTCTAGGCTCCCAGTTGTAGGGGAGTCTTAGTCACGCTATATCTCCATACATGCATACGTACAGACACCCATACATACAGAGAGACAAACCTAACACATTTCACTCGTTTCGATATACAGGTAAATATTGTGTACCTGAGGGAATGGTGATGAGGTGATGGTGAGTGCAGGAGAGTGAGGGAGAGGGTGTAGTGAGGTGGAAGAATGAGCAGGGTGTGGGGGCGGCCAAGGTGCTGCTCCAAGGGGACGTTGCGGTGCCCCAGCGTATGAGTGTATAGACGCGAGACTTGGGAACGTCCTCGCACGCGTGAAATTGTATTGTTGCTCCATCTGGCGCCGCGGATTGGGAGGAGGCGGCAGTGGTGGTGGTGGTCGTGGTGGTGGTGGTGGTGGTTTTTCATAGTCGTGGTTTCTGAGTGAGTGAATAATTGACTAAAAAAAGGTAAAAAGTGAGAAAGGGAGGGAAAAAATAACGAGAAAAGGGAGATTCATGGAGGCTTGTGTATGTAATTGGTGGGAGAGAAAATTTTATTATAGTAAAACCATTTTCTCCTGAGCGGTTACAGCTTCTCATAGACACGTGTATAATCGTACTATGTTGTATACTGCACGTGAACACTAGTATTAGCAATAATGATAGTAGTAGTAGTAGTAGTCATAGTAGTAGCATTGATGATGATGATGATGATGATGATGATGATGATGATAATAACAACAACAACAACAACAACAACAACAACAACAACAACAACAACAACAACAACAACAACAACAGTAAGAACAATATAACTTACACAAACAACATTTCCCACTCCACAATTAATGAAGACAAAACAAAGCAAAAAAAAAAAAAAAGCAAAAAATAAATAGAAAATAAAAAGTAACACGTATAATCAAGACAATCAGAACCATTTATTGTGTTAATCCTCTTTTTTCTTATATTCTTGACAGGCCACACGTTTAACTCTGTCCATGTATGTATGTGTGTGTGTGTGTGTGTGTGTGTGTGTGTGTGTGAGTGTGTGTGTGTGTACCCGGCATCCTAGCGGCGGAGACTTAGGAGGCGTCAGAGATACTAGAGATAAGGGGAGATAAGGTCATGAGATAAGGTAGGGTTGTGGGAATGAATGGTGCTTGCCCGGCGAGAGGCTTAAAGCACGAGTGGCCATTCGTCTTGCGCGTTGTTGACTGCAAATTTATCATGTCCGTCCAAGGATCAGATAGCGAATTAAATCAGGTTACTTGACTCTCTCTCTCTCTCTCTCTCTCTCTCTCTCTCTCTCTCTCTCTCTCTCTCTCTCTCTCTCTCTCTCTCTCTCTCGCCTTCAACCGGAGACGCATCGAGACGAAACGTGGAAGAAAGCAAGGGAAAGGAGTGAAGGGAATAACAAGGATGTGAGGGAAGGGAAACGAGGAGACACGTAACAGAAGAAAATTGAATGACTGAATGACTGACTGACTGACTAATTCAATAATATTTTTTTTAAGTCGAAGCCACATTATCAAATAACGTTCAAAATAAAATGATAATCAAATCTACATAAAATAAAGCAAAATCAGGGAAAGCAAGTTTAAAGGAATAGAAAAGGAATGAAGAGAAGCAGAAGGGTGATGAAAGACGTAAGGGTGAGGAAGCGTGGAGAAAAAAGTCGAGGCAGGGGAGATGAGTGAGGGGGTAGAAGGAAGGGAGGTGGGTGTTGTCGTGAAGGAAGAGAGTGAGAGGGATTCTTCAGTGTTATCAGGGCTTATCAGACCCACCTAGGTTTAAACCCCCACCTGATAACAAACCAAAGCTACCGTGCCTCTCCTCTCCATCCCTCCCCTGCTCCTCTCCTCTCCCTTCCCCATTCATCCCCTTATTCTCTACTTCCCATCCTTCCTCTGGTCCTCCTCTCCCTTCCCCATTCATCCCCTTGTCCTCTCCTCCCCATCTTTCCCCTGGTCCCTCTCTCCCCTCCCCATTCATCCCCTCGTCCTCTCTTCCCCATCCTTCCCCCTGGTTCTCCCTTCTCCTCTCCCCATTCCTCCCTTTTTCTCTCCTCCCCATTCTTGCCCTTGTCATCCTCTCCTCCCTTTCCTCCTCGTCCACGTGTTCTGATTTCATTTCTTCTATCATATCCTCTCTGCATTTCCTTTCTTTCTCCTCCTTATTTCGGCTTCCTGTTTTTCCTTCTTTTCCTCCTACCATCATCATCAAAGTCTTCTTCTGATTTCGTTTCTTCCTCTTTCATCATCTATTCCTCTTTTATTAGTGTACTCAAGTTTTCTATTCCTTTCTATCTCCTTCTTTCATCTCGTATCTTTCCCTTCCAATCTCTTTCTATATCTTCTTCCTTCCAACTGCTTCTCTCTTCCCCTCTTTCGTATCATCAGTTCTTTCTCCTCTCATCTCTCTTTATTTCTTTTTCGTATATACAATCTCCTTTCCTTCTCCCCTTCCATCCTTCTTTCCTTCTTTCCTTCCCTGTTACATCCCCTTTCCCTTCATCTCTTTCTTTAACCATCTCTTTCCATTCTTTTCTTATTCCATTTGCTTTCTTCACCCGTTGTTCCAGTCCTCTCTCTCTCTTCCTTCATTTCATTCTCCTCCCATCTCTTTCCATTCCTCTTTTTCTTCGTGTTAGTCAAGGAATGAGAGAGAGAGAGAGAGAGAGAGAGAGAGAGAGAGAGAGAGAGAGAGAGAGAGAGAGAGAGAGAGAGAGAGAGAGAGAGAGAGAGAGAGAGAGAGAGAGAGAACATAGACTGGTAAAGTAAATTAGCATAAAAGTCTCACGGCCACCCATGCCCTCAGCCTCCCCTCGCGAAAATACGCAGGCACGCATAATTGAATTTTGCGCGAGTCTGAATGCAAAACAGGAAAAAAAAAAAAAAAGATAAACTATGGAAAAAAAATAAAATAACAAAAAAGTGTACAGGATTTACAATGCTGCCGACATGAAAAAAAAAAGATAAGAAAAGAAAAAGACTTATACTACTACTACTACTACTACTTCTACTACTACTACTACTACTACTACAAGGGCCGAACTCACAACGAGCCGAAGCGAACGGAGCATAACAATACCGAAATATCCCAACAACAAGACTACCCAATAAAAAGACCAAAGACCAGAACGCTTTTTTTTTTTTTATATAAAATGATCTAATTCTGTATTTGAGCTTATAAGAGAGGGAGAAAGAGAAGGGGCGGGAAGGAGGAACGGGAGGGAAGGAAGGAAGGGAGGGAGGGAAGAAACAGAGCAGGCAGGCAGGCACACGAGGGTACAGAGAAAAGGAAAAGGACAAAAAATAAAGAAAGCAGGCACAGACACACACAGGAAGGAAAAAAAGAAAGACAAGAAAAGAAGTATTGTGTCTTTTTAGTTTAGATTTTCTGCTTCACATGTCCCTCCGCCGCCTTGCTGAGGCCAGATGTGGTGGCGGGTAGTGAGAGAGAGAGAGAGAGAGAGAGAGAGAGAGAGAGAGAGAGAGAGAGAGAGAGAGAGAGAGAGAGAGAGAGAGAGAGAGAGAGAGAGAGAGAGAGAGAGAGAGAGAGAGAGAGAGAGAGAGAATTTTACACACACACACACACACACACACACACACACACACACACACACACAGGCTGCATCCTTTCCTACTATTCTCTAAGGCAGTGTTAGGTATTGTGCTTCACCAATGGCTAGGTAACATTCAGCGCGGGAACACAAGTGCTATCACATTTCCTGCCGTGAGAACCCAGGATTCACTGATACCGTGTTTACGGCAGAGCCTCACAACACTACGAGGGCACATTTGCCCTCCACATTTGCTTTCCACATTCAGCTTCCACATTTACTCTCCACATTTTCTCTCCACACTGATCCTCCACATCTACCCTTCACATTCACCCTCAACATTTGCTCTCCACATTGACCCTCCACATCTATCTTTCACATTCACCCTCCATATTTACTGCCCGCATCCACCTTACACATTCACCCTCCACATTCATCCTCCACATTCACCCTACATATTCACCCTCCACATTTCCCCTCCGCATCCCAGTGAATACTTCCATCCTCAGTGTGGAAGTCCATTACCCCGTGCTTTATATTCGCCCATAGATTATCAATGAATTCACGCCGCTCTCCGGACACATGAAATAAGTCGCGCTGTTTAGGGCCAACACGAGCTCGTGAGGGTGGCGACTTCCACCTTCCACTTACGTATCAATCATACTAAAAGATGCCTCTCTTAATCCCGTAGCATTCCATGAGACATCCCAAAGCTCGCTCACGCTTTGTTCGTCTGCCGTGTAGTACGTGTCAGTCACCCAGTGTCGAATGGCCGCCGTAACTTCGGTCCTCTCAATAAAATATAAAAACGACCTGGGAGTTTCCTTGTAAGCAGCAAGCGGCACCCAGAGCAGCAGCGGGGAATGTACGGATCCCACCATGATAACCCGGAGCACAGGAGATAATTAGTTTCCCTGACCACTGAGTGTATCGGTCAGGTGCAGCAAGTCCCACGCGTGTCTGTACGCGTCCGTGTCCTGGAGGGAGATGTGAGTACAGCACTAGGGCGGTCCTCGCTTCACCAGCAGGCACACCATTCCTTCCTTTACCCTCGCCGCGGTTGCCTTCACAGTCGGCGTGGACGTTAGGCAGCTGTCTGCCCAAAAAGTTAAGCAGGGCGCCAACACCTGGTGCCGCCGCGCCCCACAGCCCACCTCTGTAATGCTAAGCCGCAGTACATTCTTTATAACAGTTAACTACAATCCTTAAAATATACGAAACGCTCCCACAAGGCTGTCTCTGGTTGACCAATAAGTTAATACACTTAAGTATACTTTAGGGAGTGCTCTGTCATGGTGTAACTGATCACCTTTGTATAACACAGGCTCTGCCACTACCACAGGAAGCGTGCCAGGTATTGCATCAAGACGATACGCCAGGAAGTCCGCACCACATACCATGATGGCTACACGTAATACTACCTGAGAGAGAGAGAGAGAGAGAGAGAGAGAGAGAGAGAGAGAGAGAGAGAGAGAGAGAGAGAGAGAGAGAGAGAGAGAGAGAGAGAGAGAGAGAGTAGAATAACGTGTTGCAAGCACCGAAACATTTCCTATCACCTTCCTCGAAATGCATACTGTAAGTGTGTGTGTGTGTGTGTGTGTGTGTGTGTGTGTGTGTGTGTGTGTGTGTGTGTGTGTGTGTGTGTGTGTGTGTGTGTGTGTGTGTGTGTGTGTGTGTGTGTACTGAACATAACCAAAGGACACATGGCCATGACATCACAAAAAACGAACCTTATGGAATCGAAAGGAAAAAAAAAAAATAATAAAAAAGTGCTTGTACGTAACAAAGAAGGGAGAAAACACGATCTCTTATTTGCTATGCTTTTTGATATGTATGTAAATAATGCATGTAATAATGTATGTGTTTATGTGTACGTATGCATGCATGCATGCATGTATGTATGTACTCGTATGTATGTATGTATGTATGTATGTAAGAATGAAAAAAAAAAAGGTGAGTCTAACGAACAAATAAGAAAGATAAACAAGGGAGACATCAGCCAACTCATCAGAATGTCGGGGAAGAGAAAGGGAAAAAAGAAAACTTGAAGTACAGGTTTGAAGGTAAACCCGGTGTTACAAAAAAGAACATACCAGATTAGGGCGCCGGCAAGACACGGCCTGAGCAATAGAGAGGGATGAGGGAATTAAATGTCCACTATCTAATTACATAGGCAGGAAGATACATACATAAAAAAGTTTAAAAAAACTGATAGATATATACGTAAGTAGACGCATACTTACATACATACATAAATACACATACATACATACATACATACATACATACATACATACATACATACATACATACATACATATATACATGAAAAAGAATGAAAGACGGACATATTACCAAACTGTCAGATAGATACCTACGTAAGCAGACAGATACATTATGACAGACAAATAGATGCACATAGACCAATAAAGATAAATAGATAGATAGATAAATAAATAGACAGACAGAAAGGCAGACAGATAAAAAGATAAATAGACAGGTAGACAGATGAATAGATAAACTGATGGATGGGTAAAACAAAAAATGGACAGACAAATACACAGACAGACAGGCAGACAGACAATGAATGTAAAAAAGAGTGACAGATACACACACACACACACACACACACACACACACACACACACACACACACACGCTATACATAAATACATGAACACATACGCACACGATCAACTTGATAGGACAAAGAGACAAAAGGTTCTTAAATCAGCTGATCCCACTCAGTAAAACGAAGAAAAATAAAGAAAAGAAAAGAAAAAAAAACTCACTACAAATACGATGAAACTAACCTTACGAACGATACATACAAGATAGGAGAAAAGAAGAGGAAGAAGATGGAATAAGAAGAACGAATACGAGTGAGGGGAAAGGCAAGGGAACAGGGAAAAGTGCGTGAGAATAAGTTAATAGTAGTAGTAGTAGTAGTAGTAGTAGTAGTAGTAGTAGTAGTAGTAGTAGTAGTAGTAGTAGTAGTAGTAGTAGTAGTAGTAGTGGTGGTGGTGGTGGTGGTACTGATAACCGTGGAATACGAGAGAGGGAAGGGTGCTGGTGGGGAGCGATGGGGGGTGGTGATGGTGGCGGTGATGGTGGAAGGGAAAGAGGGAGGTAGGGACGGTGTAAGGGAGGTCCCCAGGTGGCGCCCTTCCGTCCCCGTCTCGTCCAGGTGGGGAAACTGTAAGCACACAATGCCAGGGAACCGCTGTCGACGGGCCCTCTCCTGGCGATTATTTGGGAGAGGAGGAGGAAGAGGAGGAGGAGGAGGAGGAGGAGGAGGAGGAGGAGGAGGAGGAGGAGGAGGAGGAGGAGAAATAAGATTAGTAAAAAGAAAATAATACTCAATAATAAGTTAAATGAGGCAGGAGAGGATGGAGGTAAATGATAATTAGGATAATGAAGAAAGAGGAGGAAGGGAAGGGAAGAGAAAGGAAGAGGTGGAGGAGGAGGAGGAGGTTGTAGCAAAGGATACGTAAGACATAAGTATGAAGTGAAGTAAATGTGTAGAATAAGAAAAAAGCAAATAGCAAGGGAAGAGAGGAAGGATGTAGATAAATCATGATAATGACAATAATTGGAGAAGGAGGAGGAGGAGGAAAAGGAGGAGGAAAAGCAGATGGAAAGGGAGATGATTATTATTTCCAATATTATTATTATTATTATTATTATTATTATTATTATTATTATTATTATTATTATTATTATTATCATTATTATTATTATCATTATTACTATTTTTAGCATTATAAGTAGTAGTAGTAGTGTTGGTGGTGGCGGTGGCAGTAGTGCAGGCGACAGTAGTAATAACTGCGACAATGCTCATAATTTCAGGACACAACGGAGTGTAGTACAAGTACACAGCAGAGTTGAAGCAGATATTAGAGAGGCAGGAAGAAGCACAGTAACAGTAAGTAGCGGGGTAGAAGTCATAACAAATATTGGGATAGTAACATTGGTAGGAAGGATAGGGTGGTAGGACGGAAGGCTGGGGGATTGGGGGAGAGGGGTGGTGAGTATAGGCTTACACAAGGGCGGGGACACAATACCCGCCAAGACAATGCCACACAACACGGGAATCGGCCCATCATGTGATCTTGATAGTCCACGCGATACGCTGTCTGTCCTGCCCAGCCCAGCCCAGCCCTGCCCTGCCGCCGCGCCGCCCCGCCCTTCCCCGCCCCTCACCACTACCCTACTGACACACACACACACACACACACACACACACACACACACACATATACGGAC
>NC_087159.1:9352500-9375000 GCF_035594125.1 Scylla paramamosain
GTGAGAGTCAAAGACGAAAATGGTGTGAATTTAGGAAGATTAAAAGAACAAAAACTAAGAAAGAGGAGGTAGGGATGTTTTCTAGAATGCATGTGTGGGTGGATGGGTGGATGGACAGGGTGGGTGGGTGAGCGAATGGAAGGAAAGGGAGGGAGGAAGGACAGCAGGGAGAGAAGGAAGGAGAAAGAGGAAGACGACGAATTCTGAAAACGTAAAATAAATAAAAAAAAAAATAAATCCATTACAATAAAGACAATATTCACTGATTTATATATTTCACATGATAGCGAAAATTGAATCACGTGACGCCGCTAGGAGACGGAGGACTGATCAGCAGGTAGGGACAGTGAGGGGAAGGAAGGAAGGAAGGACGAGAAGGAAGGGAGTGAGGGAGGCTAAGTGTGACGCGACGCCTGACCACACTCCTAGCCTTGTGGTGGCGAGGCCCGTGTTGTGGCCAGCTAAACCGCTCGGGCGTATAGTTAGTGCAGGGAGGAGGGAGAGGGAAGAGAGAGAGGGGGAAGGAGTCACACGTCCCATCCCACACTCAGCCTCCCCTCCCGTCTACCCCATGCATTTTTCCTTGTTCCTGTCTAATTTTCTGACTTGCTTGTAAAACTTCCTATCTCCAGTTAGTCAGCTTCTCTCTCTCTCTCTCTCTCTCTCTCTCTCTCTCTCTCTCTCTCTCTCTCTCTCTCTCTCTCTCTCTCTCATTAGCACTATCAAACGGCTATTTGTACACAGGCCGCAAAAACGGAACCCTCTTTTTCTCAATCTTCAAATCCCCATTAGTTTTATTTATTTATTTTATTTTTTTTTCTTTTTTTTTTTTTTTTGGTTGGCGTTTTCATTGTGGTTTTCTTTTTATTACTTCCTCTTCCCTTCTTCTCTCACCCATCTCGTCAAATTCTTTTTCCTTCCCTGACTACCTCGTCATTTGGCCTTTCCCCCCCTCTCCTCTTTCCTTCCAATATTCTTTTATCTTTCTTCATTTCCTCTTTTTCCTCAGTTCTTCTATTTCCTTCATTCTTTCTTTATTTTTTTCTCGCCTTTTATTGTTCGTCTTTCTTTTCTTCTCTTGCTCACTTCACTCACTCTCACAAATTATCGTGGCTATGCTTGCTCTTCTTTTTTATCTATTTTCCTTTTATTCCTTTTTCCCTCTCCCAGTTTTCCTATATCCACGTCTTTCTCCATTCGCTTCCTCTCCTACATACCTCCACATTTCAGTTCTTATTTTTCATTGCTTAAGAGAGAGCGAGAGAGAGAGAGAGAGAGAATTCCGGTATCAACATCACTGAAATTCTCTCTCTCTCTCTCTCTCTCTCTCTCTCTCTCTCTCTCTCTCTCTCTCTCTCTCTCTCTCTCTCTCTCTCTCTCTCTCTCTCTCTCTCTCTCTCTCTCTCTCTCTCTCTCTCTCTCTCTGTATTAATTATATTTCCACAATAAAAAAAAGGTTTATCCCAATACCCTTTCTTCACCTTTCCCTTCATCCCCTCCATAACTATTCCCTCCCTCCCTCTTTCCCTCCTCCTCCTCTTCTTCCTCTTCCTCCCTCCCTCCGTTCCTTCCATTCACTCACCCACCCATCCAATCCATCCACCCATCTGCACATGCATTCCGAAAAAACATCCCTCCTCCTCCTCCTCCTCCTCCTCCTCCTCCTTAATTCTCTCTCTCTCTCTCTCTTCCTGTCAGTGATTTTACGGTGAAGATTATATTTATTTACTACTGGGAATGAAGGTAGTTTCAATTATTTTATTGCCTTCCCTCTATGTGGTGGTGGGGAGGGGCTGGGGGTCATAATGGGGAGGTTATGGGAGAGGAAGAGATAAAAATATGGACGGTACGAAGGAGAGAAAGGGGTTATGGGGGAAAAGAGGAACATTATGGGAGGAAAGCGAGGAAAAAGTGTCGAAGGGAATGATGGGGAAGGGAAGCACTGGGAGAGAGAGAGAGAGAGAGAGAGAGAGAGAGAGAGAGAGAGAGAGAGAGAGAGAGAGAGAGAGAGAGAGAGAGAGAGAGAGAGAGAGAGAGAGAGAGACTGTTCCTCACAGGTACCGGGGAAAACTAGGAAAAGATGTAAGCGTGAATGGAAACAAAGGAAAGGAAAGAGGGAAGGACGTAACGAAGGAAGAAAAGAACTGATGGAAGGAAAGAAAGAATGAACGAAGGAAGGATATGAAAGGAAAAGAAAGATGGAAGACGGCGATGATGATGATGAAGATGATGATGATGATGATGATGATGATGATGATGATGATGATGATGATGATGATGATGATGGTGATGATGATGATGGCGATAATGTAGATGATAACGATTAAAAAATAACAATGCAAAAGACCAGTACCACGTCACAGAAAAAAAAAAACTGCAAATAAAATAAACAAATAAATAAATAAATAAACAAATGAATAAATGAAAATACAAAACAAAATAATACATACAAACAAAACAAACACCACAACAAACAGACCAAGCCAGTAATAACATACACACATACGTATATACTCGTAAAATCAGGAAATACCACTTATGACACTCTTCCCCGTATTTCCACTCTCATTTGCTTGCTCACTTTACTTTTCTTGCACCCAACACACACACACACACACACACACACACACACACACACACACACACACACACACACACACACACACACACACGCGTGGGACAGTCACTCAGATCTACTTCATGTGTGTACGAAAATTCTTCCTCATCTTATCTCTTCACAAATATCTTTTCTCAGAGCGCCCTTGGCTGGCACACACTGATGCAACTACTCGGTAGGACTGGAAAGGCGTGAGCTTTCATGGAAACTATTAAGGAAGAGAGAGAGAGAGAGAGAGAGAGAGAGAGAGAGAGAGAGAGAGAGAGAGAGAGAGAGAGAGAGAGAGAGAGAGAGAGAGAGACGCAAATTAACAGAGAAAGTATTGAAAGATGGATAGACCGACAGACAGACAGACAGACAGACAGACAGACAGACAGACAGACAGACAGACAGACAGATAAATTTACAGACTGACTGACTGAAATACACACAAAGAGATAGATATAGACACTCAGACAAACAGATTGACTGATGGGAAGACAGACAGACTGACAAAACACAACAGACAGGTAGACAAGCAGTCACAGAAAAATGTACAAATAGAAAGATAGACAGACAGACAGACAGACAGACAGATAGACAGACAGACAAACAGACAGACACTCACAATTACAGATTGAAAAAAATAAATAAAAATATACATTGAGACAAACAAACATACCTAGACAGATAGACAGACCAGTCAGTCAGACAAACAGATAGCCAGGCAGACAGACAGGTGGACAGACAGACACACATACACAAATAGAAAGATAAACAGGGGGACAGATACAGAGGGACAGTTATCTTGCCGCTCACTAACTGACAGCTGAAAACACACGTCCAGTTGCTCTGCTCCTGTCAACACACAGCGATGCCTTGATGACTCCGCTGCTCTCTACATTGTGCAACATTCTCACTCTTGGATCAAATTTACTCTCTCTCTCTCTCTCTCTCTCTCTCTCTCTCTCTCTCTCTCTCTCTCTCTCTCTCTCTCTCTCTCTCTCTCTCTCTCTCTCTCTCTCTCTCTCTCACCAAAATCGTGCGTGCATCTACTAACATAACCTAACGTAACCTAACCTAATGTCAAATAATCTTAGCCTTATAATACGCAAGACAATCTAACCTAACCTAATTTAACATAGATTTCGTATCAGGGTTTACAAAGATATTTTCATGACTTCACAAGTTAGTTTAATATGGATTCCGGACCATCAATAAGAAAAACGCCAAAGAAGACCCAGCTAATAATTTCTGTAGGCCTTGAAAATACTCCTCATGAGAACCTACAGCGTTTCAAAATGCGTGCCAACAACTTGCAGTCTCTCAAGGATGCTGTACCGGCGTCTCGTCTCAGAAACTTCGCTGACACGTTAAGACACCTCAGCTCCTTTTAAACTCTCCCTCTTTTCCCGGGTGAACAATGCATGGTGGACAGTGGTGGACCCTCGCCTGACGGAAATGTATGTCAATGTCCCCGTCCTTGTTCAAATGAGCCAGACAGACAGACAGATGAGTGGGGGTGGAAAAAAAAAACAAGACAGACAACCAGACGCATCTTTTTTGTCCTTGATTCAGAGTGCAGGAGATAAAAGATAATAAAACACACACACACACACACACACACACACACACACACACACACACACACACACACACACACGTTAAAGTAATGAAAAGGAAGTCATGACATTTCCTTACAATAAGTAAAGAGTGAAGAGAGAGAGAGAGAGAGAGAGAGAGAGAGAGAGAGAGAGAGAGAGAGAGAGAGAGAGAGAGAGAGAGAGAGAGAGAGACCAGTCTTTCTCAATATCTTTAAATTCCACCTTTTCTCACATGTTTACTTTAATCATTTTCTTCATTTCCCTCTTTTTTTCACTTTGTTACTCTTTCTTCCACGTTTTGTCAATTTCCTTAACTTTTATTCCTTGTTCTCCTTACATAGTCATTTGTCTGTCTACCTATCTTCCTTTCTCTCTCTCTCTCTCTCTCTCTCTCTCTCTCTCTCTCTCTCTCTCTCTCTCTCTCTCTCTCTCTACTATTCGGATTTGGGTGGTAGTAGTAGTAGTAGTAGTAGTAGTAGTAGTAGTAGTAGTAGTAGTAGTAGTAGTAGTAGTAGTAGTAGTGGTAGTAGACATAGCTATAGGATATGATTATGTATATGTTAACGGGCAGCTGCAGTGATAATAGTAATGACTACTTCCATAATAGTGTTTATAATTATAGTTCAGGTGTTGATGATAACAGCTTGGCAGAGCTATTTGTCAAGGCCTGTTAGCTCAGTTGGTTAGAGCGCCGTGCTAATAACGCGGATGTCGTGGGTTCGATCCCCATACGGGCCAAAAGTGATGATGGATGTTTTTTATGGCTTCTTTACTTTGGTGTCCTCTCTCTCTCTCTCTCTCTCTCTCTCTCTCTCTTTCTCTCTGAATGAACACCAGCTGCAGCTCAAAAAAACCATATCAGAAATCTTATCATAAGCCAGCAACACTTCAGAGTTTTACAAATACTGATGCAACTCTCAGTCTCACTTGAACACGACGAGTTTTGACTTGAAATGTAGACTCAGGAAGGCATATCAAACTCATCACGGGTTGAAGTATATAGAATTAAATTAAAAGGAGTTCTAAACAGTATGTCGGTAGAAGAATGGTAGATATGGAAAAGGTTGGAAGAAGAAGAGGCATCCCAAAGAAGAGAAGGAAGGACTGGGTAGGAGATGATTTAAGAGAGAGGATTGAGTGGAGAGGAGGCAGAAGAATGAGTCACGTGGAAAAGACTAGTGAGGAACGGCGATCCCATGGGAGACGCAGTAGAGGAGGATATAAAAGGCAATAATCTGTTAGGTATCGTCTAAAGCTTCTGGGAGCGTCATTGATTGAGTCTGCTCTGTTTATCTATTTACAAAGAAAGCCGTAAAGATGAACAAGTTTACTGTTTGATTTATGTATCTTCTTTACTATAATTATAAGTGCAATATTTACAAAAGGGAAATAACATCTAACCTAAAGTCTAAAGCTTTTGTGAGTGACATTGGTTTGACTTTGCTTTCTTGATTCACAAAGAAAGCTCTGAAGAACAACAAGATTAGCATTTGATTATTATTATTATTTTGTATAGTAATTATATGACTGCATTATGTAAGTTGTAAATCTCATTCATTTTCTTGATTTTAAGAACACAGAAAGCACTTAAGTAGAACAAGACTGTCATGTAGTTTATTTATTCATTTTTTTTAATATTAATGTAACTGCAATATATCTCTTGAACTGCTTATAAGATCGTGACACTTGCTTTCAATAACTTTAAGCGATTTTCCCCAGAAAAAAAAAAAATTGAATAGCAAGTGATCTCAACCGTTTCCATAACATTTTTGCAGTCAGTGATGCCTTAAAACTATAATATTAAACTGCACAGCACCATTTTATTATATTAATCTTGAGGAAAAACTATGGCAGTCAAGGCAGCAGTGGTAGTAGTAGTAGTAGTAGTAGTAGTAGTAGTAGTAGTAGTAGTAGTAGTAGTAGTAATAGTAGTAGTAGTTGTTGTTGTTGTTGTTGTTGTTGTTGTTGTTGTTGTTGTTGTTGTTGTTGTTGTTTGTGGTGGTGATGGAGGTGATAGCGCTGTTGCTGATTTTGTTGTTACTGTTATTATTGCAGGATTTTTTTTTTTTTTTTTTTGGCACAGATCACACGTAACAATTAATAATCCAGCAAAAGCTTATTAGCCCTGAGTTACTCGTACCTTTCTTTCCCAGTTCAACAAAAAAAGGCATCACTTTCCACACACCACTCATTTCACAACACCACAAATAATTACGCAAAGCTCATCCTACAACCGTCCAGCAGCGTTGACAGAGCAGCATCCAATTTAAGCAGGAAAAAATACACATGACAATTTACGTCCCAAATGTACCGGAGATTAAGAGCTTCAAACACCCTGGATGGAAATACAACGATTGAAGCACCCTCTCCTCCCTCACCCTTTTACCTCCCCCACCTTCCTCCAATACCGTGGGATGATAGAGGTGCAGACTGGTGGGTGGGGGTAAGGAGGAGGAGGAGTAGGAGGAGGAGGAGGAGGAGGAGTAAGTGAGTGTGCAGACTTAACTCAAACATCTATACATATACGAGGGAACGGGACTTTGCATGGTGTTGGGTTACTGTGCCTGGCCTGTGACGGTGACGCGCGTGTGACAGGTCGAGTGGAGGCAACATGTTCGCGGGAGTGACGGGAGATGTGGAGATTGCTTGCTGACGAGTGATTGCCGGCGATTAGCTTGGGACTTATTGATTTGCCTTCCCTCCCTCCATGCACTGCTCCCGCCTTGGCAGTGCTGCGAGTGTCTAGTTTCCCCGAGTGTCTGTCCGCTAGCCTGACAGTGACCCCGGGAGGAGGAGGAGGAGGAGGAGGAGGAGGAGGAGGAGGAGGAGGAGGAGGAGGAGAGGGAGGATGATTATCAGGACGAGGAAGATGAGTAAAAGAGAAAATCCAGGTAATGTTGGATGCAAAAAAAAAAATAAAAAAAAAAAGAATTACCCAGCAACAGTGAGAAGAACAATGTGTATAAACTAGTTTCTCTCTAAAAAAAAAAAGTAAATAAATAAAAAGAAAAAAATGCGAAAGAAAAAATAAATGAATATATGAATAAATATGACAGGCAACAAAACAAAAACACCAACAAACAGGAAAACTGAGTCAAAATATATCAACCCATAAATCATCACAGACCTCAACAAATGACTTGCTACTTTACTTCCTTCGTCTGTCACTTTCTTTTTTCTTTTTTTGCACGTTTTATTATTATCTTTTTTTTTTTTACTTTTTTCAGGACGGGATGATTTTTCACTTATTCATTTACAACATCATATATTTTAAGGTGATTGGTGAAGTCTTGTAAACATTCGCTCATGTGTGTGTGTGGGGGGTGGGCGGGGTGGGGGAGGGGATAATAATAATTTAGAGAACACACAGAGAAAACACACACACACACACACACACACACACACACACACACACACACACACACACACACACACACACACACACATGGGAACTTTTAACACCCATCACCACCATTCCCACCATTCCTACTTAACCCCCTTCATCACCCTTTCCTCCTAGACACGCTCCCATACACACACACACACACACACACCCTGCTCCCCATCCACAATCTTACCCTCCTCCAACTCCTCCTCCTCCTCCTCCTCCTCCCATACTTAACACCTTACCTTACGTCATCTAATCACCCAGTCAATAATCATGCCTCCTGTTTCACCTTACGAGTATATTCATTTTGTTAACTCCTTCTTTTCTCCGTCCGGTCCTCGCCATAATATGACATACCATAATAATGAAGAAGGTAAGGAGCCTTGAGAAAATATAGCGTAGTTTTTGTTGTAGTGACCAGGAGGGTAAGGTTTGCTAATACTCTGTCCTATGTTATGTTTCTTCCCAACAGTGTTTTTTTTTTTTTTTGTCCATTTATTTATTTATTCATTTATTTATTTATTTATTTATTTACGTCGCCTCACTATCAACGCGGTTTGTCTCAGCGTGGGAATCGTCCTTTTAAGTGTGATGAGCGTGAAGGGCTTGTCACTGTGACCTTCATTCTCTCTCTCTCTCTCTCTCTCTCTCTCTCTCTCTCTCTCTCTCTCTCTCTCTCTCTCTCTCTCTCTCTCTCTCTCTCTCTTTTCATTATCCATGCATACATTCTTTCCCTTATTCTTATTCTACTCTTATTCTCTCTGTTCAATTTGCAAACTTTTTTCTTTAAGCTATAAATTCTTTTCTGCAACAATCTAAGTGCTTCAGGATCTCTCTCTCTCTCTCTCTCTCTCTCTCTCTCTCTCTCTCTCTCTCTCTCTCTCTCTCTCTCTCTCTCTCTCTCTCTCTCTCTCTCTGTCTCCTGCATGCAAGAAACACACGTGGTCTCTTGTTATCCACACGTGGGGATGAAATGCTCTTAAAAATACATAACATCATGTGGTAGAATACTGCACAGTGACACGCGGCGTCAATATTGATGGCCGGGCATGACGACCCGGGTTGGGTTTCATCCAGTTCTCAGGTGAAGGGTGACAGTACGAGTATATCCTTCTGCTTGAGTGTTCGGCGGCGCGGCGTGGTGAGAGTATTCAGGTGGGCGTCTCTTTATTTCTTTTACTTTACTCAGATGTATGTCTTTACCTTTCCTTTTATGTTTCACTATATTTTATTTTATTTTCTCTATATTTAAAATTCATTTTTATTATTTTCGTCGTTTTTTTTTTTTGCTTTCACTTATCTATTCATTAATCATTACTGTTTTCATTGTTCGTCATTATTTGTGGTTCATTATATTCATTATATTTCCTTTTATATGTATATCTATTTTCTTACGGAGAAGGGAAGCAGACCGAGGGCATAAAACAAATTCGGTAAAAGTCTTTCTGTTTATATAATCATCTACTTTTGGTTACCTATCTTAATATTTAGCAAGATTTAGCATTAACTTATGCATTAGTATTGTTATCATTATTATCATTATTTATTTATTTATTTATTTATTTATTTATTTATTTATTTATTTCATGGCTGAATTCCTCGGTTGCATTCCCTTGGTGGACGCATTCAGTATCAGCACAGCCTTGACGTGTCTGCAGCAGCCGCCCCTCACCCAGGGCTGCATACCATAATTTCCGCTGCTACTAGAGCGGCGCCGCTGGAATTTACACCGGTCTGTCTATCAAGTTTAGCTCCAGACATAGTAGTAGTAGTAGTAGTAGTAGTAGTAGTAGTAGTAGTAGTAGTAGTAGTAGTAGTAGTAGTAGGAGGAGGAGGAGGAGGAGGAGGAGTAGTAGTAGTAGTAGTAGTAGTAGTAATAATAATAATAATAATAATAATAATAATAATAATAATAATAATAATAATAATAATATTATTATTATTATTATTATTATTATTATTATTATTATTATTATTATTATTATTATTATTGTTATTAATATAGCTATAATATTTTTCCTTCTTGTTCGGTCACAGGCTCCGTATAAGGACAAGATAATAAAGCTGACGAAGAAGGCGTTCGCTCCTAGACGTGAACAACTAATAAAAAATGGTATGTAATAGTGAAACCACTATACCATAAAGCCCAATAAGATACACTACCTTATTTATATAAGACAAATAAAAAATAAATAAATAAATAAATAAATAAATACATACATAGTAGGGTCAGCCTGTACTGAAGTTAATGAATATTTACAACAGAAAAATCGAGAATTTAAAAGCCAGTATAATCTAAGCCCTTTAAGTTTAAATAGTTTAAGCACCATGAAAAAATGGAAAATCGGAAGAATATATATAATTAAAACCCAAGGTGATTTTCAATAACAGAAAAATCGGAAATCGTTGCTCCCTCGCGCGCCACTCCCGCCTCGCCTGAACCAGCAGGCGGAGGGCGAGCGAACAGTTGCAGTAGCTTCAGTCCTCAACGGTCCCTTGTTTTTGCTTCCCTCGCCCCGGGCTGGTGTACTGCATCATTCATACCTGATTCATTATGCCGCGACGCCCATTGTACCGCCCTGCCGCGCCCCACCGCTGCTCACTGCCGCCCCTGCCCGCCGCCATGCCAGCGAGGAATGACTCAACAAACATTCACTCAGTCACTCACTCATTCATTCATACACTCAGTCATGCAAAGGAAAGATTCAATGGTTGTGTTGCAAAAACGATGCCTGCCCGACTGCATGAGAGGGAAGAATGACTAAAAAATTAATGAATAAAAAATCGGACTCTCTTCCTTACAGTCAGTCATGCAATGGAATCATCACAAGACTCATCACTCACAATGGCGACTGACGGGGGAATGGTAACTCTCAAACTCTCACTCACTCACTCCGTACGGTAGTCAGTCAGTCAGTCAGTCATGCGAAGGACTCATCACGAGACTCGTCGCTCATAGTAACGACTGATTGATTGCATGTATGAGGGAACGATAACTCACAAACTCTCACTTACTCACTCACTCACTCACTCAGATGGTCATTCAGTCAGTCAGTCATGCAAGGAACTCATCACTCATATAATGGACACTGACTAACTGTATTTAGGACGGAATGATGACTCGCAAACACTCACCCACTCACTCTTTATGATGGTCAGTCGGCCAGTCAGTCAGTCAGTCATGCAAGAAACTCATTACTCAGAACCACGAGCCAGACTGCATTTTTACAAGAGAACAATGACTCACAGACCCTCACTTACACTAACTTACTCATGAGGCCACCAGCTTCGTGCATGACTTAATCGCTTTTCCAGGACTAGTGGCATGGTAGGAAATGACACTCACTTGCACACTCACTCACTTGCTGCTACATAAGTCGGCGCCACACTCCTGTATCCTCATAATAACAGCACTCAGGACTCATATTCTGAAACACCTCCGTGCCGCATCTTCACTACGTTTAAAACCCTCTAGTTAAAGCTACGCGGGTTTTTAAGGGTGTTTTTACGGTTCCATTGACAGATTAACAAGATTTCTACATTATTAAATGGAAGAATAGCCTTGAGAAGCCGAGTAATCATTTCTGTGGCCTTTGAAAATAGTCATGGTGAGAGAGCAAAATGTTTCAGAATAAGGGCTTCATTTCGACGCATGAAAATAGAAGGAGAGGAAAAGAAAGAGGAAAACGAAGGCAAGAAAGAAAAAAAGATAATGATCCAAAGGGATGAAAGGAAAAGGAACAAAAGGGGTAAAGGAAGTGTGGTAAAGGTAAGGAAGGAAAGGAAAGGAGAAAAGAAAAAGTAGAAAGATGAAGAAAGATAAGAAAAAGGAAAGGGTAAGATGGGTGAAGGAACCAAAAGGAAGTACAGATAAGGAAAATAAGGGGAGGAAAGGAGAAGAAAATGGGTAAGGAGAGGTAAGGGAAAGGATAGAGGAAGATAAGTGAAACAACCAAGGGAAATAAATTTTGGAAAGGAAGGAAATAAAAGAGAAGGGAAGAAAGGGGTCCAGGTGAGGAAAGGTAAGGCAAAGGAGACGGAAAAGTGAGTGTGAAGGTGGGGTGTGAAGCAGTTATGTCTGAAGGGAAGGATCACCACCATCGCCACTTAGGACACGCGGGCGAGGGGCAGGTGGGAGACTGGAAGAGCAGGGAGGAGAGAGCAAGGGAGAGAGGAAGGGAGGGGGTAAAAGAGAAGGCCATTTTTTGACCATTTGAAGCTCGTCTGCGGGACAGATCTGTGTTATAGTACCTTTTACCTCCCCTCCTCCCTCCCTTCCTCCTGCCTCCCCTTCCCTCCTGCCTCCCCTTCACTCGCCCCCTCCCCTTTCCTTTCCCTACCAACTGCATTGCAATCCAACACTGGGAGAGGAGAGAAAGCGAGAGAGGGAGAGAGAGAGATGCTTTCAGTCGGGCTGTATCGGAAGAGGAAAAAGAGGTAGGAAGTAAAGATGTTATCGCAGGAGACAGAAAAAGAAGGAAGTGAAGAGGATGACAACAGAGGCTGGTTAGTAAGACGACAGAAAGATAGTAGAAAGTAGTACACATCCATACGCAAAGACATGATGGGTCACGAGGCTATTTACTTTTATGGATGGCCAGGCATATCATTAGAACACAAAGGAAGTACAAACAGCGCAGACCTGTTGGCCCCTATGAGGCTGTTCGTGAGAAGCTGCAGGATCTAAAGTAAAAGATGTAGGATAACAGAGAAAATTTAAACAAGAGTAAAAGTAGGAAAAGGAGAGGGAAAAATCTGAGAAAACTGGGGAATCATTGAAGTATAAAAAGAAAAAGAAAATTAGAAGGGATGACAAAATAAACAAGGAAAAACAAGCATAATATCTATAATAATTCAATTTCGCACGGGAACAAAGGCAGAAAATGGAGTAATTAATTTATAACAAGGAAAGGAGAGAAAGAGGGAGAAAAAAAAAGGGTGGGGAGAAAGAAGAGGATGAAGAGACATTGGGTGTGAGGGGGCAGCGTAAAGAGGGAGACGAGAGACTCATCGATCACACGCATCTGACACTTCTTTTGTCTATGGAGGGGAATCAGGGGCGCGTCTAAGCTGCTACACCAGTGACATCTGACCCCCGCCCTGATGACCAATAACCCCTGCCCCCTCCCCCCAAGAGTCGTCATTAATTGAGTGACCAGTCTGAGTGAGTGAGTGAGTGATTGAGTTCCCAGCCGCTACCTCGTTCCCCTCGTCAACTACCCTCACACCCCTCCCCCTACACCCTCCCCCCTCACCTTCGCGTCCCCCGCCCCCCTCACGCCGAACCCTTCAACCCGTCCGTCCGTCTACTGATGCAACTGGCTTTCCTGATCCTCCATCACTCCCCTTCTTGGCTCCCCAGACACACCAATCACCCCCTCAGACTGTGCCCCCCCACCTACCCAACACACACACACACACATACACACACTCATCATCATCATCATCCCACCCCCTCCCTACCCCCACACACGCAACGCTCTTTACCTCCCAACCACCTCTACCCGTCATCTCCTTCCCCTTCAAGCCATGCACGCTCCGCCGTCATGCATGACCTTGAAATGCGATGCCGCTCCCATTTTGCAGCTCCCGAGGGGGGTTAGCCGAGTGCCTCACCGCCCTGACCGCCTCCTGCCCGCCCGCATCCCGCACGTGCCTGCCTCCCGCCCCACCTTCCGGAGATGAGCGGAGGAGGAGCAATGCAAACTGTCATGCAAAGTCCCCCTCCACTGCATGGCGGAAAATAAGAGGGAGAAAGGGGTTTACAGAAGGGGGCTGATTGCTTACTCAAAAGGGGTGTGTCAGGCGTTAAATAAAAATGGTGGGGCACGGGGAAAGGGAATGGTAAGGGGGAAGGGGGAGATAATGCATGACCAACTCTCAGTGGCCGTCATGCAACGTCGGTACACACATGACTATTACATCATCAGTGCATATGAATGAATGATTCGTATTTATGTGTCCGTCAGTCGAGTGAGGTGCGGACACCCAGACAGCGAGGCCCTCTTAGCGGGACACTGGGGGCCGCGCCAGGCCATTGTGCATTGCGCCTTGCATTAGTGGCTCTCACAGGGCGGCAAGGAGAGCGGGAGGGAAAGCATGTACAGAAGAAGGGAGGGAGGGATGGAGGGCCTGGAGCGAGGTAGGAAGAGCATGGAGGGAGAGGAGGGAAGGGGGGAGACGGATGCGGGGTGAAGTGACCGCGTTGCTGCAAAGGATAAAATGCACAGCGGGACCACCTCCGGGCGCCGTGACCTGCCCCTGCCCGGGATGACAAAGGCCCCGCCCCCTCGCCCGCCAGTGCTGGGTGGGAAGGCCTGGGGGTGCTCGCCGCAACTACCTCGCCAAGGGCAAGGCTACGATGCCCTTGGAAGGGGAGGTGTTTGTACGTATGGGAAACTTGAGTCCGCATTAGTTGAAAAACGGTTAGAAATCTCTCTCTCTCTCTCTCTCTCTCTCTCTCTCTCTCTCTCTCTCTCTCTCTCTCTCTCTCTCTCTCTCTCTCTCTCTCTCTCTCTCTCGGGGCACCCATCGCGCCCTCATCCTCATCTTCGCTACGCTTTCTCTACTACTTACCACCTGCCTGCCGCATGTCCGTCCGTCTGTCCGTTTGCCTGTCTGCCTGTCTGCCCGGTTAGCTTTATGAGTATTACCTGCTACCTTACCTACCTTACCATCCTCCCCCCTCCCTCAATGCCCCTCTTCCCCCCACCAACCTTTCCTCCTTCCTTTCCCTCATCCCTTCCAACTTGCACATTTCCCTAAACCGTTATGCTACCTTTCCGCTACCCTACTTTCCCTGCCTTGCCTTGCCTTGCCTTGCCTTGCCCCTGACACCCGCCAAAGCTTGCCCACCACGCACTATCATACAAATACTTCACTCCAGCAGCATTCTCCAAGTTCCTCCTAACCTGCACCTTCTGCGAGATTACATTTTTCTCTCCTTTTAGGTAGTTTTTAACGCAATAATGAGTAATGTAGCTAATTCAGACTTTATTAATTATATTTTCTCTTTTTCTAATGCAATAATGGTAATGTAGTTAATTCAGATATTGCAGTAGCTCTCATTGCTTTTCCTACGCCTTCTTTCAATAGACTGACCTCACAAAGACGATAATAAGAGGAGTGCAGTTATGTCATACACCCCAGTTAGGACCTAAAGGTTTGCTGTTGTTTAATATCTACATGTGTATCCACCACCACGTGCTTGTACCACTCCTCCACCACGCCTCCACATTTCTCCTCCACCACGTGGCGCCCTAACATTATCATGCCTCACCTATCTTATCTTTAGACACCACTAACCACGACCACCATCACCACCACCGACAAAAACATCAACTACCACCACCACCATCTATCACCACCCCTCCTCCTCCTCCTCCTCTGCTCCTAGTCCGCCGCCTCCACCACGCACCACACCCTCTCCACGCCACACCTTTCCAATTAAGGACTCCACACCCTCCACCACGCCCCTGGACACCCACCTTTATAACCAGAGCAGCCCAACCCACCCCTCATCCCCCAAAAAGGATACCACCCCTTCCTTCACCCCCATGGCCCTCTCTCCCTCCCTTCCCCCCATTTTAACAAGTCCTACCTACTCTCTCTCTCTCTCTCTCTCTCTCTCTCTCTCTCTCTCTCTCTCTCTCTCTCTCTCTCTCTCTCTCTCTCTCTCTCTCTCTCTCTCTCTCTCCACCCACTTCTTCCCTCCCACAAAACACTTCCTTACTCTTTCCAGTTTCCCTGTTTTTCTACCTCCCCTTTCACCAAAACCTCCTTTGTCTCCCCTCTCCCGCTAACCTAACCTCAAATTCCTCCCCCTTCCCCCCACACGTCTCCCCTCCCGCAGAACACTCATAGGACCATATTCAGAAACACCTCCACTACATTCAGAAGGCTTTAATTGAAGTTACCCGAGTGCTCAAGGGTGTTTTATTACTGTTCTAATGGCAGATTGACAAGATTAACAAGATTTCTACATTTTCAACAAACGAACCTGGGTTATAATTCCTGTGGCCTTTGAAAATAATCGAGGTCAGAGAGCGGAGCGTTTCTGAATACGGCTAGACAACCTTCTTCCTTACATATAAACGAAACCCACGACTTTCTCTCTTCATGTGTCCCCACCATGTCCCTCTCTCCCCCCCATCACAGTTAGCCAAACCTTCCCCAACACCCCCATATTCTCTCTCTCTCTCTCTCTCTCTCTCTCTCTCTCTCTCTCTCTCTCTCTCTCTCTCTCTCTCTCTCTCTCTCTCTCTCTCTCTCTCTCTCCCTGTTTACCAAGTCCTCCCTCCTCCCCCCTGATCCCCAGATAAGTGAACAATGGTCGGGCGCTCCCTGCCTGCCTGCCGCGCATTGAGGTGTATCGGGGTTTTTTATGTATTACGCTTGTATGTGCTTTGATGCATCTCATCCCGAATGCATCTGTGACCGAGCCGTGGGAGTCGAGTCTGTCTGTGCACTGCCTGGCTCTGGGTGGGTAAAGGAAGGTGTGTGTGTGTGTGTGTGTGTGTGTGTGTGTGTGTGTGTGTGTGTGTGTGTGTGTGTGTGTGTGTGTGTGTGTGTGTGTGTGTGTGTGTGTGTGTGTGTGTGTGTGTGTTTACCTACTTCTATATACCATCCTGTACTTCCCTACATATTTGTATTTACTTTTTACTGATTTAAGCTCGTAATGTCTCGTCTATTAATACTGAATTATTATATTTTCACAATCTAAACTCGTGTGTATTTTTTGCACACACACACACACACACACACACACACACACACACACACACACACACACACACACACACACACCAATGATCGTTGGTTGAGGTTTAATAACAGTATTTTTAATTTTCCTTACCTCCTCTTCCCTCTTCCTCTTCCCCTGTGTATGTGTGTGTGTGTGTGTGTGTGTGTGTGTGTGTGTGTGTGTGTGTGTGTGTGTGTGTGTGTGTGTGTGTGTGTGTGTGTGTGTGTGTGTGTGTGTGTGTGTGTGTGTGTGTGTGTGTGTGTGTGTGTGCGGAAGAAAGATATTACTAAAGAGAGGAACATAGAGAGGACGAGGAAGTGGAAAGGGGAAGAATGAGGAAGAGAGGGAGAGATGGAGGGAAGAGGGTGTAGGCAGGCAGGCAGGCAGGCAGACAGACAGGCAGGCAAGCAGGCAGGCAGGAGGGAAATGTGATTGAAGGCCGTCACACCGTCACATGACCGGTGAATATGATGAAGAGGTCACGTGCACACTCCCTTCCCTCCTTCCTTTACGCCCTTCCCTTCTTCCCTCGCCTCCCTTCATCCCTTCCGCGTCCAGCCATCGATAGCTTCCTCCTGTCTCCCTATCCTGCACCCTATCTCATTTCCTTTCCCTTTCTCTCGCCTTCCTTATCTGTCCTCGCAGGCATTTCCCTTCCCTGCATGGTGTTGCCTTTCCTGCTTGCTTCTCTCCCCGCCCGTCAATGTTGCAGAGAGAGAGAGAGAGAGAGAGAGAGAGAGAGAGAGAGAGAGAGAGAGAGAGAGAGAGAGAGAGAGAGAGAGAGAGAGAGAGAGAGAGAGAGAGAGAGAGAGAGAGAGAGAGAGAATATAAGTATACATACGCACATACTTACACATCCAAACACACCACCACCGTGCAAAAATGTTCTATATAAGGAAGAAATAATTACATAAAAATGTCAGCGCGTGGGAATAAAAACACTCAGAGGTCGACACTAACTCCTCAACTTTACTGTAGTGTCCGGTGGCTGGCTGGCGTGAAGAAAGCCTGTTAGTGGTGAGAGAGGACCCCCCCCATCTTCCCACTTCCCCTGGCAACACTCGGGATGCGAACCGGTGCCCGTAGGATACTGTATATCAATGGGGGTTGGGGAAAAAGGAAAAAAAAATGCTGATAATTACAATCTCCCACCAACTGTTTTCGAAAATAGGTTAATAATTGTGGTGACGAATGTTAACTTCGTGATGTTGCCCAACCTGTTTTTTCTAAGAGTGCCGATAATGTGTTGCGATACACAGCACGTTGCGCGTCCTGCAGCTGCTGTATCATATCGGAATGCCTGCTGGAAAGTGGCCGGGGTTTCATATATTTTACTCTATCTTTATTTTTCACTTATATATATATATATATATATATATATATATATATATATATATATATATATATATATATATATATATATATATATATATATATATATATTTTTTTTTTTTTTTTTTTTTTATTCTATTTTTTAATTCACTTATTTATTTCTGTTGTTTTTTCTTCATTTCCGTTTACTAATTATTACTATTTATTTTATTTATTTATTTATTTATCTATAGCTGATCTATTTATTACATATGAATTAATATATAAGCATGTCTTTATTTGACTCTTCTGGGGAGCGGCAAGTTCAGGGATCTCTCTCTCTCTCTCTCTCTCTCTCTCTCTCTCTCTCTCTCTCTCTCTCTCTCTCTCTCTCTCTCTCTCTCTCTCTCTCTCTGGAAGAAAACAGCGTACATATAGCAAACTTACACTCACTTACAAACAACTTACCACACGCCTGCCCACCTCCCGCCACTCCTCTCCCTCCCTCCCCTCCTGTATCTCCAGGGGAGGGAATGGCAGAGAGGGGAAAGAGATAGTGACCCGTCACTATACCGCCACCGCCACCGCCAGCGCCACACCCGCCTTCACCACCTGGGCACTGTAGTGTCGCGGGTTCCTAACGGCTCATGCTTAACAAAGACGATGACAACAAAGGCTGCAACGACGACGACGACTCGAGGAACAGACATCGATGCCATGGTGGCGATAAACGGCGAAAAATATTATTTTCACAACAACAACAACAACAACAACAACAACAACAACAACAACCGCAACAACAACAACGACGACGACGATTAATACTATTACTAGTACTAGCTACTACTACTACTACTTCTATTACTACTATCACTACAAGTCGCTACTATCTCAAACAAAAACAAAAAAACACCAACTACATCTCCACAACAACATTAACAATAAAACTATTAACACCATCAACAATAACAACGACGACAACAACAACAACAACAACAACAACAACAACAACAACAACAACAACAACAACAACAACAAAAACAGTAGCAGCAGCAGCAGCAGCAGCAGCAATAGGAGCATGAGCCAGTCAGACATGCATGGCTGGACTTGCCCAAATGACATCCAAGGCCTCGGAGTGATTCCCACGTACAGCAGTCACAAGAGAGCGCAGCGCAAAGTACAGTTGAGTACAGTACAAGCAACTAATCGGGTTTACTCGTACCTCCCTCTGGTCTCCCTCCGCCGCTCCTTCCCTCCGCCCCTCCATTTCCCACGCGTAAAATATGCATTCTCTGCATTACCACTCGACATCAAAAACAGGAAAAGAGATTTGCCGTTTGCATGAAAGCACGAGCCAGTTAATACATTTATATCCGTAATGCACAACGGTGGATGGCAAACCAGTCTTCAATTATCAAGAGTAATCATTCATTTTCAATCACGCTACACAAACAAGATAAATATACGACTTACTAGCACACAAATCAGCAAAAAAAAGAAACGTCAATAAATTAAATTAACTGAAATAATAAATTAATTGATTTAATTCATTCAATCAAATTCAATCAATAAATTAAAAAGAGTACATATCATTTACTATACTTCAAACATGAATAATCACTGATGCATCATTTATCACTAGCAATTATCTTTCTTTATCTAGTAGTAGCAGTAGTAGTAGTAGTAGATAGTAGTAGTAGTAGTAGTAGTAGTAGTAGTAGTAGTAGTAGTAGTAGTAGTAGTAGTAGTAGTAGTAGTAGTAGTAGTAGTAGTAGTAGTAATAGTAGCAGTAGTTGTAGAAGTAGCGGTAGTAGTAGTAGAATTACTATTATTTTCAAGACATTTGCAAGGTCCGCCTTAAGACTGTTTAAATATTTTGTTTTATATTACACAGTCTCATAATATATATATATATATATATATATATATATATATATATATATATATATATATATATATATATATATATATATATATATATATATATATATATTATATATAAACAAAGTCTATGCCCATTTTTTTCATTCCGAACTTTTTTCCATAGCGCCCTTCAAAAACTAGCATATTTTTCATACATTTTCCTCTTTTCTTGTGCCGAAAATTATATACCACGCTGGCTAAGTGATCCCGCTTGAACGTGGTCATCTCGCAGACCCCAAATCGAATCTCACGGAAGCTGGCCATTTTTCAAGCCATCACCGAGTGGCTGAGGAACACCCACATGCTTCCTATCAATCCTATTTTGGCCAGTATTCAGAAACACTTTGCTCTCTCACCATTAGAGATGATTATCAGGATTCTCAACAGTCTTTCTCCTGTTAATAGTACAGAAATCTCGTTAATGTGTCACTAGAACCATAAACACACCCTTAAAAACCATGTAACTTCAAGGAAAGCCTTTTGAAAGTAGTGAAGATGCGGCGCAGTGTTTTAAAATTATGGTCCCTAGGGAGACGAGAGAAAGAGCTCTGGGAGCCGACATGTCTCTGAAAAAGCGCTAATAAAAAAAATTCTGTTTGCGCCACCCAGGGCAGGGCATGAAAACTAAGCCTCCACAAACAGGGCAGGATGTTAGTTTAAATTATCCAAAAGTAAAATTACAACAAAAATACCAGGTGACACTATAGAGGAAAGAAAAACCTTACTCAGTATATCATCATATTCACGTGACGACATTCAGACAAAAATTTTCCTTATAGAAGTGAAATTGAGAGAGAGAGAGAGAGAGAGAGAGAGAGAGAGAGAGAGAGAGAGAGAGAGAGAGAGAGAGAGAGAGAGAGAGAGAGAGAGAGAGTTGACAATCCTGCGTTACATACAATCACACAATTATTTCTCAGTGGCGAGGGGAAGGTAAGCGGTAAGACAAGGAGACAAACAGGCAAGCAGGCAGACAGGCACTCAGTAGTCCTTCTCAGTCCTTACCTGTTTGGGGCAGAGCTCAGCTCGCCTCGACTCGGCTCGGCTCCCCCTCGGCGGCCCCTGTCGGGAGATTAAGATAAGTAGAAGGTCACCTGTGAGTTACGACAGAAAGACTACACACACACACACACACACACACACACACACACACACACACACACACACACGACAAGGCGAAACCATATAAAATGACAAGGTAGAGAGAGAGAGAGAGAGAGAGAGAGAGAGAGAGAGAGAGAGAGAGAGAGAGAGAGAGAGAGAGAGAGAGAGAGAAACATACATACATACATACATACATACCCCTGTGTGCACTAAAACGGGTGATGAGGTAAAGCTTATCAGAAAGTCACGTGTCATGCGGGAATTTAACTGCCGCGCCACCTTATAAGCCGTGTGTGTGTGTGTGTGTGTGTGTGTGTGTGTGTGTGTGTGTGTGTGTGTGTGTGTGTGTGTGTGTGTGTGTTCCGCATACACCTCAACCCACGTGTTTGCCCCCACCCATCCTTCGCTCCACCTCTCCATCCTTACCTTCCTTTCCCTCCCTCCCTCTCCCACTTTTACCTTCTCCCTCTCTCTCCCTTCCTTACCCCGTCCCTCCCAGACTGAAGTAAAATAATTCAAAGGAGGAAAAGAAGTGATATGAGAGAGAGAGAGAGAGAGAGAGAGAGAGAGAGAGAGAGAGAGAGAGAGAGAGAGAGAGAGAGAGAGAGAGAGAGAGAGAGACTGCCGCAACTGTCCATCACTCACCTCCTCCCGGAGACACGTGCAGGAGAGGAGATTAATTGATAAACACACACACACACACACACACACACACCTCAGCGCCACCTCCAGACCACCGCCACCACCACCACTAGCATTACCACTACCACCACCACCAGTATCACCTCAACCATCACCACCACTACCACCACCACCAGCATCACCTCGACCATCACCACCACTACCACCACCACCACCATTAGCATCACCGTCACCAGCATCACCTCCAGCACTTCCACCACCTTCGTATCGTCTATCCTCTTACATTTACTCTCTCTCTCTCTCTCTCTCTCTCTCTCTCTCTCTCTCTCTCTCTCTCTCTCTCTCTCTCTCTCTCTCTCTCTCTAACCCTTCACGTGTAAAAGATAACATAAGGGAGTATGAAGACTTTTTATATATTCATATTCTTTGTTCCATTTGGCTTTCAAATTATTGTTGTGTTCTTTTTTATTACTATTATTCATTTTCTACTCACTTCCCCTCCTCTTTCTCCTCCTCTTCTTTCTTCACTTCTCGACTTTTATTTATCATACAAATGTTTTGAAAGGAAAGACTTTTAAATCACTCATGACATTCTCTCTCTCTCTCTCTCTCTCTCTCTCTCTCTCTCTCTCTCTCTCTCTCTCTCTCTCTCTCTCTCTCTCTCTCTCTCTCACACTCTCTCTCACACACACACACACACACACACCCCTCCCCTTCCAACGCAGACTAACAATAAACCAGGCCTATTATCAACAACACCTACAGCCGATCTTATCTCCAGCACATATTATTACCATTATTATTATTATCCCTCACGCCGGCCCAGTGTTCAAGACGTCCTTCTCTTCCTTACATTATATTGGTGATTCTTTTTCCACGTACCAGCGCACCCCTTAAATCACCGCCCCTTTCGCTCACTTCCCGTATACTTACCACCACCTAGGATGATATACTGCCCTCCTGTATGTATTGGACGTGACAGTTCTCCCACCACCTCCTCCTGATGCCCTTTATTACCCTTCCTTCATCCCATCTCCTCCTTGTCCGCCGCCACCCTTAGTCAGTCCAGCTACCGTCATCTGGAACCTACTTATCTTACGAATTATAGTATTGTGTGCTTGCCTTTCCCACACCCATGCTCTGCTCTCTCTCTCTCTCTCTCTCTCTCTCTCTCTCTCTCTCTCTCTCTCTC
>NC_087159.1:9377500-9387500 GCF_035594125.1 Scylla paramamosain
GCGTGAGTAGAAGCGGGAGAGTTTAAGGGAAGGGAGAGTGGGGGAAGGGGGGAAGAATTGCACCCCGAGCGACCCCTGGCAACCCCGCCCAGCAACAACAACTTGGCGCCGCGCGGAACGTCCTCTTTCTATTTATTTTCGTCCGCGCCGACACTTTCGCTGGGCCGACCCTTCATCCCTATAGTCTTATCCACCATATTAATACGCCGCCGGTAACTTACGATGCGATTACGATTCCGACTTTATTTATGGCCACAAATTACAGAGCCGAAGAGGAAAGGGAACTGCATTAATACCTCAAATTCTTCATGGTGATTACGAGCGCCCGAGACCCGAGCCTGGAGTGCGGCCGCCCAACGATACTGAATTCTCTGGGGATAAATTTCGGCTGATTAAATCTTATCGGCAGAAAATAACATCATGCTTATCTTAGCCTTTTATTCCCTCCTCACGCTGACATTTACTACCCATGGTGAGGGAAGAGGAGAGAGAGTGCGGGAGATGGGTGGTGGTGGTGGTGGTGTTGGTGGTGGAGAGCGAGCGACGAGACGCAGTCGTTTCGCTCGCGGGCTCCGTCGCGGCCTTGCTCGCCACGCCATTCATTCATTCAAAACTCCCGCCGCCTGAAATACCCCCGCTCCCTGCCGCCTCCTGCACCGCCCACGCCCATTAAACCCTATGCAGAGTGAGTTGACTGATGGCACACGGAACAGCCACCCTGCACTGCATCCAACAACACACTGTTACTTTCGTTGCGTCACCGCCAATTGTTTACATACGCCCAAGGTGCACTTTGCTGTGTTGAAATTTTTGAATCCGATTTTAAATCCCCCGCGGCCTGAGACCCGGTGCCCCGATCTGACCTTGACCACTGCGCGGAGGCATGAAAGTGCTGAAGATCGGCCTCGGTGGTCAGGAAGACGTAATTGGGCGTCGCAGGGACCGATAATTATTAGTTTAACTGCGACCGGATGCCAGCAGTTTGGTATAAGGCTGGCCCGGGCAGCATCCTGAGAGACATCGCCGCCACCGCTCCGCCACTTTCCCCCGCCATCGACACCACAGCGGCACCGCCCTCCAGAACCTTCCTTCTGGCCTGCCTCCTCTCTGGATCCCGGATCCTCAGCGACAAAACTCTCCACAGACATGTTTTAAGTCCCATCCCGCCCCGTCCCGCAGACCGCAGCGCCCCGCGACCACACACGCGCACCGGGCTGCGCTTGTGGCGAGGGAAATTAGAAACCTACGCGAGACCAGAGATGTCGTCCTTATCTGCAAAATGGGCGGCCTTGTCCGTGCTGGAGGCAGCTCGCTACAAAAAAAATACACATAAATGTAATTAAAGTGAATTAATACGTCTCCTCCCTCTCCCTTCATCTTGCTGCCCCGACGACATTCCTTCCCGGATCGTGCAGGGAGGAGCCTGGGTACTTTGGCCGCAGCTCGTCTTCGCTAGGAGGGGAAGGGGAGCAGGGACAGCCCTCTTCTCCGACGGGCCCCAAACAGCGGCTCGCGGGGAGGCGGACGATCGCCGCCGCCCAGACCCGACATAAAATCTGACGCGAAGGGGAGAAGCGTGTCAGGCTGTACTCCTTGCAGGGCGAGACCAGTTGTGAGTGTGGGCGGCCAGACGGGCGGGGCTCCTACAGCAGTGGAGGGGCGGCGGTGGTGGTGACCCGTGGCGGCGGCGCAGGGGGAAGGAGAAAGGGGAGGTGGGGTGGTGACAGAGGAGGTGCCGTCACGAGGGCCACCATTACTGGCACTTTTTCCTCGCCGCCTCTGTTCTCTCGCCACACCACCGCCATCACTCCTTGCTGCTCCTCCTCCTCCTCTCTTGCACTCCCTTTCATAACACTCATCCCACCCATCCCCCGTTCTCTGTCTCTCTCCTGACACTCAATCTCTTTTCCGCCAGCCACACACACACACACACACACACACACACACACACACACACACACACACACATACACACAGTGACAACACAATGGGTCACGCGGGTCGCCCACTGTTGCCAACACACGCCATCAGGATGACTCTGACGTAACCAAGTCGGTCACCTCAATGAGAGGAAGGAAGGAGACGGCACCAGTATTGCTTTCTCTTTTCCCCCTTCTCTAGTTCCTTTTTTCTCCCTCCCTTCCCACACCGCCCCTCCCTCCGTGTCTCCTACATCAGCTGTATCTCCATCTCTCTCACCTTTTTTCAACCCCCTTCTCCTCGAGTTATCTCTCTTCCCACGCCCCTCGCTCTCCCACCCCCTGCCTTCCTCCTCCTCTATCCAGCCCCTAGCGTTCTGAGCCACAAGTCCGAGTGACCCGAGGTGCCTCACGCCCAAGACCACAGGTGAGATAATCCCCGTTGTGCCTTGACTCTTTACGATAGCCAGTTGTGGTGAGGCAGCGGAGGGGCGGGGCCACCCACCCACTGACACCACTGACACCACCCCTACCACCCTACAGGTACGCCGCCTACACCATCACCCTCACACCCCCTCACACCTTTCCCTGCCTTCCTTCCCATAGGTCATATTTGCCCTCGTCTGACCCGCCGCCCACACCACCCAGCATATATTACGGTGAGAGTTTGGGGAGAAATGGCGTGCCCCTCCCTGGCTGTGTGCATGGGTACGGCCCAACGCGCTTAAAGGGCGTGCAGGCGGGATGGATGGCACTGTCTTTCCCCAGCGAGTGACGAACTGGGTGTTTTGGCAGCGGATTCCATTCATGAGTGGCGTGTGGGAAGTGGCGTGGCGAAGTGAACACGCACACGCCGCTCACCTACACTGACCCCTGCAGGTGTAAGTGCCGTGTGCAGGCGAGCGACAGGTGAGCGTCTCAAGTTACGACAGGTTTAACCATTTGATTGGTAGGACTTCTCCCAATGCTTGATAAAATGTTGCGCTGTAAGTTTCATGATTTCTGCAAGCATCAGAGACAGCGGGGAGTGATCGAGGCGTTCAAACATTTAGTGTTGGCAGTTTTATTTTTCTGTTAAAATCGTGAAGGGTTGCACCTATGAAGAGTAACAATTGTCATATTTTAATTTGAAGTTAAACTTTTTAAAGATAACGTCCCTCTGAGCAACAAACGCAATTTCTATTCTAATTTAGCGGACAGAATGAAATAAAAAAAATGTCATCATGACACAATTTAATATTAAGATCAGGCTTTTATATTCATATGTTTATTTATCTATAATTCATGATTGTGCTACTAGATGATCTTCCTAATAGTAATATATATACAGATATATATATATACGAGTATATATATATATATATATATATATATATATATATATATATATATATATATATATATATATATATATATATATATATATATATATATATATATAATAAAAACAAAATAAAATAAGTACTCAAAATACGATATTGTACGAGTATCTATCTTTCAATATCTGCGTGCGCTGAAATGAAGCGTATTGACCTGTATGGCTTCTACTTGAGCACAACACTGCCTGATAACGACACCTGTTATATGACGGACTATGTAACTTTTACTAAACAAAATAAAAAATAAAAATAAATAAATAAACAAATAAAACTGCAGGATATTCGTGTTACTTTGAACTTGTAGATACATTTCTAAGCGCAAGGAAGACCCGTAGCAGCCAGAGGGCTAACAAAATGGTCTAGTGCAAGTCTTGAGCATGATTCCAGGTGACACCAGCAACAGCATGAGGAAGGATCGAGTATTTCTACCCTTCCAAATGTCCGTAGTTTTATTCCTGCTGAGTGAAATTCTCTGGAGTCACTCAGATGAAACAAGAAGTGTAAATGTTAACAACACTCAATATGCAAATAAGTTTGTGCACTCAGCCAAGTACGAGTAGTGAACGTATTCTTTTTCCTGTGAGTACGACGCATCTTTGGTTACTAAGTAGGCATTGCATAAACTGCTTTGATTAGGAGAGGGCGTCATGTGGCCTCCTTAGTGCGCCGATAAAATGTTAAATCAGTCAATCAGCTATTTTTGCTCGACTTGTTGCGGCTTTATAATATTCCTCAATTACTTACCCTTCAAGCGGCGCCATATGACCTTGATGAGACGCCAAAAATATCGATCGATCAATTGGTTACTTTCCCTTAGAGCGCCACTTTATGACTCTGGTTGCGGCTCAAAAATATATATTGGTCGATCAAACAGTCAATTAATAAATAAATAGTAAATAAATAAATAAACTAGTTTTGTTTGAAGTGACGCTATTATAATTTTATTGAGGCATCAACATACCGATCAGCCAAGCAATGAGCAAGTTTCATTGGGAGCGACGCAACTTGATTTTCTTATTGCGTCACCATAATGTCAATCAATCAGTCAACTACGTTCATGTGAAGCGGCGCCACATGACCACCGTGCTGCAGCGCCAAAACATGGGTGAATGAATGAAGTACTTTCGTCCACAGCGGAACCATCTCACACTGTTGTCGCGGCGCCAAAACATCGATTAGTCAGTCAAATCAACTGCTTGGTTTAGGCGACACGCAGCACCGCGCAGGATACTCGTCCTCACATCTTGCACCCCTTCCGTATCGGACACTTAGGGGACAGCGCTCCCCGTCACACCTGTGGGAACGGTTATATATAAGTGCATAATACTGATAACGCTCCTCAGCCTGTCACTTGACGTAGCATCTAACAGTATCCAGTCTATTTATATTTGTCTATCTTTTATCTTTTGTTATACTTTTTTCCTTTATGTATGCCGCACTTCAAATACTTTATTATTTTTATCACAAAGATTTTGTAATTCTATTTTATGTATTTATTCATTGATTTATTCTATTTATCTATTTTGAGAGAGAGAGAGAGAGAGAGAGAGAGAGAGAGAGAGAGAGAGAGAGAGAGAGAGAGAGAGAGAGAGAGAGAGAGAGAGAGAGGTTAATATTTCAAACCTTAACAAAGGAGGGTTTGAACAACTTACGTTACTTTTTTATTTAATTTTTCGCTTCTGCACAGAGTAGGTACAATGTGTGTGTATGCATGTACCTATGTATGTAAGAATATATGAACATATGTATATGGTATAATTTCTTGCACAGTAAATTGAATACACCGCCTTTATAATTTTGAGAAAAAGAGAAAAAAAATAATGATAATCTCATTTAGGCGATCGAAGGCCTCAGGTATGTTATTTTTGTATTCCCAATTTAGATTTTGGCTTGAGTGCAGTAATGTTCATAATTAATCTATTACGAGTATGTAGACTATTACGAGTATGTAATCTTTTCTCGATCTTTTGGGGGAGACAAAGGCAGACAGGTAACGTATTATGTCCTAGAAGACTCAACTGCGCTTTCTTCTCCATTCTCGGGACAATATTTCGTATATTTTGTACATAGTCTTTAACACAACTAATTTATCACTTTATCTTGTATTTTTTCTTCTATTAAAGAGACGGAGAGAGATAAAGCAATAAGATCCCCAAGTGACTGGATAAACTGCATTACTTTCCATCTCTCTCTCTCTCTCTCTCTCTCTCTCTCTCTCTCTCTCTCTCTCTCTCTCTCTCTCTCTCTCTCTCTCTCTCTCATTACTTTTTTTTTTTTTTAAGGGCATTAGTTTTGAGTACAGTACACCTCGGCCTGGGTAGGGACAAGATGCGAGCTGATACGGCATGATAGGAGCTCCACTACCTAGGAAGGCCAGGGTCGACAACCTCACGCTACTGTTATCACACATGCCCGGCTCCCGCGCCACCATGTGAGGAGAGAGACTGAGCGAACGAGGGGAGGGGGAGAGAAGGGAGAGGGCGAGGGGGCAGAGTATAGATGGGAGGTGGGGGATACTCCTCTAACACATCCGACCCTTAGCTTCCTCCCTCCCTCCTAGCTCTCTCTTTCATCATCACCACCACCACCACCACCACCACTGCTATTACTACCACTACCACCACTATTACTAAGCCGACTCACCACCACCACCACTTTCAACTAGCACTGAGTTCACGCTACTACTACTACTCTACTACTACTACTACTACACACACACACACACACACACACACACACGTACCCTACCGCCCACTGCGAGACGGGATGGGCGGAGCAGCGCAGATCACAGTTAACACACCCTCCACCCAAATTCTCTTCCATAATATTTGTAAGAGAGAGAGAGAAAGAGAGAGAAAGAGAGAGAGAGAGAGAGAGAGAGAGAGAGAGAGAGAGAGAGAGAGAGATCCAACACCCCCGGGAGAGAGTAAATGGCCCACAACAGAGATAAACAACACAGGGCATTAAGGCCGGTTTTACTGCTATGAATACCCGCCAGAGGCACCCGTATGGCGTAGCGGACAGAGCCACCCTCCTCGTGAAGTCACAATGTCAAGGCTAGAGTCAGTCTGTTACAGCAGGACGCGAGGACCTGCAATATTTATCCCTTTTAAGGTGAGTTTGTGGGTTGGAGTGCATATTATGAGCAAGCAGACGAGGCATGAGGGAAGAACGTGCTACATAACTCATGGGAAAGAATGCATGTGTATGTGTGTGTGTGTGTATGTGTGTGTGTGGTGTGTTTCCTTTTGGTAATGGAATCTATGAAGTATATTGCAAGTGATGGAGAAAGAGGAGGAGGAGGAGGAGAAGGAAGAGGAGGAGGAGGAGAAGGAGGAGGAGGAGGAGGAGGAGGAGGAGGAGGAGGAGGAGTAGGAGGAGGTGATGGTGGAGATGGGTAAGGGTAGTGATGGGGGAGGTGTTAGTGTGGGAGGAGATAGGTGGGTGGGTGGAGGTGGGGGTGATTGGGGATAGTGTGGATGGTGGTTGGGAGAGGTGGGGGAGGGGGAGAAGGAAGGAAGATGATGTCATGTGTATGTGTTAAAGGTTCCTCCCTTCCTTTACCTCCTTCTCCTCCTCCTCCTTGTACTCCTCTCTTCCACCCTTTACACCCAACCGTGACCCGTTCTATCCTCCACATTACCGCCTCCACCTTCGCTCCACCATCTCTCCGGCGTCCCTCCACCCTCTCCGCCCACCGTCCTTTTCACGCGAGTCTAGTCTACAATAGATCGAGTTAGAGAGAACTGTAGAAGAGTAGCTAGGAATGTACGAGGAGGAGGAGGAGGAGGAGGAGGAGGAGGAGGAGGAGGAGGAGGAGGAGGAGGAGGAGGAGGAGATAGAAAATAACATACAGAGGTTAATGCCCTAACATAAAAAAAGCCAAATAGCTTCACTTCCCATTTATTAACAGTACCAGAGAGAGAGAGAGAGAGAGAGAGAGACTACACACACACACGCACACACACACACACACACATGGATACAGTGAGTTGTTATTGGTTGGTTGGTCGACTTTCTGTTGCTCTGAGTCACTGTTTGCTGTGAACGACTCGTCTTCTCTCTCTCTCTCTCTCTCTCTCTCTCTCTCTCTCTCTCTCTCTCTCTCTCTCTCTCTCTCTCTCGTGTCTGTTGTGTGCTATCGGCAACGGTTGGGAGACGTTGGAAATACCGAGGTATCAGTAGGGTTGTGTGTGTATGTGTGTGTGTGTGTGTGTGTGTGTGTGTGTGTGTGTGTGTGTGTGTGTGTAAGTTATTACTGATCGTTCATTCGTACGTACATTCGACCATCACTTCCGTAGAGTTTCCTGTGCTAAGCTCCCACCGTGTGTCAACGTCAACACACACACACACACACACACACACACACACACACACACACACACACACACACACACATGGGAACGACCTCCTCCACTTGGAAGCTTCAGTGCTGACTTTGTATGTTTCTTGAGCATCCTTGAGAGAGAGAGAGAGAGAGAGAGAGAGAGAGAGAGAGAGAGAGAGAGAGAGAGAGAGAGAGAGAGAGAGAGAGAGAGAGAGAGAGAGAGAGAGAGAGAACTTAGACAGACAGAGACACACGGACAAACGAACAGACAGACAGAGAGATAGAAAGGCTGACAGACTGAGATAAAGACAAAGTTTGAGGCAGGCAAAACAGACTGACTCAACGACTGACAGACAGACAAGAAACACGCAGCGATGAATAGATATGCTAACAGGGTTGCAAATAAACAGAAGGACAGACAAACAGATGAGCACACAGTGAAACAGGCAGACAGACAACATTGTTATCACCGCCACCACTACTACCACAAGCAACACCATCATAACATCAACAAAGGAACACGAAGGAACACAAAGGAGGAACGCACGGCAGCATACCTGTTAGCATTAGGTGGGTGGTGTGATGCATTACAAAGGAACAAAAAGGAAGAAAGGTACACAAGCCTAACTCAACAATGCTACAAACCTAACCTCACAAACTTAACAAAACCTAACTTAACAAACCTAATAAAACCTAACTTAACTAAGATAACAAGCCTAACAAACCTAATTTAACAAAGCTACACAAAGGAGGAAACCTGGGGATAGCACAGGCGAAGGCTCCTCAACAACCCCGGCAAGAGTAGAGCGGAGGGGCCGAGGTGCACCCCAGCAGTCGCCGCTAGAGGCACCTGGCGAGGCCACAGACCCCGGCCGAGACACGACCTTGCGAGAAGGCAGGTGAAGGAACAAGGAACAGGTTGGGCGGCTGGCTGGACGACGACTCCTGCTCCTGACGGGGGAGTGTGCTGCGCCACGTGGGCCGTTCCAAATAACTCCAACTCATCCCTCCCCCAACTATCTCTCTCTCTCTCTCTCTCTCTCTCTCTCTCTCTCTCTCTCTCTGTTGGGCATGCATGGAACCATCCTCTCCGCCAAGGTCACAGTACTTCTTATCCACCGGGCGAACCAACCGGGCGGGCGTGCCAATAGGCTAGACGGTTCAATGGCCAGTAATGAGTAGTTTGTGCCCTTCACACGACCTTGTCAACACCGCCACCGCCACCACCATCACCACATCACCTCCGCCGCCGCTGCCGCCACCGCTATCCTCCTCAACGCGATTTATAATTATTTAGTGGTGCTTGTGTAAGATCTTTCTTCATCTCTCTCTCTCTCTCTCTCTCTCTCTCTCTCTCTCTCTCTCTCTCTCTCTCTCTCTCTCTCTCTCTCTCTCTCTCTCTCTCGCAGCATCCAGTTTGTGTGAGGAACGAATACCTGGGAGGATCCTGTTGCGACGCGCGGCTCTCGGTCTATGTTGCGTTCTTGTTCTGGCAATGGTGGTGGTGGTAGTGGCAGTGGTAGCGGTGGTGGTGAGATTTTTCGTTCTTTGCACCATTGCGACTGCTACTCGTACTACTGTTGTTACTGTTATTGGTGTTGCTGTTGTTGTTGTTGTTATTGTTGTTGTTGTTGTTGACGCTGCTACCGCCGCCACCCAAACCAATGCCACCGCCACCACTGTTTCATTCACTAAAGGCTCATTCATGAATAGTGTTACACATCTGGCGTGGTGGTGGTGGTGGTGGTGGTGGTGGTGGTGGTAATGATCCCTTCAGCATGCTCGCATTTTCTCCCTCCTTCTCCTCCTCCTCCTTTCGTCCTTCCTCTCCAGACTCAACACCATCTTCCTCATCCTCCTCCCCTCGTTCTTCTCTTCTTCTTCCTTCTCTTGTTTCCCAAACTCCTCCTTTATCTTCTCCTCCCTCTCCTTCTTCTCTGCCTCATCCTACTCTTCCTCTTCCTCGTTATTCAGCTTTTTCTGCCTTTTCTTCCTACTCTTCCTCTTCTTCTCACTTCTACTACCAGTACTGCAACTTTGCTTCTCATTCAGCTCCTAATTCGTTGCTTCTCTTATTTTTTAATTATCTTAACCTACTTTTTTTCTAATGCTTTTCTGTATTTAATTATCTTTTCTTCTTCTTTCCTCCTCCACCTCCTCCTTCTCCTCCTCCTTCAAGAACAAAGGTGGGGTGCAGAAAGACTTCTAAAAAACTACCCCAGACACAGCCATTCCTCCCTGTTCCTGTGTCTGCTCACTCCCTCACTCCCTTTTGCCCGGCCCTCCTCGTGCAAAGACTCCTGCTCCTCCCCTATCCCCCTACCCTGCCCCAGAAGAACGTCTACCACCCCTCCCCTCCCCTCCCTTACCCCCAG
>NC_087159.1:9395000-9400000 GCF_035594125.1 Scylla paramamosain
ACTATGCGCTCCTAGCCTAGTGCCCTGCTAGCCTCTCTCTCTCTCTCTCTCTCTCTCTCTCTCTCTCTCTCTCTCTCTCTCTCTCTCTCTCTCTCTCTCTCAGACACACACAGGAGCCTCGTCAGCATACTCATCAGCCGAAGAAGGAAGACACTGCGAGAAATGTTTGTTTGAAACTTAAACTCCCATCTGAGATACACGTGACCGTGAAAATATTGTGAGTGTGTGTGTGTGTGTGTGTGTGTGTGTGTGTGTGTGTGTGTGTGTGTGTGTGTGTGTGTAAAGCTCGGGTGTCTGGGTCACAGCGGAAGATGAGTGTAAGCTAAGTGGATAGGTTAATGGGGAAGGAGGTCACGAATAGGAAGGTCACGACTGAGTCACTTATTACTTAACACACACACGCACACACACAAAACTATCTTGTTGAATTCTAAGCTCTCTCCATCATGATATAGCTGGCGATCATGAGTCCTGCACATGATCAAGACAGTGGTGAATTACACACACACACACACACACACACACACAGTAAAAAAAAAAAAAAAAGCATTCGAGCTTCGCTAAAATTTTGAACCCTATTAATTTCACTGCTACTAAGTCACATTAGTATTCTTCACGGATCAAACAAACCCTTATAAACAGTTACGTATTAGCAAGAACCTCTAGACTCCTTGCCTCAATGTCAAAGTGTCCGTCACGTTGCCTGTAAACGTGGAATCGAATCCTGTCCACGGACCATGACAGAAACCCATAAAACACTGCGGCGCTGACGTGAAGGCTGATGATAATGATGATGACGCTGATGGCAAGGGGGAAGGGAGTGGTTAAGGGTAGTGGTGGGGATGTTAGGGGGAAGGAGAGAGGACGGGAGGGAGAATGGTATCTTGTGAGGATGTCTGAACCAATATTTCTGTCGACGAGTCTTGACGAGGCGAAAACAGTGGAGTGTGAGCCGTAAATGTTAGCGTCTGAGGCTGTCACGGGATTCTGGGAAAGAGACAATCGGTAAAGGTTCAGGTCCTCTGGTCTCCTCTCGCCCTCCGTCGCCCACACCGTCGCCACCACGCAGGGCTGCAGCTCCCACGCTACTCCTCCCACCCACACATCTTCCTTCCTGCCCGCCCGTACGGCCCTTCCTCTATCCTGCCGCAGGTTCATTGGCTTTCATCCTGCTGCAGCCCCCACCTACCCTCCCTCCTCATGC
The DNA here is from genome assembly GCF_035594125.1 of Scylla paramamosain. Classification (NCBI taxonomy): domain Eukaryota; kingdom Metazoa; phylum Arthropoda; class Malacostraca; order Decapoda; family Portunidae; genus Scylla; species Scylla paramamosain. The sequence goes on from NC_087159.1 coordinate 9,396,205, forward strand.
CCTCCTCCCTGCCGCTCTCTACCCTTCCCTCCTCCAGCCCTCCCTCCCTCCCCTTCACTCATGAGTTACCTCATGTTCTCCTCTCACAGGCGTTACTTGTTTGTGTTCTGCACTTTGCTGTGTGTGTGTGTGTGTGTGTGTGTGTGTGTGTGTGTGTGTGTGTGTGTGTGTGTGTGTGTGTGTGTGTGTGTGTGTGTGTGTGTGTGTTTCTGGAATAAGGATCCGGTTTAGTTTCTTGGAAATATACATTTTCTTGATTCGACAAGCAGTATTTATCTATGTAATTAACTCTTTCTATATATTTACGTTGTTATGACGGCACGAAATTATTAATGCGTGTGTGTGTGTGTGTGTGTGTGTGTGTGTGTGTGTGTGTGTGTGTGTGTGTGTCAGTGGCTACGGATATCTGATAAAACACGTAGGCATGAATATTTTGATGTCATCTTTCACGACCCGTCCCGCAGCGTCTCCTGGTAACAAGTAGTAGGCGGATGGTGGTGTTACCCTCCCCAGGTGACGGTGGATGTCGCTAGGTTATGTAACACCTGCCTTCCTGCTGTGTTACGTTACCCTGTCTCTGTCACCACTGCCACCGCCGCCGCCACCTTCTGACGTCACCTGTCTGACCCTAACTTAGACGTTCAGCCTCCATGCGCCTCTCTCTCTCTCTCTCTCTCTCTCTCTCTCTCTCTCTCTCTCTCTCTCTCTCTCTCTCTCTCTCTCTCTCTCTCTCTCTCTTAGTGTTCCTCCGCCGATCAGGTCCTAGCCTTTGTCTGTCCACCGAGAGGGTATCTGAGGCAATCGGGAGAAAGGAGGAGGGGAAGGGAGAGAAGAAGGAGGAGGAGGAGGAGGAGAGGCTGTGTATAGAGAATAAGAAAACCCCTCCCTTAGCCACTCCACCTTCACTCACTCTCCCTTCTCTCCTTGTGGTCTCGTATCAGAGGAATTTGTAGTGTGGTTAGGAATTGGGTTGAGTCAGGTTGGCTGCAGGGGGAGGCGAGGAAGGGGTGACCGGGGATAACTCGCCTTGGGTGGCAGCAATGGTATAGTGGTGGCAGAGGCGGCGCCCTTCGGATCTACAGATGGGTGGTTGGGACAGTGGCAGCGGCAGGAGCGAGGAGAAACTTCAGGCGGGAGTGAGTCACCCTGCAGCGGCCCCTCTTCCCAGCCCGTCGCAGTTCCGGCTATCTAACCTCTCCTCCCGAGGGTCCCAAGGGCATCTCCTCCCTCCCCTATCCCTCCTGTCCTCCCTCGGGCCTCAAAATTCTACCTGCGCCATCTCCTCGGGCCGTCCTGTTCCCTGCGAGCTCCTCCGGTGCGAAGTGTTAGGCAATCTAGACTACTTTTAGGGATCAGTGGTGGTAGTTTAAGAGAGGCGATGCTGGTGGTGGAAAGGGAAAGAAGGGGGTGTGTGGATGAAAAACAGTAGTCTGGAAGGGGGTGAACAAGTGCTGCTGAGGAAGGGGAGGAAAAGGATCAGTGCTGGTGCGAGCGGCGTCGCTAAATGGGTGAAGTTGCAGGAAGGAATTCGTCGCTGTTTAGTGATTGACTTGTGTTATATCGTTTTTTTTTTTTAACGGGATGAAGGGTTACGTCTGAGACATGATATTCTTTGATAATCGGTGTGTGTGTGTGTGTCAAGCTGATCACGTAAGAACAACGATGGTAATGACGATGATGATGATGATGGCGATAATAATAATAATAATAATAATAATAATAATAATAATAATAATAATAATAATAACCAGCAACAACACATAATACGAATAAAAAATGCACTAGAATTTGCACATACACCAATATGAATACTAATAACCCTGGTACCCTTACAACTAATACGAGGAGAAGCAAGCGTTAAGAAGATTAGAACCCCCTCCCTATACACTCCCTTCCAAAGCTACCCTTCTCATCGCCTTTCTTCTTGCGTCCTCCCCTCCCTCCCTCCCTTCCTCCCTCCCTCCCTCCCGCTCCTATGATATACTTGGCGATGGCTTAGGCCTCTGGTAAATACTTGTCGTAGGCTTAATGTGTTAATGAAGAAGGGTGATAAGTGCGAGGGGAGGTGTGGCAGAGGTGTGGCAGACAGCAGTAGTAGTTAGGGTGGTAGCGGGAAGAGAGAGAGAGAGAGAGAGAGAGAGAGAGAGAGAGAGAGAGAGAGAGAGAGAGAGTCCACCATAGAAGATCGACTGACAGAAGTTGAGAGAGAGAGAGAGAGAGAGAGAGAGAGAGAGAGAGAGAGAGAGAGAGAGAGAGAGAGAGAGAGAGAGAGAGAGAGAGAGAGAGAGAGAGAGAGAGAGTCCACCATAGAAGACCGACTGACAGAAGTTGAGAGAGAGAGAGAGAGAGAGAGAGAGAGAGAGAGAGAGAGAGAGAGAGAGAGAGAGAGAGAGACGGTGCAGAGTCCACCCGTTGTGGCCCCCCCGTCGGCTGTGCTCTGTGGCTGCTGCTGCTGCTGCTGCTGCTGCTGCTGCCTGCCTGCCTGCCTACTCCCTCCCACCCTCCCTCCCTCCCTCCCTCTTACACATACACACAAACACAGCCTGCGTGAGTGACTGTTTCAGGGAGGCATCACGAGCTGGCAGGTTAAAGCGTGCTGGGTTAGGTTAGGTTAAGACTCCTGATGGTAAAGAGGAGGCGGCGGGGGCGTGCGCGTGTCTGTCTGTTTGTCTGTCTGGCAGTTCGCGCAGGCATCCACTTGTTGGTGCCCCGTCTCCGCCTCTCCCCTCCTTCCTTCCCTCTCCCATTCTCTCTCTCGCCCTCCCTCCCTCCCTCCCTCCCCGCGGGCTGGCTGGCTGGCGGTGACCGACTAACCGAGTGACTGACTGACTGACTGACTGATTGTTAAGTTCTTCCCGTAGCTGGTGATTCAGAGAGAGAGAGAGAGAGAGAGAGAGAGAGAGAGAGAGAGAGAGCGGACACGTGACTTCAACTTGCGTCAGTCTTGACCCGCGAAAGCGTTTTAATTACATATAAATAAACAAGAAAATAAGTAAATATTAAAATGTAACCTCGAAATCTCATCTATGAAAGCTAATCCACGAACCAGATAAACGAAAAGAAAAAAAAAAGTTGAACGTAATGCAAGAAAAAAAATAACAAAATTCGCGGGAGAGTAAATTTCGCGTGCCTCTGAAAGAAAAACATTACACAAAAAAAAAAAAATCACTTCACCGATTATAATAGTACCTTTCAAGTGTTGCATTGCCTCATGGACACGCCTCAGGCAGCACCAGATGTGGGGGTATGTGAGGGGCGCACTACCCTATCACTTGTATTATGTATGAGGCGGTAGACTAAGACGCAAATACTGTCACTCACCACTCTGCTAAGGTAACTGAACCCGCGCCTCCTCCTGCACCTGTGACGTCACGGCATAGGCGCACGGTTCCATTTAAAATACTAGTAGTTTTTATTGATACCTTACTCAAGTTTAGATTCGTAGTACTCTTGTTACTGATATTTTTGTTGGTGTTTTTTTTTTTTGTGGTGGTGGTGGTGGTGGATGTGTTGTTGTTGTTGTTGTTGTTGTTGTTGTTGTTGTTGTTGTTGTTGTTGTTGCCATAAGGTTTGTAGCTCACGTCTAAGTGTTCCGTCTATGGCAGTAATCCCGCGCTGTCTGTGTGGTACGTGACGTGTGTGTGTGTGTGTGTGTGTGTGTGTGTGTGTGTGTGTGTGTGTGTGTGTTGCTGTCACGTGACCCGTCAAGTGCATACAGGCTCTCTCTCTCTCTCTCTCTCTCTCTCTCTCTCTCTCTCTCTCTCTCTCTCTCTCTCTCTCTCTCTCTCTCTCTCTC
>NC_087159.1:9405000-9420000 GCF_035594125.1 Scylla paramamosain
CCTCCTCCTCCTCCTCCTCCTCTTCTTCTCCCTCCTGCCTCCCTCCCTCCTTCCCTTCTTATATCCCCCTTGTCCTCCCTCTCTCTTCTTCCTGATCCCTTCTTCTCTTGCCGTGGTTCTTCTATTCCATCTCTCCGCCTATTTATTTACTTTTCGTTAGGTTCTCATGTTTTCAGCGTTTCTTCGCATTAAAGAGAGAGAGAGAGAGAGAGAGAGAGAGAGAGAGAGAGAGAGAGAGAGAGAGAGAGAGAGAGAGAGAGAGATAGCGTGCATCAACGTGTTTACAGTAAACTCACTCAAGAGGAAAAGGGAAACATATTTTGAAGAGAGAGAGAGAGAGAGAGAGAGAGAGAGAGAGAGAGAGAGAGAGAGAGAGAGAGAGAGAGAGAGAGAGAGAGAGAGAGAGAGGATATGTAGCACTTCAAACATCACAACATTCAAAAGTGCTTTAACCTCAAAAATCCTCACACATCACCACCACCACCACCACCACCACCACCCACAAATTTACCCTCACTTATACCCCTACCCCCTCCCTTCCTCCGTCCCTCACACATACCAGCGGAGGACAAACAGACCAACAAACAGACAGACGAACTCGCAACATATAAATACCTAAGTCCTCCCTCAGGTGTCATCTCGAACCCAGAATTCCTTGGGTCTCGTGGGAACATTGGAGGTTTGTGGTTGCCTCCTGGGATCAGATTCCGTCGTGGTGGCCTGTGTGTGTGTGTGTGTGTGTGTGTGTGGGTGGGTGGGTGGGTGGGTGGGTGGTAGAAAACGGATTGACAGATAGAAAGGGTACGTATTGTAAGGTCATGAAGTAACACACACACACACACACACACACACACACACACACACACACACACACACACACACACACTTCTTCCTCTTCCTCTTCCTCCTCCCCCTCTCCCTTCACATAAATCATATTCGTGCCTGAAATTAATAAGACTAATATACATATATACATTAACTATACAAGCATAATATATTTACAGGGTGTTTGTTCATACATAAATAAATATATATGATGAGAGAGAGAGAGAGAGAGAGAGAGAGAGAGAGAGAGAGAGAGAGAGAGAGAGAGAGAGAGAGAACAAAAGGAGAAGGGTAACAGAAATTTAATACAGTGATATGTCGAAATATGAGCCTTGCTTTGGGTGGAGGAAGGACGAGTAGAAACAGAAGAAATGAGCAGAAAAATTAGTACGGGTTCTTGGAGAGAGAGAGAGAGAGAGAGAGAGAGAGAGAGAGAGAGAGAGAGAGAGAGAGAGAGAGAGAGAGAGAGAATGGTCAAAGCATGAGTCAGACTGCTTTCTTAGGGACCTATGAATCTCTCTCTCTCTCTCTCTCTCTCTCTCTCTCTCTCTCTCTCTCTCTCTCTCTCTCTCTCTCTCTCTCTCTCTCATAGTCTACATCTGGTCACCATTCACTCTACCCAGGAATGTTTTTAATTGAAGAAACACTCTTTTAAATTTCCTCCGCCTTCGAAGATTCACGCTCCATTCCCCCATTTTCTTTCTCCTCTGATTTTCTCCTTCTCATCCTTGTCTGAGTCATTCCTGTTGTGTGCACAGCCTGATGCCTCTCTCTCTCTCTCTCTCTCTCTCTCTCTCTCTCTCTCTCTCTCTCTCTCTCTCTCTCTCTCTCTCTCTCTCTCTCTGTCCGCCACGCCCCGGTCCATTCACTCACGTACACCTAGATGTTATTAGCGATTTCACGGCCAGGATGAGTTTTCTAAGGTCAGGGGTCAAGCCATTAAAGGTCACCGTCCCATCCCATACGCAGGAGATCTGGACGAGCAGGAGGAAGAGGATGAGGAGGAGGAAGGAATGGAAAGGAGGAAAGGATAAGTTGAAAGGATGCTGAGATTATGCAAAGGCTGTGTGATTTGGTTAGATTAGAAACAGAGAAAGAGAGAGAGAGAGAGAGAGAGAGAGAGAGAGAGAGAGAGAGAGAGAGAGAGAGAGAGAGAGAGAGACTTAGATGTTGGGATTATGCAAAAGTTATGTGATTGGGTTAGATTAGAGAGAGAGAGAGAGAGAGAGAGAGAGAGAGAGAGAGAGAGAGTCCCATATATTTACCTTTTTAGTCTCCGTGAAGATAATGAAGTAGGGGAGAGGTAGGGTCCGTGTTGGGGGTGCTCAGGGGGAAGAAGATAATGGGGGGAGAAATGGAGGGAGGCGAAGATGGGGGGACGACACCAGACTTAAAGAAGTGTATAGTGAAGTGTTTGTTTACCTTCCCTTCACCCATATCCTCTCCCCCTTCTTCTCTTCCCCCCTACCTTCCCTCCCTTCCCTTTCACTCTTTACCCTTCCTTCTACTCTTGTCTTTATCTCTCCCTCGCTTTTCTTTCCCTCCTCCTCCTTCTCTCCCTCCTCTCTCCTCCTTCTCCTTTCCCTCCTCCTCCCCCTCCTCGACCTATTTGATTATTTTCACAGCGTCATGCTTTTGTTTTCTTTTCATCTGTAAAGAAAACGGGATAATGAACCGCCTCCGCCTGAATAATCCCGTAAAATTTTTCCGTTTTCTTCCGTAAAAGTCAATAGGAGATTAGCGGCCCAGCAGGGAAGGAACGCGCTTCAGATAGAGGGAACTTTTCATAATACCGGATGTCTTTGAGAAATTAGTGGCTACGTGTTTTTTTGCCGCAAATTCTTCTTGGATTTATTGTTTCAATTAGTGTCATAGTTTAACACGTCTATTCCATTAGTTGTTTTATATTTATTTGGCGTGCTTTTAGTCAGTGTTTCTCCAGGTATTTGTATACACGAACGAAAAAACTGTGCTAACCTGAAAAAAAAGAAGAATAGTGTTCATATTGTTTCGTAACACCCATAAAGTCTAATATATAAAACCATACGAGCGAACAGTTTTGCTTACCCGAAAAAAAAAAAATAATAATAATAATAATGCTTATATTGTTTCGTATCACGTATATAAAGTCTAGAATCGCTTGCCAGACGACCCATAATTAGAACCAAATCTGTTATTCACATATATTTTTGCATCCATTTCTTGCAGCCCCTCATCGCACACAGACATGCGTACTACATCCTGTTACTCGGCGCCGCGGGACACTGTTGAGTGGGGGCTGCGATGTTTTTTTGTTTCTGCTGTGGGTTTCAAGGCAAAAGGATGACTTTGTGTTGAGAGAGAGAGAGAGAGAGAGAGAGAGAGAGAGAGAGAGAGAGAGAGAGAGAGAGAGAGAGACTAAAGGTTGCATTGTACGATAACAGGAAGACGAGCGACGATGCCCTACCACTGAACATTCATAATTCCATGATATATTTTCTTATAACTTCAGTTTGCCTTCCTTTCGCAATCCCCGCGTGTTGCCATTCTTCATTAATGCCAACAACAGTCACTGAACAAAAAGATGAATAGATGAAATCAATGAATACACCTCCGGCTTTGATATGAAGACGGCGCGTGAGTGTGTGAGGATTAAATAAGTTACAGATGCGAGTATATTAATCTTTGACGAGTGTTTCTTTCGATGGACTTGAATTCTGTGATTATCATCGTCTTTTAAAGCACTGATGAAAAATTAGGCAAAGGCGGAACGGAGTAAAAAGGTAAAAAGAAAAAAAAAACACGGCGTTATAAGTATAAGCTTCCAAACTCATCTGAAGTCATGCAGTTTGTCCAAGCCCGGTCCTGAAGAAGAGACTGTAGATGGCGGGCCAGTCACGTAAGAGTCACGTGCACAGATCGTTATCAAGGTCAAAGGCAAGGTTGTCGTGAGATTGCAGGAGGGAGGGGAAGCCAAGATAAGAGTAAAGGGAAGGGAAGGCCGGAGGGAGAGGCAGAGGGGAGTAGAGGGAGAGGAGTGGAAGGAGAGGTGGTATCTAGTAAAACAAACTTATTATCTTCACCTGTTGCTGGAGATAAGAGATTCTCCCAGGGGCATCTCCTTCTCCTCTTTTATATATAAGTACTTTGAAATGAAGGTGACCTGAGGAAGTATGAATAATCTCTCTCTCTCTCTCTCTCTCTCTCTCTCTCTCTCTCTCTCTCTCTCTCTCTCTCTCTCTCTCTCTCTCTCGCTCTCGCTCTCTCTCACCTGTGGTTGTGATGCGGTCTGGGGCGGGGGGCGTGGGCGGGCGGGCGGGTGGGATGTTACCATATAAAGCTGTGTTGTGAAGGAAGGCAAGAAAGGCCGCCACACACACACACACACACACACACACACACACACACACACACACACACACACACACACACACACACACACACACACACACACACACACACACACACACACACACACATAAATCAGTCGCTTCAGTATTCTCCACCTGACTTTAATATGGCATTGTTTTGAAACCACACTAATTTCTAAGACGCCAACAACAACAACAACAACAATAATAATAATAATAATAATAATAATAATAATAATAATAATAATAATAATAATAATAATAATAGTGATGATGATGATGATGATGGTGATGATGGTGAGGATGGTGATGATGACAGTAAGACAAGCAGTTCATATGTAAACTTTAATGGTCTCACGGTAGAAGAGTTCTTCCGAGATGACTATTCGAACAATGTGTTTATTTACCTTTCTTTAGGAGGAGGAGGAGGAGGAGGAGGAGGAGGAGGAGGAGGAGAAGGAGAATGGGGGAAGAAGGGAGGACAAGGAGGGGGAGAGGACAAGGACCGGGAGATGGTGGAGGAGGACAAGGAGGAGGAGGAGGAGGAGGAGGAGGAGTTATGGAGGAGGTAGCGAGGAGGGATTAACTTTTTTCGGTTGCCTTTTAGGTAAGAAGATATTGACGTAAGGGAGAAGATAGTGAGATTGATTGATAGATAGATATTCAGACAGACAGATTTATATGACCTGGGAGCTATGAAAGAAACAGAGACGAGACGGAGGCAGGTAGAAGTAGAAGGCACGGTGGGGAGGCACGGTGGGGAGGCAGGCAGGCAGGGAGGGAGGCAGAGGATGGAGAACAGGCCACAGGTTTGAGGCTCACACGTAGGCTGCTGGACAAGGCTATTCGTCTTCTCCGTCTTCTTGTTTTTTGTCAACATTCTGATGGGGGTTTTTGTCCTAACTCGTATGTGGGACTGGTACACAGCCCTACCCGTGCCCCCATCCGTCCCCCGTGCGTCGATCCACCCTGTGTAGGACTCCCGAGGCACAGGAATCCACTCGTTCAGGCTTAAAGTCCACCAGGGTCCACTCCTTCATCTCGCTGTCAAGGTCCGGATGGCGCGTCGTCTGCTATCCTTAATTACGTATTGTAGGCTGCATCCCACCGAGAGAGAGAGAGAGAGAGAGAGAGAGAGAGAGAGAGAGAGAGAGAGAGAGAGAGAGAGAGAGAGTACCCCCATCAGGAGGAGAAGGGTGGAGGTACACTTGATGACTGTTGTGTTTTTATATAGCGAGGGAGGGAGGGAGGGGGGAGGGTCAGCGCCCCCTGTCTGCTTGCCTGTCTGTCTGCCTCTCTCCTTCTCCAGCCTCTTCACACCCCCAACTCTCCCCTTCTTCTCGTCCACTGGCTTTTCCTTCTTACCTCTCTCTCTCTCTCTCTCTCTCTCTCTCTCTCTCTCTCTCTCTCTCTCTCTCTCTCTCTCTCTCTCTCTCTCTCTCTCTCTCTCTCTCTCTCTCTCTCTCTCTCTCTCTCTCAGTGTGGGTGTGATAGGGCTGCGAGAGGCGGGGGAGAGGTGGAGGTGACGGGGGCTGCGGGTGCCTTCCCCTTCACCTCACCTGGGTTGCATGCCACAGATGCCCTCGCTGAAGTCCCGCCGTCAGTGAGTCCCCAGCGCACACTGTCCTGCTCCTCCGCTGACCGCCGGTGTACACAGCTGTATCAATGCCTTCGCTGATCCCAGGTTGCGAGGAGATAGTACCTGCGGCAGTATGCTCGGCGGCGACACGGGAGGCGAGGAATGCGGCGGGTATGGGCGGCAGGCGGACGCGTGCAGCCATGTGCAGCCCCTGGCGAGGTCATGTTGAGGGCAAGAAGGACAAGGGCGGGAGGTGTGCAGACGGGCGGCGGGTGACCTTCTTGCCTGGGCGCAGGAAGCTCACAGGCTCTGTCCGGCCACTGCCGCCGCTGCCGCTCCTGACACCCACCTGTACCGATATAACCTGCACGGGGAAGGTGTGGGCGGCGGCGACGCATTCCTGGAAATCGTGGGACACTGCCGGTTAGGGGACGGCTTGCTCCAGCGTGCCCTCTGAGTTCGCACATCCCCGGCACGGCGCGGCGCTGACTCCTCGGACCTTACGGCACTCAGAACGCTCCTCTTTTTGGAGTGCGGCAGCTGCGGCGGGACACTGTATGGTATGCCGAGCTGCGTCCCGCCGCCCAACATGGCATCACTCCCATATTAGGTCGACTCCTCCGTGCAGGGCGGCGACTGGCTGCAAAAAGGAAAAAAACGCACATGTCGTTAACACGGACTTATCTGACGTACAGCGGAACGCACTGGGTGTAGCCGTGATGATGACGTGGCTCAAAGAACGGGCGACCAACACGGGCGGTTGTTCCGAGGGGAGGGAAGGGGCGTCACACATGCAAATATGGCGGTGCTAACACGGACGGAAGGGACAGCTGGACGCAGCCGTCTTGCTTCAGGAGGCGAAGAACGAGGTGGCTGACGAGCAGGTGGAGGGAGGGTGCCCTGGGTGTGTGGGGGGAGAGGGGACGAGCAGCACCGGCTCCCCGCGACCTCAGGAATCTACAGGGAACATGGGAATTAGCCTGTTGCTTAGGAGAAGGAGGAAGAGGAGGAGGAGGAGCGCGGGGATTTAAATATGTGGCGGACCCTGGACAAGGTCGGCACGGGTCATTATAAGTGGGTGGAGGCTGCCTCGTAAAGTGTTCCCACGTGCTGGCCGCTGATTGGCCGGCACCTTTGCAATGCCAGTCATTCGCGGACTTGTGGTTGGCTCGTAAAGAATACTCCTGATTGCATTGGTGGAGGGAGGTTTACGCTTCATTCCCATTGGTTGTCTAGGAGAGAAGGAGGTGGGGCTGCAGTGCTGACCTATCCTGTCGCTCCTCCTCCTGCTTCTCCTCCTTCACCTTTTCTTCGTCGCCGTCACCGTAATACTCTTCCTCTCGTTCCCCCTTCTCCTTACAGCTTATAGTATCACAAGGACGCCTGTAAATTGCTCCACCGCTCATCACAGTGTCCATCGTGCTGTTAAAAACCACTCAAGCCCGAACGCTTGTATTTCCTTCAGCGTATCTCTCTTCTCCTCCTCCTCCTCCTCCTCCTCCTCCTCCTCCTCCTCCTCCTCCTCCTCCTCCTCCTCCTCCTCCTCCTCCTCCTCCTCCTCCTCCTTCTTCTTCTTCTTCTTCTTCCTCTTCTTCTTCTTCTTCTTCTTCTTCTTCTTCTTCTTCTTCTTCTTCTTCTTCTTCTTCTTCTTTTCCTCCTCCTCCTCCTCCTCCTCCTCCTCCTCCTCCTCCTCCTCCTCCTCCTCCTCCTCCTCCTCCTCCTCCTCCTTGTACTCCTACTTCTTCGTAAGAGTATACAAGGACCCTGACCGTTAGCGCCCATCATCGACATTCAGTTTAGCGTCACTTGGAGGAGCTTACCAGCGTACAGCGTCCCACAAGTGAAACTGCGAGTGCATACTGCACGAACACAATATAAAGAACGGAGCTAGGGTCTGACTGACTGCTGCCTCTGTAGAGATAGGCAACGCTGCCACACCACACCTAGACACCCATACTGCTCCCACACTGTGCACACTACACGTGATCCAACAAGCAGGTAAATTCTTTCTCACAAATATCAGTAGCCGTACCTTACATCAATGTCTCGCTTCCCATATGCATTTTTTTTTCCTGTATGTTTCAGATATAAGGATAGGTGGGTGGGGAAGAGCCTTTTACCGTACTAGATTTCCTTTGATATTCGCAGTTGGTTTAGAATTGTGAAATTAAACAACGTAGCAATGATGCGGAGGTTCGTTGCTCTTTGTAAACTTTTGTAATAATTTTCATCTCCTTCTCCTCTTCTTCCTCTTCCTCCTCCTCCTCCTCCTCCTCCTCCTCCTCCTCCTCCTCCTCCTCCTCCTCCTCCTCCTCCTCCTCCTCCTCCTCCTCGGTGTCAACATACCTTTAAGAAATATACAAGGTGTTCCCAGTTCGTGAGTGCTATCTCATGCATGGATATCTGTCTGTGTGTGTGTGTGTGTGTGTGTGTGTGTGTGTGTGTGTGTGTGTGTGTGTGTGTGTGTGTGTGTGCGTCTGAGGTCACGGAGGAATCAGTGAGAGTTCAAGGCAAGGGAAGGAACCCGCTGTACTTGATGTATGGGTGGTTGTTGCTTTATAATTGATGTGTGGTTGTTAGCTAGTTGTGTGAACGAGTGAATGAGCGAGACTTGTGTGAGGCATGAATACGTGTATGAGTGAACGAGCTAGGCTTCAGTCATACGTGTTAAGTGGAAGTGCGCGGCCTGGCGCCGAGAGATCACCTACCTCCAGCCTTCTGTTCACACCTTCTGTGAATAAACACCTGCACTGTTACCTGCGTTTCCTGTGCCCCTGCTGGTCAAGAGTCGAACAATTGAGGCTCAAGGTTCATAATGGCGGGAGAAGGGAGGGAGCCAAGGTGATTCATGACCACTGATTCATTGTTGTGTTGTAGCACCTCCCCTTCACCTCGCTCCCACCCCCTCCCTATGTCTTCATCTCCGGAAACTACTACTACTACTACTACTACTACTACTACTACTACAAAACAAGAACGACGATACCGATAAAATGTCGATAGACTTTATAAACCAACCAAGCAAAAAGATACTAAGAAAAAATACGTACAGGTCGTGTCACGTGTAATGTGTGTGTGTGTGTGTGTGTGTGTGTGTGTGTGTGTGTGTGTGTGTGTGTGGAATAGGGAGTGTCGGCCGTGTGTTCACATAATGGTGCGCGCCAGCAATCTCGCCGCCGCCGCCCACCGAAACCTTTTCCGCATTGGACAGACTTCCGTAATTAAAGCCGAGACTCCTCTAGACGTGAAGGCCGAGCGAGGGAGAGAGGGAGCACCAACCTCCTGCCACAGAGAGAGAGAGAGAGAGAGAGAGAGAGAGAGAGAGAGAGAAGGTCACGGGGACGCCCTTGTTCATTTGAAGGAATTGAAGAAGGGAGGGATGGTGGCAAGGAGGGAGGGACTTACAACTTCGCCTTTCCTATCTCTCTCTCTCTCTCTCTCTCTCTCTCTCTCTCTCTCTCTCTCTCTCTCTCTCTCTCTCTCTGTCTATCTATCTATCTATCTATCTGTCTTTCTCTCTCTCTCTCTCAGCCTTCTGCCGCCTGCCGCTGTCGGTGCCCTCAGAGAGTCTCGGGAGGATCTGCGTTACGTTGAATATAATCTGTTTGTACTCTTACACGACAAACCCGCGACTGATTATGCTGCCTTTTTGTTCTGCGTCCTCCTCTTCCTCCCTTCTCACACCTCCCTCCCTCCCCCACCTAGTAATCCCTCTCTCTCCCCCCCTCCCTTCCTCCTCTTTTTTTCCTTTTTGCGCCTACCTACGTATCGTGTTCATGTTAACTTGTTATTGTTATTGTTGGTTTTTAGGAAGGTTACTTGACTCCGCGAGGTCGCCAGGGTCATGGAGGGCGAGGTGTGGGTGCGTAGAGGCCACTTAGGGAATAGGGTGTGTGTGTGTGTGTGTGTGTGTGTGTGTGTGTGTGTGTGTGTGTGCTGGGAGGGGAAGGGGGAAGGTGAGTGTCCGTTGTAATCAGGAGGTCGCTTGCCGGAACACACTGAGCTCTTGGGTCTTCTGTTTGTGTCCCTATGCCGCCCGCCGCTCCAGCCTCAGCCTCCGTCGCCGCCGTCTGTTGTATATACCGACACTCCCTCCACCTCCTCCTCCTCCCTCCTCTCCCGCGGCGGCACTCCTCCTCATCCCAGCATACATAACGTGCTTTTTCTTCCCTTCCCTCCTCTCTCTCTCTCTCTCTCTCTCTCTCTCTCTCTCTCTCTCTCTCTCTCTCTCTCTCTCTCTCTCTCTCTCTCTCATCCTCCACAAGTCCCATTCACACCTCACCAATACCGTGTTATGGTCTACGTTCAATAACCCTTCCTTTGTGGTTGAAAAAAAAATACAGTTGAAAAAGAAAAGAAAGAAAGGAAAACGAAAACACGTCAAAACACCATGGAAAAAAGAAAAACAAGGAAAGTGATAAACGACTTAGCCTTTTTTTAACTGTAAGATGGAATTTCTTTGGTCTATGATGTACTACTACTACTACTACTACTACTAGTAGTAGTAGTAGTAGTAGTAGTAGTAGTAGTAGTAGTAGTAGTAATATGGACTTGTGGTAGTGAGGTTGATGGTAGCCAGTGTGTTTAGTAATGGCATTATTAGTAGTAGTGGTAGTGGTAGTAGTAGTTGTAGTAGTAGCAGTATAGCATGGCACTTTTATAAGTTTATCAGAGTGTGGCAGAGGCGAGTGGCAGCAGCGGCGGCAGTTATGGGGACGGGTGAGGGCGGTCATGAGGGCGGCGGCGGGCGGCGGAGCGTGTCAGGCTGGCACTCCGGTCGTGAGGTTCATATTAGCGTCGGTGGTAATATTAACATGTGGGCACCAGAAAGTATCGTGGCGCCTATAGGACGGGAGAGAGGGAGGGACGTAGGGCGTGAGAGAATGAATGAGCATATGCCTTAGGGAGGAGGAAGAGCCTGGATGACTGGCGGGGGCTGAGAGGATGACCGGAGTCCAAAGCTTGCCTCTGGATGACTCGGGTGACTAGTGTGGGTGACCGGTCGTTGTATGTGGACCGTGTGACTGGCTATCTATCTACCCTCTGTCTGTTATTTATAGGCTTCAGATTGCGAGTGACTGGTGGTATGTTTGTTTTAGCATGTTTTGGTGCTTCTGTCAATGAGCATCTATCAGTGTGTGTATTTGTCTGTTTATGGGTATTTTTTGTCTGTGATGCTCGGGATTGTTATGGCTAGCTAGCTGGCTATTGGTGTGTGTGTGTGTGTGTGTGTGTGTGTGTGTGTGTGTGTGTGTGTGTGTGTAAGTGTCAGGATGGCTGGGAGAGCGGAAGTGAGTGAATGAGTCATAGTTTTCAGCCTCTCAGCTCACTACTCCCTCACAAACCCTCACCCCCCTCCCTCACGCCGGGCAGACACACCCCTCACTCCCAACCCTCCCTCCCTCCCTCCCTCCCTCTAACTCTCCATGATATACTCTTTTGTCCTGCTTCCCTCCCTCTCTCTCTCCCTCTCTCTCCTACAGCTCTCTTTCTCTTGCCTCTTCTCGCATGTCTGTGGGGAGGGGAAGAGGAGTCACGTGACCTCGCACATCCCCTCTCCTTGAAAGAGAGAGAGAGAGAGAGAGAGAGAGAGAGAGAGAGAGAGAGAGAGAGAGAGAGAGAGAGAGAGAGAGAGAGAGAGAGAGAGAGAGAGAGAGAGAGAGAGAGAGAGAAACTTCCAGTCTTGTCTGTTGCCGAGTGCTAATGCTGAGTGAGTGCTGTTCTCTCTCTCTCTCTCTCTCTCTCTCTCTCTCTCTCTCTCTCTCTCTCTCTCTCTCTCTCTCTCTCTCTCAAGGCGCCTAGCTAATAGTTCACAGACACTCGTAATGCCTCTCCCTCTCCCTTTCTTCTCTCCCTCCTCTCCCTCTTCTCCCTCCCTCACTCGTAATCGTTTGTATTTGTTTATTTGCTGGATTGTTGTTGTTGTTGTTGTTGTTGTTGTTGTTGTTGTTGTTGTTGTCCTTGTGTATGATACCATCCCCCCTCCTCTCTCTCTCTCTCTCTCTCTCTCTCTCTCTCTCTCTCTCTCTCTCTCTCTCTCTCTCTCTCTCTCTCTCTCTCTCTCTCTCAGCTGGTGTGTATAGAGAGGGAGGGACAGAACCGGACGGAGAAGAGAAGGGGGGCGGGGTGAAGGTTAGAGCGGATGGTGTAGTAGGGGTTATTCTCTCTCTCTCTCTCTCTCTCTCTCTCTCTCTCTCTCTCTCTCTCTCTCTCTCTCTCTCTCTCTCTCTCTCTCTCTCTCTCTCTCTCTCAGCTCGTTATGTATTTATCTTGCGTCTATCTCTCCCACACATTTTTTCCCTCCTCTTCCCCTTCTCTCTCTCTTCCTCTTTCTGGCACTCTTCTCTCTCTCTCTCTCTCTCTCTCTCTCTCTCTCTCTCTCTCTCTCTCTCTCTCTCTCTCTCTCTCTCTCTCTCTCTCTCTCTCTCTCAGAAGTGGACATTATTAATGGCGTTGTCCCGCACGCTGATCCTTCTTCGCTCATACCCTTTCTCTCTCTCTCCGGCAGAAGGGATGATTACTCATGCCCTTCTTCCTATTTTTAATCCTCCTATTCTCCTTCCCCCCCACGCTCTCTCTCTCTCTCTCTCTCTCTCTCTCTCTCTCTCTCTCTCTCTCTCTCTCTCTCTCTCTCTCTCTAATGTCATCCTTTGTGTTAATCCTCTATCACTCACCATTTCTCTTCCTCTGTCTCTCCCTCACGCAGAAGTGGGAGCTGCTCGTGCTGTCGCGGCTCAAGTGGGACCTCGCGGCCATCACGCCTCACGCCTTTCTCGACCAGATCATCGCCCGCCTTCACCTCAGCTTCCCGGAGACTCAGATCCGAGTCATCAGGGAGACAGCCACCTTCTTCATCACAGTCTGCGCCACCGGTGAGTGTTAGTCGCCTTTTGCCTCCACTGTTCCTTGTGTTTGTGTTGTGTTTTGCAGTCTGTCTGTCTTATTAATTCAGCGCCCCGTCATCTCGTTGTTATGGGGGATTAGATTGTAATGGTAGGCACTTACTTTCTGTTTTCACTTGGGTCTTTCTTCATATGTGGCGCGGCTGTAAGATTTTGGCGTTCAAGTTAATCAGTCAGGGTTTCTCTTTGTATGTCTAAATGAGAGAAATGTTATTCGCTTCTTTGTTATTATTGTTGTTGCAGTTTACTTTTTTTATTCGTTTCGACGTTTTGCTTATTATATCGAATTATTTTCCACTTTGTATAATTCCGAGCGATGATGTAATAGATGGTAACTGCTAGTGTCGTTGAACTGTGTGTGTGTGTGTGTGTGTGTGTGTGTGTGTGTGTGTGTGTGTGTGTGTGTGTGTGTGTGTGTGTGTGTGGCGCCAGTGATATGCTGATGCGGGCACACCTCCTTCCAAAGATAATCATTCTCATAATACCAATTAACCCATGCATCTCCCACTCCTGACCCACACACACACACACACACACACACACACACACACACACACACACACACACACACACACACACACACACACACACACACACACACACACACACACACACACACACACACACACACACACACACACATGCAGGCCTAAATACCCACATACCCACATTTTCTGGTATCTGGGTATCCGCATGCCACTGACCACCTACTTTTCAGGGTCATGTAGGGGGTAGGGCCAGCTGTTACCTGCCCCTCTTCCCCCCTCCCCTGTTGGCCCCTCCCTTATCCCTCATCCCTCACCTCATACCCTCCTCCTACTCCTCCTTACTCCTGTCTTGGAAGAAATATATTCATTCGTTTTTTTTTTTAAGACCAATCTGTATGTTGTCTAAGATTTAAATACATACAGTCATACATGCATACGTACGAGTATTTACATAAACACGTAGATTCATACATACATACATACATACATACATACATACTTAGCCAAAAAAGGGGGATAATGATAAGAGTATTAGTTTGGTCTTTCATTATTCAGGTCAGTTATAATTCTCTCTCTCTCTCTCTCTCTCTCTCTCTCTCTCTCTCTCTCTCTCTCTCTCTCTCTCTCTCTCTCTCTCTCTCTCTCTCTCTCTGGGCAGGGTGAGGGCGGCCCAAGAGTCTCTGATGAGTTGAATCATGAGAGCATTCAGTGAAGGCAGCTATGCAGTCAGCCAGCTGTACCCGCTCATTCAGCCTCTTCCTCCTCTTCCTCTTCCTCTTCCTCTTCCTCTTCACCTTACTTCCCTTCTTTTTCTTGTTCTTTTTTGTCATCTTTCTCAGTTTTCTTAATTTCCTTTGTTTTTTTTTGTTTTTTTTTTCTGATCGATTCTTATTCTTTATGCTGTTGTTGTTTTTTTCTTCGCCCACTGGTTTTCTTTTGCCTGTCTTTTTTATCTCTCTCTCTCTCTCTCTCTCTCTCTCTCTCTCTCTCTCTCTCTCTCTCTCTCTCTCTCACCCCTTCGTCCTTTCCAGGGTCCGTTGTGTATGTGTGCGTACGTGCGCGCGCGCGCGCGCGTGCCCTAGGTATGGAATGAATGAATATGAGGCAAGAGTACGAGTGATTAAGTAGGTACACACACACACACACACACACACACACACACACACACACACACACACACACACACACACACACACACACACACACACACACACACACAAAGAAGGATTAGTAGGACAAGAAGAAAGAGAAGGACTAAAAGGAGGAGGAGGAAGAGAGGAAGAGGAGGAGGAGAAGGAGGAGAAGGAGGAGGAGGAGGAGAAAGACGAAGAGAAGGAGCAGGAGGAGGAGGAGGAGGAGGGATCAGGAATGACTCACAACAAAACGGCAACTTGATAGTATGTCATTTTCTCGCCCTCCCCTTCAACCCAAAGCCACCCCAGACCACTTTGCCTCCACCCCACCACCACCCCACCCCCCCCCTCAAACCTATACGCACCTCCCACCCACACCCACTTACACGTTAACCTCCACAACCACCACCTCCACAAGAAACTAGGTGAATAGATTGGATAAGAAAACTTGCTAGAGTGAAATGGAATAGGCGGACAGCCCACACCAGCCCACTTACACGCCCTGTGCCTTCCCATCACGACCCACGCCTGGAGCAACTATATGTGGAGATGGGATATGGAGTTTTGCTTGGGTGATTTCTAACAGAGTGGAGAGAGAGAAGGGTGAGTGGAGTTGACTAGGAGGAGAAACTTTTGTGTTGTAGTGGAAGATGATGATGATGATGATGATGGTGGTGGTGGCGGTGGTGGTGGTGGTAGTGGTGATGGTGGTGATGACACTTG